>NW_010972731.1:5947378-5982976 GCF_000737465.1 Haliaeetus leucocephalus | reverse complement strand
GCAGAGGAGAGGGAAAGGGCAACAGAAATACTCAGCCACAACAGAAGTTTGCAATAGGAAACCCAACCTCACCCATCTCCCATACACTAGCCAAAGTGTTGCACGGCACCTGGTAACCCTTTCAGCACCCATTGATAGTCCTTGGCATTAATGGGTGATGCTGTTCAGAAGCACAGCAGGAGGTGCAGCTTTCAGGAGGTGCAAAGTATATGATGTTGATGAGTCAATATGTATAAATCTCCCTTTGCCAGAAATAAAGGCATTTCTTACCTAGTCTTTCAAAAAGCAGAGACCTGTTTGTGCAGGAAAATGAACCAAAGTTCATTATTCCATGCTTTGAGCCCACTTTGGAAGTGGATAATGCTAAACCACAGAAGACACTCTTGATGTCTTCGTATTCACATGGGGAGTTGGTGTGAATTTAATTATTCTGTTGTCATTTTTCAAGAGCTTCTCCACATACACTTCCTATAATGTATAGATAATTACAAATGAAAGCCATTTTCATACACGAAACAATGACAAATCAAAACCACAGCAATTCTTTTTATCTTTATGTTTGGCACCCGAACAATTATTGTAACACACGGATGAGGTATGGAATAGGATGAAACAGAGGTTTCTGATTTTGTTCTTTGCAGAAATACATGAACAGCAAGCGACAGAGGCAGTAGCCAAAACTGAGGTAAAAGATATAGAAGAGAGAAAAGTTCTCCAGTAAATCCATGCTCTGCACAGAGCTGTATTTCTTCACTTTTTAAAAAACAAACAAAAAAACCCCCAAAACCAAAAAAACTAGTATGGCTTCAAAGATTGTCCCATCCAGTTCAGATACAAGAATTTATTAGCTTCTTCAAGATCAGCAGAGCAAGTAATCCAGTTTTTGCTGTTCAGATTTTAGCTTCTGAGGTTGATAATGAGTTTTAAGCATGATCTCTTGCTTTAAAAAAAAAAAAAAAAAGAAAACAAACAACAAAGGGAGAAACCCTTACCCTGCAGGGCTGTGATCTCCAACCTAAAGTGTTGTTAACTTTTAGAAAAGCCAGCCTCTCCCAGTAGATAGTTACTGAAGAACATGATAGTCCCCTAAAGAAGCATCTGTTGCTTGGGACAGCCACAGCAGTAGCCCAGGATTTGGAAGAGGTATTATTCTTTTACCAGAATGGAGCACTTTTGTCCAGGTAGACCTGCTTCCTTTCAGCTTGGATCAATGTTCAAATCAAGAGACATGGGTACAGATCAAACAACAGGAACTTTTAGCCACTCCACGCAAAGAGACAGGGTAACACACAGTGCTAAGTGTTCAAGCTCTCAGTCAATCATAAGAGAGCTTTTCAGAGGGAAGGGAGAAAGAGCTGACTACTGGAAAAAAAGCAAGGAGACACAATCTGTTCTCCTCCCAACATGGGACAGAAAGAGTGAAGAAACAGGTTTACTAAAAATACCCCTCTGAGGGTTAAGTTAAAATTAAACATTAGTGCAGTCAAAAGAAAACAAGCAAACACAATGCAGTGACATCAGTTTCCTGGAGTTCCTGGAATTCTCCTCACCACCCAGAGCCAGGGGCCGGCCAGGGATGCTTGCATGCACTCACACCCCCTTTAAAAATATTAGGGAACAAAGAGACTTCTCCCTACAAACACCTGTTTGTGCTATAAAACAAAAATCAAGTGTGGGGACAGTGATTACGATTTGCTGTATATTAATATTGCATCAATACTTGGCAATAACTTGATCCATTTTGATACTATAAACTTTTACTGAAAAAAGTATAGCTAGGTCTGTAATTTCACCCAGCTCTCAGACATCCTAACTTACTGCGGTGATCCATGCTTACTGTCCATGCAGGCAATCTTAGCTTACAACCAACCTAAGCTAATTTGGGTTAAGCTTGTCTGTTACAGAAGAGAACATTCTGGAGAGGAAGCAAGTGTTTTATACCATTGAAAAGACACACAGAGCACGTAAGCAAACCAGCTGCAGTTACCCAGTCTTAATCCCGTAGCACCATGGTTAATGCCCCCAGTCCCAAAGATGTTTGATATCCACTGAGGATTCAGCATCTCAACTTGAAACACTGACTACAGGCAGCCATTGAGCTGCAGTTCCCCAAATACCATGCTGGGAGTCAGCGTCAGAATCAGACTACAACCACGTGCTGAATCATATCGGTCCTTGCAGCATGTTTTCCATTTAATACTTAACCCTTCTTCAGCTGGAATGCCAGAAAGATGAGGGCTGAATGCAGCGCCTGCAATACATTCACCCATGTAACAGGCAGAATGCCTTTTTAAACACAGGGGTTAACTTCTGGCTATTGAAAACGTAACAGGTCTTTGTAGCATCATGATTCACTTTCAACTCCTGCCAACAAGAATCTAGCTTCTCAAGTTCACAGCACTTTCTAGCAACAATTAAGTCTTTAAACGCCAGCTATTAGAGAATACGTACAACTTACTGCATTTGTGCTGGAATGTCCAAAATCAGTTTGCTTTAACTAAAGAATCAGAGTGCAAAAAATAGGATGTACCGCTGTGTGCATGGTGTGCCCATACCCAGGACGCTGTGTGTTCCTTGTCTCTTCTCATTTCAAAAAAAAAAAGATACAGCAGATCAAGAGAAGGTACTGACAGGGACAGCTAGGATGATCGGAGATACAGAACGGATTCCATAAAGGAGACAAATAGTTTAAGACAGAAGCTGAGGTGCAAGGTGACAGAGCCTATAAAAATAAAGCCAAGAGGAGGTGTTCAGCTCCTGGCCTCTTCCAATACAAGAGATGATGAAAAGGAAATGAAACTAAGTAGCATGTCCAAAACAAGAGAAAGTGCTTTTATGTTTGTAGTTACACTGTGGAACCACATGCGGTAGGACAGGGCTGATGATAAAAGTTTATATGAATGCAAAAGACCATTATACAAATTCTTGGGCAAAAGAGGAAGACAGGGAATCCATCAAGGGCTTTATTAGATAAATAGTCAGGAAGTCCCTGCTCTGAGGCAGTCCCTGATCCAAGAAAAAGGTGGAGGCAGACTGCACTTAAGTTAGCATTACTCTATTTTCTGTGTTCTTATGTTACCCCAAAGATACCCATCTGAGGCAGAATACTGGGCTAGAGGGTTCTGGTGCCTGAGCACATATAGAGATTCTTATGCAAAAACTTCCAGACTCTCTCAATACTAGCTACATTCTACAGACTGGGAAGAAAAAAATAAAAATGAAGCAACAAGTGGTTAAATTATTTATTTACAGTCATATTACAAGTCTATGAACAAACTGGGAACAGAAACACTCCCAAACTGCAGTGCCAATCTCCCCAGAAGGAGGGGCAGTAGGAAAATGCAGGGAAGTTGCCCTCTTACTTAATTTGATCCTTTTCTGCAAGAATGATATCTGTAGGGATCAAGTTATAGGGGCTTAATTTAAGCCAGGTATATGGATAAAGCACATACCCCTCTATGACAAAGAGGAAAGATTACCTGGGATCCCACATAAAATTATTCACCTGACTTGGTGCTAAGGAAGAAAAATCCCATCTCTTCGACTTTGTCGTTTAGGATATGGTATGCACATAGGCAGTGCCTTTGAAAAATGCTTAAGTGCGCATTTGTGAAGCGGGTACAAGAGACATAGCAGTGATAGGAGTTAAAACCTTGGCAACACTGCCAATATACAGATTCCTGTCTGAATAAGCAATTTTTTTAAGCCCCTACTGAATACAAAGGGAGAGTCTCTGTTTCTTAAAATCTTCCTCAGTCTCCTCAAATGCAAATTGCAGGTGCATTGCCCTGCACACAAGGACTATGGTTCGACAAATGCCACAAACCTCAGACTACCCCTGTATTCCATTTCATGAGTCTGCAAGAAGGGGCACCAAAAGACACAGGGACACTTTTTACACACAATAAGCGAGAATCAGGTCAAAGTACGGCACTTCAGCTTGTGAAACGAGCATTTCCATGATACACCAATCAGTGATAATGGGTGAGAATGCTCTGCCACTCTCTCCTTCCCCAGCCTAGCCCCAACATTGTAACTCAAAGAAAGGCAAGTCCTTGCACGTTGCATGTTTCAGACAGGTTTCAGAAACAATCACAAGTGGTGAGACTGCCAAACCAAGCTGGATTTTGATGTGAAAGGAAAAATCTGAGAGCTACCCTGCCTGCTTAACACCGAAGAAAAACAAAGCTGTTGAACAAGCCACAGTGAAAGTCAGCTACCCGCAAAGGTTGAAATTCTTATTACTTGTCTGTGCTCCAGTGGTTCCCCTCTTCAAAAGGAAGTGAGCTCACTCTGACCGTGAATTCAGTGAACATTTTCAGGGGAAGAGGAAGTGCTCATACAGCTGGTGACATCTGCAACCTTTCCTCCAGCACATGGCTTGGCACATCTCCTCTAGCACATGGTCTATTATCTGAAATAAACATGCGTAGGAACTCCCAAGCCCAGTACAGATTGTTGCTTTTCTTATGTATATGCATCACGCTAGTTGGCTTGTGGTTTGGAGACAAGGGTGATTAAAAATAATCACCAGTCTGTCCAATTGTGGGAGTTACCCGAGCTGTATATTCTGCTTGAATGCAGGAAGTAATGGATAACCGAGACAATGCAAAAGAGCCTGCAAAAAGCCTGCCTTGGAGCTCTTCACCGGCTCTTCACTTAAATGGCTAGTAGTGCTATAGGAAGAAGGAAAGCCTGAATGAAATAGAGCAGGCAATATTTATGCATCCTGTTCCAGTGAGTGAACACATCCACTGAAGTCAGGGTTCATTCAGCTTCCCACTACATACCTTTAGAGGAAATGTGCAAGTTCAGATTAAATCCAATCCCAAGTGTTCTGAAACAGTGTCGTATGGCTGTCCTAGAGCCTATTAGAAAGCACTCCCTTTTTCCAAGCCAAGTCTGAATCAAAGCATAACCAGCATTTGCACGTCTACTATAACACGGCTCACACCCACACAGTCTTCTATCGTGCTTTATGGAATAAAAGCTCGATACATAATTTATCTACTACACACTCTTGGAAAGTAGTAATTACACTATACATGCATAAAAATCAGACAATGAATTTAAATGACCTGTTAAAGGCCACAAAACAAGTTGGTGGCTAAGCCAAGATAACTGCAGTTCCTGGAGTGCAGGCCTCAGTAATTCCACTATCAGAGCATGCAACATGTTACTGAACTAAATTTGCCTAGTGAAAATAAGGAAAAAAGGTTTAAAGAATATAGCTGATGAAACCATGACAATTCAGCTCACATCAAGCTTATAAAATAGAAGATGCAGAAGGATACCAGCTGATCTTTCATTATTCATACCATTAAATTCATTGTAAACTATGTATCGACCCTTCTAGCAATGGCCAAACATGGGCAGGCACATTAAGAACTAACAATTAAAGTACAAATTGGGGCGCACACACAAATATATACCAGTTTAGCTATTAGCACAGAACCTCACCAGACACTTTCCAAACAATGGTTGTCCCAGGGCTCTGAGGGCTCTTTCTCCTCCATGTCAAAGAATTTTTTAAAATTTTTTTTTTTTACTGATAAAGACTGGGTATGTGAGCTAACTATCCATGCCCTTTCAGTGAAAAAACAAACACAACAAAGTGTTCAAGCCCAGTCATTCTGGTGCAGAGATAAGCCAGAAGTAGCAGCTGTAAAATATGAATAACAATACTAACCTCCGTAGTACAGCATTTAATATTTCTTTATTGTAGCTTTTTTTAATATTTATCAGTGAGAACATAATTGCTGTTTAGAATAGGGAAGCATGTACAGAGAAATAATTTCATCTTCATCAATACTAAAAAAAAAAACCAACCCTGAGGGGCAGTGCTGGAAAGAGATGCTATTTGGAAAACTGAGTTAAGTTAATACTACAGGGTCATTAACAACAACTGGAAGATAATAAAAGGAAAACTAAATACTGTAAACCTAAACTCCAACTTGGCATGACTTTGAGACCAGAATAGGCTCCTACATCACACCTTCTCCCTGTGGATCTGTTTATAATCCAAGCACAAGCCACTCTGGGGACTAGATTGCAACACATTTATGGAGTCACATTCATACACATATCATGGACTTACAGCAAAACCAGGCAAAGCTAAGTGTTCGTAGCATAGGTGAGGAACTTCACATCACCAGTGTCACCCAAAGAGGATCCTCCAAATCCAAGCTGCAGAACCTTAAAGCCATGTACCGGAAGACTGTCCCTTAACTCCTTAAGTTATGAATCAGTTATATCTCCCAGCAGGCAGAGCTGAATTTAACCAAACTACACATGGCTTTCACACAGCTTTTCAATGCCTTGAATCTACTGAGAAGAGATTTGGTGCTACTCTGTCCTTTCTTACGTGGTGTAAAATGGCAGGCTGTTCCTACCAATTTCTTACAACCACAGTGGCCTTTTCCTTTTTGGAACATGCAAGTCTGACTTTTTAAAAAGGAATTTTGAACTCAAAGCAGGAAGAAATAAGCCATGCCTGTGTGTAAGCCTCACAGCATGCTGCCAACCAACATTTTCCCTTAAAGCTGTACAACAGCATTCAAAACACATCTACAAATGGCCCCTCCTGGAGATAAAATACCTAGCTAAGAAAACAGTGGACACATTTCTCCCTAGGAGCAAGCAGGAATCTTGCTTTGCAAAGCTGCTGAGGGTGGCAGGTTTGGTTTTGTTTAACTAAAGCTCATTCCCTCTCTAGGCAGTGCACTTTGCAGGGGGAAAATAAATAGGCTGGAACAAACCCAGAAGCTTGCAGGGGGGAACCTGCAGGGAAGCAAGCTGCAATGTAAACAGGGAGGCAGAGCAGGGCCGGGGGTCAGGAGGGCAGGGCTGGATCTGGCAGTGGGAGCGCAGGTACAGCCCCTGCCCTGCACTGGGACAGAAGCAGGAAAAGGGGGCCAGGAGCCACTTTCCAGAAAGGAAATTTCACCCTGCCCAGGATTTCCAAACTGCAATAATTTTCCATGGGCCAATCAGGGAGGAGCGAGGCAAACACACCAAATTAGGAAAGTAAATACTAGAAGGGGGAGAGGGAGGAGGAGAGCCCAGCTCATGCAACCACCTCCCAAAGCCAGAGATGGGAGCGGGGTGTGGGTCCCATGCTGTGCCCCTTCCAGCCCTCCCAGCCCTGCCCTTGGGAAGGGGGAGAGACACTGTGCCAGCCTCACCCACCACTGTGAAGCCACCAAGATAGCAGAGAGCTGCCCTGAAAGCCAGATGGCCAGAATGCATAGCTACATGCTCCCCAAAGAGCATTCCCTTCTTTCTCAGGCAGAAACACCCAAATCACTTCCCAAAGCCTGGCCCACAGGGTATGAGAGCTGCAAGACCCTGCCAGGGGTGAGGGGAAGGTTGAAGGGGCTCATCAGGGATGTTTACAAACGTGTCAGCCCCTCCTTTGTAAGAGGAACTCGGAAACGAAAGGGGTTTGGCAAGTGAAACCTCAGATGTCTTTTGAGGTTTTCTGAAGACTTGGCTGGATTAGCTTCTGCTCAAGACAAACGGATGCAATCATTAATCATCCTTAGTAAACACACTGTTAGGGGCTGAGCACAATTCAATGCTACTATTTCCACTTTCTCCTTATGCAAAAGAAACATTCTCGGGGAGTCAAATATCAGTTGCAGGCATATGCCAGAGTCAAAAGATACAGCCTCTGTTAGTAACACAAACCACACTGTGCTGCTTTGCGCAAGATGACTGAATGGAAACTAACTACCATATGTTGGCAAAGAAACCATTCCCCTCCCCTCCCAGCAACAAGCTTCATCTAAAAAGGGAAGGTTAAATATAAACTAAAAGCAGGGCCTGAACAGAGGGCTAAAACCACAGCTACCTCCAGCCCCCTCTTTCTAGAGTATCTGCACTGCACATCTGTGCAGCTCTGCAAGACTGGCGGAAAAACCCAAACAAGCAAGCACCTCCAGACCTATGCAAAACAAAACTGGCTTCATTGTGACACTGAAGTAATTCTCAGCCATGTAAATTTGAATACTACTCACTGAATTAGTGTTAACTATCAGAAGATGTTTGTGTATTATACCTTTTTACAAATGTACAGACAAGAAAACAAACCAAAGGCTATTAGTATTACCAGGTACGCTCTTGCTATTCTGAGGCCCTGCATGCTTTAAAACTCTACTACATCATCCTATACCATGAGTTTACTTTCCTTTGTAAAATTTACTATACTTCAAGTAACAGCTTTAATGTTAAAAGAGATTACACTGCAACTCCATAACATCAACTCTTTGCTGAGAAAGAAAGAAAGAAAATATTCCAGACAGTAACTTCATGTTCAGGTTATTTCTATCGCACATTCATGAATCAGGTAATTTACAAAACCGGATACTCACACAGATATACAATCAGGTTGCTACAGCCCCTCAGTACGTCGTCAGCATCCTACCCCCATTTCCTTCTATTCCCAGGAAACTATGTGCCAATGGCCACCCTTGTCCCTAAGTTCAGATAACACCAGCACTACCCAGAAACAACAGAATATTTTTGAGATAAAAATAAACCAGGCAATCTTAACATAGAAAGTATTTGCTTGCTTTGTTTTCTCCATGCATATAGGTAGCTCTTCATAGATATTTCTAATTCCACTGCCAGACTAGTAACTCTATAGTGTGAAACTAACACTCAAGTTCCCCCCCAAACCCTTTGAGCTCTTAAACAAAACTCTTCTGCCCAACTTCCAGCCACCATAACAGTTTTTAGCAGCCTTCCATAATTTTGAACACCAGATATTTAACTAGTTATTTTTAATGGGGCATTTCATATGCACCAAGTATACCAAACAAAACACAGCTGACAGACTGATGCCAGAAAACACAGATGGAGTTTCCAGAAAGGACACTTTGGATAGTTAACATCTTACCTGATAGTGCCTGTGGGGGATGGGAGGGGACTGACCACACTCCGGAGATCCGGCTCCGGGATGTGAATCTTCAGAGGTGATATTTGAGGGTAAAGTGGCCGAAGGGGAGGCGATGAGGCTTCCTCTTTTGCTTCCTCTTTATGGTATAAAGATGTGAACTGGATCTTTATAACCGTGCTAGGGAATCGGAAAGTACATCTGTAAGGGAAAGAAAGGGAAAAGTCAGTTTCACACATGCTACTAAACATATTAAGTGTTTTTGTATGCAACTGGTGAATCATTAATTCATTCATAGCACAGAAGTCCACCATTCTCTACAGCATATTTCTGCCCAGTGTCCTGTGCAGAATTACTGATCATTCATAAATCTCTGTAAATGTATCATAGTGTATCATGTATCACCTAGTGATCAGATGCAAGCTGAAGGTTTGGGTAAGTTAAGTGATTTCCCCAAGGCCATGTATTCAATCAATGACTAAGCAAGATGCAGAACCATAATGACAAACTCTTGGGTTCCTGCTATATCAAGGACTCAGATTTATCTTTTATTAGCTCCTTGCACATAACTCAGGAAGATACAAGTTACTAGAAAGAATCAAACAACAAGCAACATGGAGGAAGAAAGCCATAAAATCCAGACAGAGCAACAAACAGCCTCCAGGTAAGAAGAAAGTGCTATTTAAAGACTGGCCTCTACATATTGTATAACTAATACCCATTTATATCTCTGCACATGATGCTAAAGGATCATCTAGCAGGTTTCAGATTAAAATACATTAATTTAGCACTGCCTCCCTTTGGACAACATGGGTTATAGCTAGCAGGGTCAGAACAAGGCCCCTGCAAGCCTACAGTGCCTCATTTCTTCTCTAAATAACACTTCTTTCCCGTTGTTATTTAGGAGGGGGGTGGGGTGGGGAAATCACACACCTACAAGTATAGCCTCCAGGAGATGCTGGGAAATTCAAAAGGAAGCAAGCACTGACATTTTCCATATTTGAACAGAAAGCTTTCTAATTTATAGTATCTGCAATAGGCACAGGGCTGTAAGAGTGAGTGTTCTGCAATTCTTCTTATTGTGCTTTAATTAGACAATAATGTGCAATCAATACAAGCTTTCCAGGGATCATTTCACTGATACTAAGGTTAAAGCAGCAGGAAATAAAAACCAGGTTTCACCGTGGGAAAGGCCAGCAGAGCACAGTAATTGTGCTGGCTTCCAGCATCTTGCCTATAGAAGGAAATGAAGGGACTCAGGCAGTGTTATTCTAGTACTGTAAGTGCTGGTGTAGGCTGAACATAATTCTTTTAACCAGTGCATTATTGAATCCTGCCAGGTAACAGAACAAGGTGACGAGCAAGTAAATCTGTATTTGTGACCACCTTATCTTAATGCTGCTATCAATAGAAATGCAGAGAAACATCCTGTTACAGCTCTAAAAACATACTCTCTTGCTCTTGGTTCTTCTGCACAAGCTAGTTCTGCTGTAATGTTCAGAAACCTGCCGTGAAGAGTATAAAATTATCATTCAGGCATCGGAAGCTCATTCCCATCTCCCACCTCATCTCTCAAATGAGCTGGCTCAGCATTCAGCAGCTTGGACTTAACAATGGCTCTGCTACATACAGCAGGAGTTTGCACTGCATTTAATTCACTTCAGAGGTCCTGCCACCTGCACTCATTAATGCATTAAATAAGAACATCATTGCTGGCAATGCAGCTTAATTGTGTTTATCTAACCCTTCTAAACACGATTCCCTGCAGACTCAATACAAACACACAATTCAAAACAGCAGAGTGTCTGTGCCTCGCAATGTCTGCCAGCAGCAGGCACACAGCTGAGATGGACCTGAAGCGAGGCAGTTGAACCACTACTCTAGATTTAAAGCTTTCGTACTGCTACATGGATTTTCTTGTAGGAAAAAAACCCAAACCCAGAGAATACATAAATTTGCAGTGAGCATCACATGAACTAAGTAAGGCTCAATACCAGTGTGAGCAAAGCTTCATCATTTCTCAAGCCCTTACCAGGGAAAAGCTGAGCTTTCTTTCACAGAGCAACGGAATTCTTTGCTGTAACACCAGGTGCTCAGCATTTTTCAACATCTGAGTCAAGGACTCAGTCCTTGTTTAACAGTGTTCAGTGCAATCCCAACCTGCTGCTGATCTCAACAGGCCTGACTGCACAGAGCCCTAAGGCAGTTCTGCAGCACTGTTGAGGCCAGAAGATCCCCACTGCAGCTGCATACCAGTAAGGAGCTCTATCCCACTGCCACTTAAGTCTTCCCTTTCAGAAGGGCCCAGTAATGCAAGATCCACATCTCCTACATGTTACTGCTTCCAGATGATGGTGCAACTAACCCCTCAGTTCTACTATACTCACTGATGCTGTAACACTGTTAGACAAGGCAGCAATACCTGCACCCAAAACACTGCAGTCCTATCAGTCTGCAGGTATGCGCAATCTTAAGAAAACCTGTTACTTTTCCAAAACCATGAGTCGACCTGAAATATGAAGTCTAAACTAACCCAGTAAACGTGTGCTGAAAAGGCCCATTTAACAATGCTTTTCCCTGAGAGCCTCCCCAAAGCCACCCGACGCAGCCACGTGATTTACCCGCATCTCAGATTGGAAAGAGGGAAGAGAAACAGAGAGGCTGGGTTGGGCTGACTACACAAGCAAACAATTTGTAGGCTGCTGTGATTTCGTTTTTAGAAAGACAGGCTTCCCAATCCACTGAAGCAGAACCCAGGACATACAACTAGCTTTCACAGAATATGCTAGCTAGCACATACATGGGCATTTTGTAAGGAACCAGTCCCAGAAAAATCAGAGAGTAGATATATGCAAGGGTGCTCACAGCTTTAGAAGGCTTCTGCAGCCTGGTCTGTGCTGGCTTCCGGTATTGACACTGCCTGCAAAGCCAAGGTGCCAGTAATTTATCCGAATTTATGCTTTTAGTGCTGCAAAAACCTGGGACCCAAGAAATGGAAATGCAATGCAAAATAGATTGTAAATTCCTGCAAAACTCCTCCCCTCCCTCAGGGGTGAGAAAGTGCCTGGGATTAACATTATTGTTCCAGTCTCTATCACAACGACCACAAGTAATGCAAACAGTGACAACAGCACAGCCCAAGACATTACTTCAAATCAGCATACACACACTAATACTGGGGAACTGTGTCAATGAGAAATGGGAAAAGCATGATTTCTGAATCATCTTGTCACAGGAAGCTCACTTTTCATTACACTGAACCTGAATGCAGTTTTAATGAGCTTTTCTAATTGTTCCCTTAATTAACCTCTTTCCAACCAAAAGAGGGTAAACTCAAATTGTATCAGGTAGTCCTATTTAGGAGTGAGGCACATTAACGCAGGATTTAAGCCTATGAGAATTATACTTCTACAGAAGATAAGCAGGACAAGACAGCCCAAGCAGAACAGAGCATGCATTCCTTAAGATTACTGTATATATTTCAAGTTATTTAAACTGAATTATACTATTTGATCCATGTTACATGATTCTTATCAAAGATGCATAGCAATTACTACTGCTGCTTAACATTTCCATCATGAGAAGATCAATCTGAAAGCACAGATTAGACTCAACATAAAAAGCATAATGAAGTTAACTGGTATTTTCAAGGGTGCCCAAGAGGCAACTCTTTTAAGCACCTTTGAAATTTCCAGCTGATTAGAGGGGTTCATTAATGGTCTGCAAAATCTCTTGGTCTTGGTACAGGCAGGAAGCAACCTGCTTCAGTTCCAGAGCTGCTGAGTTTTACTCAATAACCTGTTACAGACAGGTACATACTGCAATCCCTAGCCATATAAACCATATGTATTGTACTCATACAGAGCCATAGTATGTTGCATACATCAATTCCTTGTGGGAAAGAATTCCCATTTCTCTAGGATGCCTTGCAAGACAGTGAGAATAGAAAGGGGTTTTTTTGTTTGTGTTAAAACTAAAAACAAACACATACAACCCAACCTCCATAAACTGCATAGAAACAATTCTTGCCTTATTAGATTACAAGCAGGAGAAAGTAAAAGAAAATGGATTGCTGGCTCCCTGCTGCATGCTTGAGTTCACAGACTCCATAGCACTCGGTGAATGCATGCTATATATACATTGGAGACCAAGGGGAAGAGGAGGAGTGCACATGCCACACATGGTTACAGTGATATAAAAGATGTTGCTAGAATTGTTTTAAACAAGACAGATTTTCCACAAGTTTCCTGGACAAGCTCTTCACACTGACAACACAACACCCATGCTATTAGGCATCCTTCATGTGGTGAACCAGTGACAGTGACCACAAGCATTTCATCTACATAAGGTCTGAAAATAAAGTGCTAAGAAACACTAGACTTTACATAAACAGTCACCCCTAAAGCAGACTTCAGGAAAAATGGTTACGTAAAAAAACGCACGAAATTACTCCATACCCTGCATGACTCTAAGAAGCAGACATATTCTCCCCCTCCTCAAAGAACCTTTTAGTCACAGATGCAAAGGAAGTGGAGATGCATTTGCCAAAACATAGTACCAGGTTCAATAGAAGCTATTACAGTCACCGATTTCTTTGTTGGAGCACCCTGAGTGCTGTTCAACACCAAATGACTTCTGCTAAGATCTGCTGCATAAAAGCAAGAAAAGGCTATTTAAAGATTTTTAAAAAGAGACAGGAAAGTGTGCTGGATTTATGTTTTTACATTTACAACATGGAAAACACAGTGACAAAATGCAGAAGACAAATAATGAAAAAGCCGAAGTGAAACATATATATAAAGTATATATATACACCCTGGAATTATATTTTTATATATTATGCAACATATAAAAGCATGTGTTATGTTATATATAAACATCATTCCAGTTTATTATGCAAAAGGGAATAACCAGAAAAGTAAGCTGGAAGACTGTTACACATGCATTGTCATCAGCAAGTCAGTACCATCTTTGTCTACTTTATCTTGCCATAATTTATGAAATCCTGTTATTCCTGAATGTTGCAGATATAAAAGCACCAGTAGCATCTGTGTTACAAACAGTGCCGAGGTGCAGGTCAAATGAGAAACACTGTAGGAAGTGCTTCGTTAAAAATAACACTTTTCACAATTTGAATCAGAACAGTAACACAGACCCAAGGTTCCATTCAAAAACATAGTTAAGCATCATTGTCTCACTTTGCCGCAACTGCCACTTTTTCTTTTTAAACTTGCAGATACTATTACCACACCAGTGACTCTATCTAAATCTTTCCCTCTGCCACTGACTTCATCAGAAATTGTGTGGCCAGCAGGACCAGGGCAATGATTGTCCCCCGGTACTGGGCACTAGTGAGGCTACACCTCGAATACTGTGTTCAGGTTTGGGCCCCTCACTACAAGAAAGACATTGAGGGGCTGAAGCGTGTCCAGAGAAGGGCAACAAAGCTGGTGAACGGTCTAGAGCACAAGTCTTATGAGGAGCAGCTGAGGGAACTGGGGTTGTTTAGCCTGGAGAAAAGGAGGCTGAGGGGAGACCTTATCGCGCTCTACACCTACCTGAAAGGGGGTTGTAGTGAGGTGGGTGTCAGTCTCTTCTCCCAAGTAAGAAGCGATAGGACAAGAGGAAATAGCCTCAAGTTGTGCCGGGGAGATTTTGGTTGGATATTAGGAAAAATTTCTTCACCTAAAGGGTTGTCAAGCATTGGAACAGGCTGCCCAGGGAAGTGGTGGAGTCACCATCCCTGGAGGTATTTAAAAGACGTGTAGATGTGGCACTTGGGGACATGGTTTAGTGGTGGACTTGGCAGTTCTAGAGTAATGGTTGGGCTTGATGATCTTAAAGGTCTTTTCCAACCTAAACGATTCTGTGATTCTATGATGTGAGGGGATAGTAGCCCAATGCTTAAGGATGAGGCAGTTATCTCTACAATCAGTAAATACCTTGGATTCAGCAAAGGTGGGCAGCCAGAGCTCTAATGACAGCAGCACGTGTCTTGATGAAAGAGAACTATGTCATTACTAGCTGAAGTTTGACCAAGGATGTCCACAAAAACCCTTGTAAAAAAAATAAAAAATTCCCAAACAAGCCCCACACAACAGCTGTTTCTGTCCCCTGTAACTTCTCTGAAACCAATTTGTTTTATGTCAATTACATATAGTTCACCCAGAAGAATACAGTATTATTCCCATGCACAAAGTTCCAAAAACAAGTTGGGTTTCTCAGCACAAGTGAGAACTTCCCATCAGTTATCTTTGTCAGGCTATTACCATTACCAGTTATTTCAAGGTACCTGACATGATTTTACCAGAGGGCAAGGTGGATTCTTTGCACACCTTCAGTCAACATGTAGGATAAATACCAAAATTTCAGGCCACAATTCATGTGCAGGTACTGTACATAGCAGCCGTAACAGAGAAGTGCCCCAATTACCTCCTGTAACTAATTTTCTTCATCTTCTGTAATCAGCTAAGGGAAGAACCACATGCCTGCATCTATGAAAATCAAGTTCCCATTAAGTCATAAATCCACTCCCTATTCCCATAATACTTTGAAGCAGTCTGAAAGGAGGTGCCTTGGACAACATAAAAGACTCACTGGGAAAGTTTAGACACCAGTTCACCCAATATCAAACTAAATTTGGTTAGAAAAAGATAAGAGTTTGCTTCACTTAACTAAACATGTCTCTAAGCCCTGAAGGTCTGCCCCCAGATAGATAAGCAGACTGAGACAAGAACTACCTCAGATTCACATTTCTTCAAAAATAAGGCTCTGATAATTGCTGTGACCACTGCAAAACAGCTGAGCTGGGAACATTTATTGACCAAGATTTGTTGCTTTGTGCTAACTGCACTCTGCCCAGGGAGAGCAATGCTCTTCGAAACTTCAGCTTTTCTACAGCAAGCCTCACTGCATTAACCAGCAAAACCCGAAACACTTCACCTGCAAAGTATTTAGAAGAGTTTTGCCCCATTTCAGGAACTAAGTAACCAAATTAATTTTCTGCCTTCACAAAAATAAACTAGACCCCTACTCCCCAACAGCAATAATCATCAGAAGTATTGTGCTCAAAATTATTACTTTGCTGGAACTACAGCTGTTTGAAGCAGCAAGGTGGGCAAAAACACAAGTAACAAAACCACCTTTCAATCACAAGTGAATTAAAATTAATATTAGTTTGAATGAATGTCATAAAACTGTACAACAAGCTCTGAAAGCTGTCTGAGCTGTCACAGGAGATTAGGTACTATTCACCCCTCCTTTATAATTCAATAATAATAAAATCATCCAACATTTCCTGTTCCACTCCCTACCCTAGACCCCCCCCCCCCCCACAAAACACTTTGTAAGCAATACCAATGAGAAACCAGTTATATCATCCACTTGGCTAGTGCTATCTGCATTCCAAATGAAAAAGTTAATTGCACTGAGACTACAGAAAGAGATCTGGAGGAACGAAGACACATTTTATTCTCTTAAGTCTGAATACACATTACAAAACAAGCATGTACCTATCACCATGGTAATTTAAGAGTCATTATAATTCTTTTCTTTACACATCTCTTTAGGCTAGGGGACACAGGCAGCATAACTGCCAGGTTTTTAAGAGTGCTTGGTTCATTTTGGAGGTTACTGCAGTTTTCAGCATTTGTTATTTCCCTTTCAATTGCTCTGCTGATCTGACCAGATTTAACATCAAGTCCTACTGAAGGCCTACCCATAAAGTCCTTTATCAAACACACATCAGAGAAATATCTGTAACATGGTGGTTGGTAAAATAATTTTTTGCATTCATGAAGAGATAAGCAAAGGGTCTGCAAGAAATGGTGAAGCCCAGAATTGACATTTGTTCCTCCTGTAATGAATCACTCAATCTCAAGAGAAGCAAGACAAGCACATTGCCAGACAGCAGCAGCAGCAAAAGGAAATAAACTGCAGAGCTCCCTGCAAAAACGCCTCTGGTACTATCCACTATTGTTTAATTAGAGGAAAAGCTATAAAAGTCATCATTAGTGTTTTTAACATAACTGAAGGAAAACTAGATTTAGAAAGTACTGATATTATCCACAAATAAAGAAGTATAGCCTTCTCCATCACAGCTGAAAACAACAGAGCAACCCATTGAAATGTTTGGTCATAATTATTCTGTAAGTCACAACATGAGTTTAGGTCAGGAGGACTGGTTTCTAACCCCACAGTTACCCTGCGCTCACAAATCACTTGCCTGGCATGCTTTGTAACACAATCGCTTTATTTAATATATACTGTCGTGCTTAACATTGCAGATATGCAAAGTACATGTATCAGCTGAGACTGAACTAAATTTGTCTGTACATATGTGAGTGAGCTCAGGTTTAAAATAATTAGTTGAATTAAAGAGAGAGTGGTCTTAACTTCTACTTCATGAATTTTAAATTTTCTTCTGTTGGGAACTTTTCCCAGAAAGTACCAGCAACTATTTCCATTGCCCTGTTACACCAGACACACAAGTAGCTCAACTTCAGTGTACTGGGGTCCCTGGCATTAACCACTTAGGTATCATTCCTATACTAAAGCTAATGTAAACCTAGTTTTAGTAAAGGCAAACTCACACTGAAGTAATCAAGAATTCCTCATACCTGAATCCACTGAAATTAGTATCGACCAGCCTGAAATTCCAGCTTACTGGAAGGATTTTCTGTCCTTCCCCTGAAATGCATCTGAGTTAGCTAGAAATTCTCCTCTTTCCATGGTCACCCTGGACTCGCTGGGATGAGTAACCAGACAACTGGCTAAAAGTCTGCAGCTCAGGAGGACAGCCCACTGGTTTCCTCTGCCTTAAAAATAATCTTCTCCCCAAAGAGATACCAATTATGCCACTCAATCTCATGCAGATTTATTTTAACACAATCTAAATCTGTTTCTCAGCTTAAGAGGCATTTTCTTTACCCCCCACCACCATCCCTCCCCCTCAGCCATTTCCTCTCAGTGTCACCCTTGTGCCAATACTGCCATCCAAACCACTGCACAGCAAGTCAAATCAGGTAGCTGAAATAATTAATTTCTTTTTTTGTTGGGAGTAAGGCATCAGGCAGATCAGATCCCTTATCTTGCCTTCCACATGGCAACACAGGCACCAACACCAACAGAGTCAGTGGAGTGGACAAGTATCAAGCAGAAGAAGGAAAGGAGGAGGTACCAGCAAAAATGTTGCAGATTTATAACAGACAACAAAAAAAATGAAGCATGTAACCACAGACTCAGATTTAAGCATCACATGATCCAAACACTGCCTTCTCGTTTCACAAAACGAAATGCAATTCATTCATTTTGAGAAAAGCTCTGGTCTTTACCAGGTAAATCACATCAGCCACCATGCTGATGTTCTAAGGCTGGAAATTTTCAACAGTTCCTGAAACAGAAAAGTCACGATTTTTTGATTCAGCTTAATTATTTCAAACTCAAAGTCACTCAGCTGTATGCAAGAGGACCAAACAAAGACTGAAAATGTTTTCTGCATTCCAACAAGTGCTTCCCGTGGCCCTGTACCCATGGCAATTCTCCCGTAGCAACCAGCAGGTCACATCTACAGGAGCAGGAGTGGCTTTGTGGTCGTCTCAGATGGGATATGCAGGCTCTGCATGCTGCAAAGTAAGTGCTGTTTAGTACCTTCATGCTTCCAGAGTTTATTCACTAATTGTCCTTGAGAAAAGCAGGTGCAGTAAGATGGCTGAACACAGACAATGCTTCAGAAAAAAATTAAAATTGCCATTTCTCTTTGTCACAGACAAGATCTTTTCCCTATACTCCTTGCTACTGTTTACCTGGAAGCATACACACAGTAAAGGATTTTTTTGTCCTAATGGGAGGGCACCACAGCTTACACTGGTATTTGCCTACCACTGCATACTACCATGTTAAAACAAGGTTTCCAACACAGCCAGACAAGATTTCAGATGGGCAAAGAGCGTGTGCAGGCAAGTGTATCTATTTAAAACAAATACTACCAGCAGCATCAGGCAAAACCACAACTTATGAATAGCTATGTCTCTTAAAAGCACCAAGTAAATTAGCTGTAATGAATGTTTCTATTGAGCTCAGTTGCACAGGGCTTCCCTTTGTGCCATTTCATCAAGGTTCAAACACATGGAGAAACACTTCCACGCAGAGGCAGATTTTCAAATACGTATTTTAGCAAACTCCTTTGAAGACAGCAATGTTCACAGGAAAGTTTGGGCAAACTCTGGGATTCCTTCCCCTGCCAGCGCCATGCACACACAGACATAAAAAAAATTAGTTTTGTTTCTTCAGTCCCTTCAGACTCCCCAGACATCCCACCTCACTGTGCTGACCAACAGCAAGGTCTCAGCCACTGCCCATCCCGGGAAAAACCAGCAAGTGAAACTGAGCCAAGCAGGTGGTAGAGGGGAAACAGTATAAACACCCCTAGGCTGATCAGGAAGGCTAAAAAGGAAAAGAGATACCAGAAGCCCAACCCAAAGAACATTAAAATGCTGGTTTGGTTCATACCTATCGTCTTTAAAAGTCCACGGGAGAAAACAAGCACTTTTTTTTTTTTTGAGGCTGCAACAACTAGATGTTAAAAGCAAAACCTTAAGGAGAGTTTGCACTATAATACCATGCTGTGACACTTCAATAATAATTTTATTCTACACATCTTCCCTACAATTTCTTATCTAGCAAACCTTTTAATTGCTGTCACAGAGCAAACTGATAAATCGAGCAACACCACTGACAAATAGTGAATTTTTCATTCAAGTGAGAACATTTGAGGCTGTTTCACACTGGAGAATTAGTAGTGAAGAATCAAGAGCTGTATTTTTTTTTTTTAACATCCCTTACATCTCTTTAATAACATTCTGATTTTAGTCTTTGAGAATTATTTGAGACATCAAGCGCAGCTTCACTTCCAGATACTCCCCTTTGAGGAGTACAGTACAGGAAAGGAAAAAAACCCACATAAGATATTGTAATTGACATTTTTTCAGTGTAATGAAATACCACAACAAGGTCAGGGAATAAATTCACAGGGTATCAAAATAGCATCTCATAGAAGAACAGAAAAGAAATCACCGAAACTGCTGAGAACAGTGTTTCAATCAGCTAATGGAGAACCAGCAGGAATAGTATGAGGTTCCCTCTGAAGTCACCACCCTGCCTGGGAAACTCATATTATGGACAGGTCTTTTCCAGATCCTATCTGCAGCTTTGCAGGATGGGTCTCATAGCAATCCTGCTCAGTCCAATGCCAAAAAAACCTCTACCAGAAGCTGCTCCAATCTCCTCCAGAAAGCTATCAGAGTGCAAAGGGCCAGGAATGCGAGTTTCAAAAGTGACCTTTCTGAAACTTTTCCAGCAGAAAAGCTGAAAAAGAACACCTTTCCACTGTAAGCCAGCTAGCAGTGTCTTTCATTCACTTTAATGCCTGCAAAAAAAGCTGAAGGATATTCCTGAAATACCACCATTATCACCACTTATTTACAAATTCAGTGGAACACCGGTCAATCCACACCTGACTAGGGATTAATTCACTTACTTATCTATTTAAAACATAGAAAACCTCAACCATAAACACATTAAAATTAATCCAGAAAAATCTTGACAATTATTTCTAGATGGATTATAAATATGTAAGAATCTCAGAAACGAAGCCTTGGTATAATTAAAAGAATATCATTAACATGCTTTTATAACAAATACCATTAAGGCAGAGTTTTGGTACTTTGATCGGGGAGTCTGTCAAAACCCACCACAAAGACCACCTTTTAAATATGCAGGCCAAGACAACATGGTAGTTACTTGGTGTCAGTCCACCAGGCAGAGAAACAAAGAGGTGGTGCTATAATTGTACCTCACTTAGCTTCACATTTCAAAACATTGGAGTCAGTTTCAAAATATGCCATTCACTCCAAACCAGGAGTGCTGGGCACAGGGCTTGCTATCAGAAGACAAATTCCTCTTCCCCTCCCAAGCACTCCTATTCCTTTAAAAACAAGCAAGCTGCAGTTCAGCAGCACACAGGGCAGATTACATGGAGTACAGTGAGTCTGAAGCATTGCAAGATCTAACTCAAGTCTGCCGACATGCTAAATGTATGAGCCTAGAAGGTCTTACCTATGGCCACAAAAATCAGACATGATTTTACATCAATATAAATTAATCTGCAGCCTCAACAGTGACATCTAACTTTTAATCAATATTGATTGGGGGTTTTCCTTTGTCTTTTTATTATTAAAGTCCCCCGAAGGCAAATTCTGGCCTCACTTCCACCAC
Source organism: Haliaeetus leucocephalus (assembly GCF_000737465.1). Classification (NCBI taxonomy): domain Eukaryota; kingdom Metazoa; phylum Chordata; class Aves; order Accipitriformes; family Accipitridae; genus Haliaeetus; species Haliaeetus leucocephalus. Next base: position 5,961,807 of record NW_010972731.1, on the reverse strand, counting down.
GCTGTTACAGAAGCTGCTCTGTTCCCCTGCGTAGTCCTTCCTGTAACAATTTCATGTCTCTGAGCAAACTGTTAAGATACAGTGAACTTTTTTCTGTGTGTCATATGGTAAGCCACGTCTTAACCCAACACCACTCTGCCAGTCAATTAAAGTCTATCTCATTTATCATGCCTCTCGGCATAATGTCAGTGGGGAAAAATTTTGCAGTTGCATTCCCAGGGATGTTAACAGCTAGCTACCTGCAGAAAACATTTAGTAAGCTGCCCTTAAAGTCTAAAATTAACCATAAAGCTGCTGTTTAATTTGAAGCTTGGGAATAGGGAGGTGTTTTAAGTGTCAGAATGAGTGGCCTGACATCAAAAACTTGATATGAAAGTTTGCCACCGAAGAAGTGGGCTGGCACAAAGAGCAGACGATGCTTTTATTTAAATGAGGTTGGCTGCCAGCACCAGAAAGTTTCACTATCAGCACTGTAGACACCTGATATCATCTGTAACATACAGCAAGCCTATTATGTTATTTTGTTGTGTGTGTGGTTGTATACATAAAAATAACGATAGTTAAGAGACTCTGTAACACTCAACAGCCTGTGTACCACTGCTGCTCTAATCAGGTAGTCTAGCCTGTAGAGGTCTAGATCCTATCTTAACCATTTCTTCACTAGCCAATAAATATTTGATCTTCAGAGAAAATGTAAATTATGTGCAACATTTGTGTATGTATCTCACTTTTATCATCAAGTCTTATAACTGCAAAAATATCTTCCCATATTAGGGTGATCAACCTGTTAATTTTTTTTAGTACATTGTCATCATTGTGTTTTAAGTTTTTTCTTAAAGCCTGCAAAATATCAATATCTGTGATTTTAAAATAAACAAAACCCAACATGCTACATACAGACTCCTTCAAAACCTAAATACCTATTTAACACCTCTGGTTTGTACGTAGCTAAGTGGGGCCAGGAAACAAATTGGTTTAGCTTTATAAAAGATTTTTTTTTTTTTTTATGAACTTACCTTCTTTCTAACCCTGATATTTTTCTATTTTCATTTGAATTTATTTTCCTAAATAGAGCTCATCTTCCCATCTTCTGTTCTGAACCTCCTTGCCTTCCATATAACAGCATTGGCTTTTAAGGGGTAGGCGTCTTTTTTAAAAGGATCCCTGTTTAAAACTCTTGTAGGTCATAACCCTATTAGCATGTTTCAAAGCCTGATCTCTCTCCTCAGTGGTGTGCAAGCCTCTCCCACTGACAGAAAGATAGTGGTCTCCTGCTCAAGAGCCATGGGATGTTTTCAGAATCCCAAGCTCCAGAGGAAGGAGTGCATCACCTACATACACTCCTTTGCTTGAGCTTTTACTGTACAAAGGAAAAAAGACTGTGCTGACAGGTATCAGTCCCTAGCCACCATGCTTTTGAACAGCAGCCTGTCTGACACACCACAGCTGTTGCACAGATATGTGTACAACTTCAGTAACATCACTATCAGCTGGAAGTAGACACAGATGACCAGCCAGCCACTCCCTCCTCCCAGCCTCCTTTATGTCAATAAATCTTAACCTGGCTGTTTGAGCAATGTTTAATCATAAACAGTTTTGAACATGCTCCAGAATATAAACAAAGGTGAGTAGGAGAAAACCCGAGAGTCCAATACAGAGAATCGCTTGCCACTTGCTGCTGAACCACGTAACAGAGAGCAAAGAAACAAGGAACTGTTGAGGAACAGAATATAAGCACCTGGTGTTCATTTAAAACAACCACCATGCAGCAACAATAAAGTGTCCAGAATTGCAACCACAGAAGGATTTCAAGGACTAAATGCATTAACATTCTTGGTTCTCTTAAAACACAAGGAAAGAAAGAAAAATTTAATTGCTTAGAACACCCACTTAGATGCATGGAAATAAACTACCCTCACTGATCTCATCCCACTGCCACTTCCAATGCAGTCATCTTGATTCCCTTCTGTGTTGCTAATCAAGCTAAAATTAACTCTTCTCTCTCCTCCTGCTTGCCACACACACTAGCACCACAAAAATCAGCACCGGGGCAGGATCAATTGTCTCTCTCAAGTGCAGCCCACCTTGCTTATGTGGTAAATGTATATTTAGGACCTACAGAACCTCTCGTGGGATTTTAACTGAATTTATTGTGGGGCTGGATAGCTGTTTAGACTGGGCGACAGCAAGTAGCTCTAACAAACCTGGTTCAAATACTTCTGAACACCTAGTCATTGTTGGCCTCTACGGACCTCTGTAAAATGGGCTGCTTGAAAATGGGGATTTCAGCCCTGTTTAAGCCAATGTACATCTTAGAAGAATCAACCTCATACTCATCTTCACACTCTGTCAAAGCAGGAGTGACATGCCTTAAGCCAGCATTTCCACAAAGCCCTGGAGGACTCTTAATCAGCATGGCACTTAGTTAAACTGTTTGGGACATACACAGAGGACACAAATTCATTTTACATGGTTGCCACTCGGACAACATTGGCAAAAATGTACATACCATATCCTAGTGTTCGGTTTTAAAGCAGCTCCATTTTAGATCTCAATGTGACATTTCAAAGGCAAAAAAGCCAAATCAAAACAAAATCCCAGTCCTACCAGGAAATACCCATTAAACAAAGCTAAAGTACCGATCAAACTGGCAAACTATGGAGTGGAACAGAAGCTTAAAAGAAAAAAGCACTCTGTGGAGATAAATGTTCTTCAAGTTTGTGCTTGACAGCAGCCAAGGTTTTATGCTATTAAAAAAAATACAATGCACACCACAGTGACAAACAAGGTTATTCCATCCACCCCCATGCTAACTTTCTGTCCCACTAAGTTAATTCAAGTGCACAATGAAAGGCAACTTGTATGAAACAAAGTAGGATGAGACTTATTTCTATATTCTGCTGTCACCACCCTTGTCCTACATCTATCCTTCATGAGATGGTGGCAAACTCTCCACTGTAAGACTGAAATGGCAGACGCTGCATACAGTCTTGGATCAGGAGTAAGTTTTGCTCAGCCCTTGCCAAGGGCTCACAGGTCTGACGCTTCTCAGCTTCCTGGAGGACTTCTCACATCCCACTCTCCCCAGTGCTAGGGCAGTACTGCCAAACCACAGCTCTCAGCCCCAATGATGACACGCAGCCCCTGGCTGCTTCAGGACCCCTGGACCATGGCTATTTTGGCAGCACCAGGCAGTGAGTAGCCAGTCTGACATTGTTTTCCAGAGATGTCACAGAAATGGCAAATACTAGCTCTGTAACATGCACATTTGCCCACAGTGTTTCTGCACCAGAAAAGGCTGCCTAGTCCCCATTCATGACATGCTCGGTTCTCCTCCCATCCAAGATAAGAGCCTAAGTCTGACTTCCATTCTACCACAGCAGAGACCACAAGAAGTGACTCAGCAGAGCGTGGTCACCACCAGCATCTCTCACTCCTTCCCTGCTTCTGTGAAATTCAAGAGCCCTTCTGAGAGGCTTTCCAAGCCTCTGCTGCTCACACTGATCTTGGTTAAAATGAAAAAGGTCAATATTAACTATTTTCCTTCTTTGCTCATCTTGGCAGAAACACTCAACTAAGTATGTTTCTCCCTCAACCATAAACCTCAATTAACACCTACCTCAGTGCCAAAAAAAGCCCCACCTGCACCCACGCTCTGGGGAACTTCCCTATAACAGCTTCTACAAAGAGTTCTGTTTTCAATAAGAAATTAAGCAGTACACCAAGAATTAAATACGTAGTGACAGCATGGAACTCACTGCAGTGCCACAGCTGGCCTCTACAAGTAGCACTGCTTATTCATTTCCATACCTAACTCAACACCAAGCATTTTAAAACTTTGCTCTACTGCTGGGGAATTTCCAGCTTGCCACAGATGCTGCCCCTTCCACCACAGTAATCTGGCCATGGCTGCCACAGGCAACATGCAACTTTGATTCTACCCCTATTTTCATCTTACCTCCCATCTTCTTGGGAAGACTCTTCCTTTATTACTACAAGTATCCAGATCCTTGGGAAATTTTTATGCCCTGGAGAAAGAGGAGAAACTAACCATTTGAAAAGATCAGTTCATAAAATCTCCTAATAACCATCAGAGAGAGGCACTTGTTTCAGCATCTTTGTTGGATACACTACAGCAGTTTAATTCTCATGTAAATCTCATTTGCAACACCATCAACTTTCTTCTAATGGGCCATTCACCATTGTAGGGTTTGCTTTCAAGGAGCCAGCCCACCTCATTGAAAGTTCTCACAAGCCATCTAGAAGACTTTCCCTTCCAAATCTAAGGAACTACCTATAAACACATTAGCAAAGACTGTGCAAAACAAAATAACCTCTGTAAAGCTCAGGAAAAGATCCCAATTCCCACATACATATGCCAGAAAAAGCTTGCATGTGGGATGTTACTAACCTTTGAATTCAATCAGACTCTCTAAGAAGGCTCTACCACGCAGAGCATGACTATGATATATTTTCCTTTGAGGCTGGTTCAGTTCATTTAGAAAGTGATTTGAAAGAGCTAATGTACTATTTATGTACATTATAAAAAATGATCCATATGGAGTCAGACTTTGCAAAATGTTCACTCAAGTCCCTTCCACTCCCTCTGAAGACATTTCACAATCCATTCGATACCCAGTAGAGGAAGCCAGCATTACTGTTTTAAAAGCAGCTCTGAGGGTAATTTAAATGTTTTAAAAGCTGACATCTTCTGGACTCGCAGCCAAATAAACATTTGGGGCAACACAGAGCAACTCTCACACAAATGTCTACAAAGTGACATGCACCTGCAGCCTCCAAAATACTGACGTTGAAAGTAAAGGTTAGAAGACCATCCTAGGCACAACCTTCCTTCCTGCTAAAGAGGAGGAAAAGAAAATTTTACTGTGATTCAGGAGGAGATGATGTACTGGACTGGCTTGTGAAAGACCACCTAGCGGGATATGGCTGAGATTGCAAACAACGTAAAACAATCCCAAGATTATTAAAGTATTTTAAATCCTGCCAGCATATACAACTGTGCTGAGGGGTTTCTCCCTTGAAAGGAGTTTAACCAACTAAAGTGACAATGACTCTTGCAAAACAACAGCACGTATGTAAGTTGCTGCCACAGTGGTTTCATTATTTTTAAATTGGGAAATTTTTAGAGAGTTAACTTGTCATATTACTCGCATATTCTAAATGCTCCCCTTCCTTTGCTTCAGTATAGTATACAGAATTAGGGAAATATTTTACTTTAACAGATGTATCTTACCTGGAAGCTTCATACAAACTTCATAGTTTGCAATATCAGCTTTTTGAGGAACAGGATTCTAGCCCTTCTCTGCTACAGGTTTGTTTAATAAGAACTGTCATACTTGCAATACTATCTGGTGGAGCACAAAGCAGGATGAAATTGAGAAGAAACTGTGAACCACTTCAAGAAGAGGATATACCCACTTGTCATGGAGAGACCTCACATTTGGAATCACTGTCCATCAAAACAATTTTGTTTCCCAAATTCATTCTGTGGCTCTGTTTGCAGTGAAGCACTGATCTGGGACACTCAACTGTAAACAAATCATGTGCAAGTCTAAACTACTTGATTGCACCTATTTCTAACAGCCAGTTTGCATATGCCTTGTTTACACAAAATACAAAAAATGCTAGCAACACTTTTACTGAACCACTACACAGTAGAAATTTTCTCCTAAGAATTCCTACACCTGAAGAAAACTTCAGTGCGTGCCTTAATATTTCATAAAGAAAGACATTAGCAGCAAAACATGTGCCAGCCTTTCCTTTGCAGGTCTTCCCAGTGCAAAAAGTTTCATTATGGCTTGTCTCTAGACTGTCTGATAGAGATGTGGTGGAAGAGAGTGATTGTACAGCTAAATGGACAAGGCAGAAGGAGGCAAAGCCACCCAATTGCCAGGCTTGTTGACAGTCAACACCCCTTTACGCACAGTAGGCAGGCAGCCAATCCAAGGTACACCATGTTACGCAAGCCATGAAACAATTAAGAAAAGAAAAAGATCAATAAATAAATAGCAGTTGGCACATCTCCCACACCAAAAGTCTACCTTTACTAGTTTGGGCTACACCTCAAACTGAATATGAAAAGAAAAACATTTTTGGTCTACCCATCAGGTGGAAACAAAATTTGCTTTCTGTGTCTAGTCCTTTTCTCCTCCCACACAATCAGGATTTTGAGTGTTTAAGAGTCCATAGTTCTTATGCCCTGGAGAGAGGAAAGGCCTTAAGTTGCTCAAGAGCAATTCCTTTAGCAAGTGCACAAACTGGCTCTGCAGGGAGTCCAGTACTGCTTAGTCAAAATGTTGGTGGCTTCTGTATGTGGCCTTAAGGGAGATAGAAGATTAAAACAGTTTGTGTGGGAAGACTTCCCAAGGCTCTCTTTAAAGTGGCACAAAGCAGAAAAAAGGTGTACAGCTATAACACAGTATTTCAGAGAAAAGGGGAGGGAAGTCCTTTTCCACAGTGCTTAGACCACCTCTGCAAAGTTTTTTGTCTCCTCATTCTGTTCTAAAAGATGGAGTGGATTGTACTTGTACATGAAAATAGTCTCTTATACTAGAAGATTCTTGAAACAGGATAATAAGTGGTAACAATGTGCTTAAAGTTTTATTCCACTTACCCTCCTATCCTAATCACACAGTATATATTAACAGAACCAAAGACTGTCCATATTTGCTCCCTCAGCTAAGGCAGAGCTCCCAATTAATTTCTACATTATTTCTCCCAAACTGTCAAAATGTCCTCAAACAACGTGAAAATTACATACCTGGTACATTTAAAGTAGGGAGGAAAGCCACCATAATAAATTGCACATACACAACAAACGACAACCCAAGAAATTAAACTCACTTTTAAATTACTAAAAATAGATTGGGTAGGGAGGGAAGGGACTATCAATCAAATCTTACTTAAGAGCTGCTGAATATTCAAAGAACAGGCTTCTAATAGACTGCTCTCTCAAGACTGCTTGAAAGTTTTATGGTAAAAAATGCACGAGGACATGAAAAAAGGAGCCGTAGGATAACGAAGAGAAAAACACACAACACAGAAGTGGATACAGAGTATTAATTAGGCCATTAAGATCCTTAAATGTTTTACTGTCCAATAAAATATGTATTTCATAAAAATTAAGTGCCATGCAGAAGGAATGCACACATGCATTTTATTGAGCTGTTCTGAAGAAACTGAACGCATGAATTACTAGCACAAAACTATTTGTGGACAAGAGTGAATAGACATTAGTTAAATTGTATCTGTGCTATGAAAACAAAGAATATACTATTGGATAAAAATTTTTTACTCACATTTACCTAAGTGGGAGATTCAGCTGCTCTATAAGCATCTTGTCAATCTGCTTTTATAAGGAGTCTGCAGTCAACTGAAATAGGGAGACCTATAAATACTTGAAAAAACTATTCAGTGATGAATACTGAATTATTGACTGAAGTGAATGCATTACGACCACACAATAATTTGTACTTGCAATTAGTCAATTAACCAAGTCTGGAAGTACATTAAGATGTCTTTTCATAGCCCACATTCAGGAGACAAAAAAATGCTTCAACTTTTTCATCTTACAGATTTGTCAAAAAAAAAAGTCACTGCAAAATGACACACAGATCTCCAGCTCTCTCTGTTTCTTCGTGTCAATCTTGCAGTCTGTTACATCAGGGCCCACCAGCCACTCCGGATGCATAAACCAACGTTTAAAAGCTACCTAAGTTTACTAGTCACAAAGTACTGCACATTTGCTGCCTGTCCTAGACATGTGCAATTTTAAGACAACAAAGACCTTAACCACCCAATACACTACAGACTAAGCTCTACAGAGTATTTAGCTTTCATACTTTTCTTTCTTTAAAGTAGGAATCCTGAAGTGGATATCCTAGCCATGAGTCTGCAACCTCAGGAAACTCCTAAATGCAGGGACTGAACCAAAGACACATACCATAAAACAAAGCTGGTGTTAGGTATGGCTACGTGGGAGAGGCGCTTCTGTGCTCTGGACTGCTATTAAGAAAAAGGAGAGGAAAGAATCTGTACTAAGAGCAAATGAGATAATTCCTCTCCCTTTTCATTAACATTGCCAGCTCAAAAGCACATGATTTTTCTTTTTTAAACCACATTTCCCCTTGGATTGGTAAGGGAAAGCTGGCTCATCACATCTAACCAGCAGTAAGGTGAAGCTTGGTTGTTAGGCATTTCTGGTTACGGTGCCCCTTGGCTCTGACTGCAGAATGCTCAGACACTTATTAGAGCTAGAAGGAGCTCAAAGTAAATTAGCATGTCAGAAGACCTGATACGGAGCTGAGTGCTAGTAGAGATCCACCCTGAATAAGAAAGCCAGCTAGAGCTAACTGTCAAATCTCAAACAGTGGTTTAACAAGCATGTAATGAGCCTGTGTCCCCTTTGTTACCCGAGTATCAGAGTGCATCCCCCCCAAAGCACACAACACAGTCACTGAGCTCCACACTGCCACTGCTGCAAAAATGGTCAATAGCAGACACTAATTACTACACATGGGCCAGTAACAAGACTCTATTTGCATGGCATAAGTAGCAAATTCAAGTAGTTTCCTGTTCTTTACCAACATCCTGTTGCCACATCTACTCCTCCAGGAAACTGCAACACTGAGCAAGAGAATTTGGCATCCCACAGAACAGCTCTGACGCCAAATGGCTATCAGAGCACAGTTACTAAGAGCTTGCTTACAAAGAAAACAATCACATTAACCTTGTTGTCATTTATGCATTCAGTTATTCGGTGCAAGACTGCGTGTCCCATTTTCGGGGGCAGGGGGATGAAGCAAAAAAAGCATTATTTTCACTTGTTACCAGAAGTCAAACCAGACACTCTGCAGTCAGGATGCTCACACAGCTGGCACCAAAATAACTAAGACAGACATTACTACAGATTTCATCATTTTTATTCCCGTTTTTGTAAAAGCGAAGACTCTCACACTCATTCATCCCCTAGATTTGTATAAAAACACAACAGTAGCAACTGGAAGAATCCCCCAGTCAGCTAAGCATACGTGTCATGATTGAGAGTTTGTTAACACAAAGAAGTTACACCAGCATAACTTGAAACTACATTTAAACCTTTATAGCTGAGACTGCACAAGAATGTACAAGACAAGTGTGGCATGTTCTGGTGAGATTAATCTTTTCATAATCAACACATCAGCTAAACTGAACCAAGCTTGGTTTAAAAGAATACATAAGAGAACATACACTGAGTTTTGCATAGCCTTAGTTTATATTCACAATCTGACTTACAGCACAGCTATTTTTGAATCAACAAATAGAGCAGTAGTTTCATCAGAGAAACTTGCCTTAAACATTTAATATAACCCATGACAAATTGAGCTGCTTAGCCAAAAATTATTACTTGACATAAATTCATAATTAAAATCAAGTAATCCTTTATCACCATCTTGCTGTGCAACAAAAAAACCTGTTCTTAAATACAGTCTTTGAAATCAAATAAGAGCATGAAAAAAATATAAGACAAAACACTAAGACAGCAAATCTTTAAAGTGTTTCTAGCGAGAGTAAAACCACCATCCACAAGTTGTAGCAAACGATGCAATTCAAACAAAGAACAAAAAAATGGTTGCAAATGCAGATTACGCGATATTTAAGAAGTAAAACTACATGAGGAGTTATCAGAGTCAACATACATATGCAGCATTTCAGAAACAACTAGTTCTGTAGTCGTGGTTATGTGGTCAAAGCATTTCCTTAGTATGTGTATGTACAGCTTGCAGTTCCCTCCGAGATGTAAGGATACCCGCACTCATACACACCATGATGGCATTGTTCTAACCACAAGAATGGAGGCCGAGTGGTTAGTGAGGTCATCAAAACACTGCGATACGTTGTATGTTTCTCCATTTTTCGAGATTATGACAATTTCTTGAACTTTCATCAGTGCCTCGAGTTACTGGCTAACAGACTGTACCATCTCCCTTAGAAAGGGAAATGAAAAGACTGTTGAGCTTTCAATGTTCAAGCTTTCAATTTTCTGCTTGGTTACTAAACCCCAATGGTGGAGACACCCCCACTACCCAAACGCCAAAGTGAACTTGTGTACTCACAATACAGAAAGATTAATGCATGCATAAAATTTTGCAGGATCAGCACCTTGATATGTGCTCAGAGTATTGGACTATTTATTTTTATTTTTGTCAAGTTTATTAAGTACCTAGGAAAACACCATTATAAATAAGGCAGAATGCTCTTAATTCACATGCACGGTAAGTTTTCAATTTATAATGGGGCTTATATAATTTTTTTTTAATTTTAACTCCATGTTTTAATTTATTTTCATACATCCATGTATTTACTTCCCTTGTATTTTATGCTCAAACTAAAAAAATACTCCATTTATTTCTTCCATTTCCTAAATGCTAAAAGAACTACAGGTTTAAAAAACTTATTTTTACGCTTAGATATCTCGTACTGAAAATATCCATTTACAATGGAAAACACAAACTTCAGGCTCCATTAATAGCGCTACTGCAAAAATACAAAACGTGTCGTCCGTGGCCTGCAATAAGTAAATATCCCACAAAATATTCCCAGACAAGCACCATTTTCCAATCTACTGAGCTTCCAGCTCAGAAAGCTCAAGTGCTATTATCAGGCTACGCTCAGTCAACACTTGCAATTTTTAGTCAATAGAACTTTTGTACGTAGGAGCATTTGAAAACCTGACCCATAGCTGCTTAAAATTCAGGTTAGCAAGCTTAACTTTCAACTGTTTCAGTTCCTTTGGTTCTGGGGGCAGGGTGTGTGTGTCTATCAAATAAGTACTTTAGTTACTGGAAGTCTCTAACTTGTTGTCACTTTCAAAAACTGAGTCAATTTTGAAGATAACAAAGAAAAAGTTAATAATTCAGAATTAACCCAATCCTGTAAATATCTGATTACACTGTAAATTTGAAAAAAATACAGTCTTCAGCAGGAAAAAGTACTCCAGCTAATGGCTCCTCCTCTATCTTATGTTTTTGCTCGTATCAACAGTTTTAAAATCTAGTGCATACCCTACTGACAGTCTTGAGTTTCTCTCTTTTTTTAATAGAAAAATACCCAGATATTTATTCACAGATTTCCAGCTTCCACTAGCACAGCTAAAAAAGTTTCTAGCAATCCTTAATTTGATTTAAAACACTTATTTTTTTTACATAAGTACTTCCATAATTTCATCTTATTTGTAGTGCTTGCTGTAGTATGGCACTTGTGTTAATTAAATAGATTAAGGGGTCTTCAGCTGTAGTACGAGCCCTCCACTTTTCCACCCACTTTGTTTCTAACTGTCATTAACCTCTAGGAAATGCCCTCCTTGTTGGTCATCATTGTTTAATTATACTTCATAGTTATGTCATCACATCTGTGAAATATAATCTTCCATAACAACACAGCTGTGAAATACGATACTCCTGCCTAGCAGTGAAATTCTGGTTACAGCAGATTATACATACACATGATGTTGATGGAGGAAGTGATACGAAACTTTTCAAAGGCCCTTGATTTTGAACAGGTCTATTGTGTTAGGAGGGACGTACAGTCTTCGAGAAAGGTCTCAAACTCTTCCTCTTTCCTCCCTTCCCCACCTCTCCTGACAAAACTTTCCATTATTTTTAGGAATAACTACTTCTAAACTTAGAAGAGGGCTTATAACAGAGAAGTGTTATACAGAAAAAGTGAAGTGAGAAGATACCTCAGATATAATCTATGAGTCCAGGATCTATTTTTTAACAAATAGTATGAATTACGTCTGAAAGACACTTTTTTCCTGGAACTCTCTGCTTCCATTCATGATCTCATGATGCACAAGCATCTCCTTTTCTTGTAACATAACAGCAGCAGTGACTGCATTGGTCCAAACAAAATAGGATTTGCATGTTTCTGCTATCCTTCACAGGTGGGGAAAAAAAAAAAAGGAGGGGGGGACACAACTATTCAAACAACTGGTTCTTAGAAGATTACCAGCAAGAGCTCCCCACATCACAAGGACCTCCCATCTAAATTGCTGAATGGAATGGCCATCAATTCCTGAAATTTAACAAAACCCATACATTCTGCTGGTACATGAAGAAGGTGTGGCCGTATCAAACAGGGCAGTAGTGTTACCATAAAATAATATTCAGAAAAAATTGTGGTTTGTACCATAAAACCTGTGTGGTACAAACTATCTTCACTTTGTCCTGCTTTTGACAATATTAGTTGGCTAGCAGTAAGCATACAGGCTTCTCTACAGAAGAGAAACAGCACCAACCAATGCTTTGTTTTGTTTACTGGGGGAGGAGGTGTGTGTACTTGTGTGCATGTGGAGGGGGGGTGACTGGGAGAGAATTGTCTGACTTTTAAAGAGTGGATGTAACAGTGGACAGGAGAACAGTTTAAAGGCTCAATCATGACTGCGTATATGAAGCTTCAACAGGATTTTGGTTTTTTTTTTTTTATTCCCCCCCTGGTCTGGGTTACAATCCCTTGACTGGCCAGTAGAAGGCAAGAAGTTGTTTACCTGTTAGAAGCAAGGGGGCAAATTCCTTTAGATTGATGCAAAACGTTTTCCTACTCTGGAAAAAAGGAGGAGCATCAAGTTTATTTATGTAGCTCAAACAGCAGCCAAGCAAAGAGGATGCCTTATTGTGCAGAGTTCATAACTGTAATTAAACTCCTCCCTTTAAAGCGACGAAGAAGGAAAATTGCCATTCCCATTCCAGGAGTCATGAGCAAATGGAAGGGGAGAGAAACAAGCAACCAAGTCACTGCTTGAGAGAGTTTTTAAGCACAATGCTTATGATTAACCAACTGAAGAAACAGAATGACAGGGAGGAGAGAGCTCGCACAGATAAACTCAGAGCCAGAGGGAGTGACAACAGAAATGCCCTGGGCTTCGGGTGGTCTTGTTTTACAAAGCAAGATTAATTAAACAGACACTAAAGGACATCTCTTTTAGAAAATGGAACACGTTACAAACCAAAATGCCTCAGAGAGCGAGTAGCTAGGGAGTTATAACTAAATTACTAAGTACAAAATGAAGCAGCCTGCAGAGGAAATGAGTAATTAAAAAACCCTCCCCTGAGCAACAGGCTGGTGAGAGAGGGATCACTCCAGGACCCTGGTGCTGGAGGTAAACGGTACCAAAGCCAAAAACTGCCAGATGAAAACAGCATTTTATATGAACAAAAAAAAAAAAGCCTAGTGGAACATCATAAAAACCCCAATCTCCTGCCTTTACAGCGTGTTTTCACTTAGAGATGGCATTAGACACAGTCTGTCTGGTACAACCTGAAGAGATGCACACAGGAATTACATCACCCACCACTACCACGCTGCTGCCCCTGGGGTGAAGCACTGCAGTCGTTGGACAGTGCTCAGCAACCATAAACAATGTTTTCAGAGGAAGAAATAGATTAACGTCAACCTCATTCTTCTTTCTGCAAGACAGTTTATCTAAAACACAGCACACACAACTACCTCCCTGCGAGCACAGAAAACCCTTCCGCATCCCTCTCCCCTTCCTCAACAAAGCAAAGACACCCTGAGTGCCTGCTCTCCAGGGCTCCTGGTGAGCAACATCACCCCTGGCCCGGCCCAACTCCCTCTTTTTTCTGTTAGCCCAGAGAGACACCAGGAACAACACCCAACTTGCCAACCCTAAAAATAAGCACTCTGGCAAAGTGGTTTTCCAACTTTTTCCACTAGATCTTTTCCAGGGAAGACAAGCCCTGGGTGTAGCAAGTTTTAGCCCACTGACAAGAGTCCTTCTCTCATTTATCTTTTGGAAACCCCTTAAGCGCCACCAGTTGAACATGAGTCTGCTGGCAGGCAGGCATGGAGGACAATGACCACGGGGCACAGCCCGCTGGAGGGGCACCCTGCGGCGAGGGGCTCACACTTTTTCCCCAGCCATGGCTCCCTCAGAGAGAGCAGCCCCAGCCCCGACAAACATCATCCCCTTTCTCAGTCACGGACGGCAGCAAGGCCAGGAAGGCGAGGAGACCCTTTGTTGATGTTGAGGTGGATGTCGAGCGGATCCACTGGCAGGTCACCAGGCAGACATCCCTCAATGCCACCTCGGGCCCTCCATCAGGGGAGGGTCCCTCACCCACCGTGACCAACTTCAAGCGAGGGGCCCCTCACCATCCCCTCAGGCTCTCCGCGGTCTGGTGAGGGCCTCAAGGCCACCTTCTTCAGAGACTGCCCCTCACCGTCGCCTCAGGCCCTCTGTGGGCAGGGGGGGGATCCCTCACTGTCCCCTTCACCCGCGGTGGCCCCTCGCCATCACCTCAGGCCCTTCTCCCGGCACACCCACGTCCCCTCCGCGGGGCGGAGGCACCTCACCGTCTCCTCGGTGGGGGCCGAGGGACCCCTCACCGTCCCCTTCTTCTTCTTCGGAG
>NW_010972731.1:5620158-5947335 GCF_000737465.1 Haliaeetus leucocephalus | reverse complement strand
CGCCGCCTGCAGGCCCGGGCGGGCCGGCTGCTCCGGGCCCCGGGCCCCGTTCCTCGGGCAGGTGCTGAGGGAAAGACCCCCCCCTCTGAGGGGAATCCGGCCACCTCGCCCCCGAACCTGACAGAAAAATGGCTTTCTGCCGGGTCCGTGAGTTGAATCGCCTCAGAAACTCTCCGTCCCCCGCCCTGGAGAGGTGCCCCCACCCCAAAAACTGTCCCTGCTCGGCGGTTTCTGTGGGGCAGGGACACATCCAGCCCCACAGCCGGACCCCGGGGCATCGCCCGCCTTTGGGTACAGAGCTGCCGTGGGTTCAGACCGACTTAGGCCGAGTGAAGCGGCGTGTTGTTGTTGCCTCTTCATGTCATGACACCGAAACCCCTCTGCGCTCTTAGGGGGGGATTTAATGGCAACGCAATTTTAATATCCCTGGACTGCTTGCAAAGGCTTGCTGAATGGGGAGATTCATCCCAGGTACAGAAAGGTGTGAGTTTAAAACACCTTAACACGCTTTTATAGAGGTTTTTTATATATATACGCACACACCCATATATATATGTATATACTCATATAGTGTTTTTAAAATATACAGCTTTAATCTCGTATAGTTTTTCATTATGAGGGAGTGTGTGTAGGTTGCTTAGCTCACATTACACTATTTATTACTTCAAATTACTTCTTATATTTTTCTATATTATATGAGTTACTTGTATGATTGACAAAGGTCATGCTTTTTGCAACAACAGCATGTATTTGGATCATGTATACTCTATACTGGTTAGATTATCCAGATTAAACAGGTGAAACTTTTCTGTATAGGTGAGCCGGTGATACTTTGCAGAATCCCGAATTGTTAAGTAACCAGAAAATACAAGGAATTTGATAATCTTGGGAGAGGGAGCAGCCGTAATTGCTTATTGCTTCGGCTCGTGTGGGGAATGTGGCAGCTCGTAGCAAGGCTGCTCGACAGCTTAGAGGAGATGGGGAAAAAAAATCCCATAACTGGTCAAAAGTGCAGAGCAAATTTCAGCTATGAAGACTGTAATTAAACGAGCTGGAATCGGTCCAGGACCACAAGGTTAACATCCCTGTTCCTGGAACATCTTCCCTGAGATGTTTAATGACTGCTGAGCAGTCGGGACCTGAGTTAGACATCTCACCCGAGACATCATCTTCAGTAAGAGTGCTCTTTGCCACTACAGTTCAATACCAACCGAGAGGAAGAAAGAAAAGGACCGTCTTTCTTACAAAACACCAATACCACTTCCTATGCAGCAGAGTCTGCTCTCCAGCAAGGCTCAGCCGAGCCAGGCACAGCAAAAGGTTGCAGTCTCCAGGGCAGGAGAGGGAGAAAAAGAATCCCTGGAAGGGGCATGGGGAGGAGGGAGGTGATCGCAAGAAATGGCCATCCCGTGGGCCTGGAGTTAAATTGCAGCCGAAATAGTGCTCTCAGATGGCAAGGAACAAATAAGCGGGGTCACGGCACAAAGCAGTGGCATAACCTGGACGCCGGTGCGGAGCTGCTCCACTCGCACCCATCTGCCTGAGCAACTCTCCTGCTTCAAACAGCTCAGCATCAGCAAATGCTCATGGCCAGAAAGTAAAATGTGGCCATCTGGTAGGTGAGAGCCAGTGGCACACTGCCTGATGGGAGAGCTAGCTCAAGCCTTTTGCCTGTTCACACCAGGACAAGAGTGCTGCTAAATGTGCTTAAAAAAGGGACTCAGGCTGGTAGGCAGGTGTGTGGGAGCAGGCAAGGCGAGACCTCATATCACAGCAGTGTTTGACCTATCAAAAAGAAGAGAAACCAGCTCCAGAGAGATTTTAGTTCAAGTCTAAAGCTTTTCTAAAACCCCAAATGGTGCCATTTGACCAGAAGGACCCTGAAAGGATCAGAAATAGGGTGAGGCTGTTACCAGATGTTGTCAGTAAATGTTTCCACAGCTGCATGGGAAAACGCATTGCGGGCAGGCCGGCTGGCAAGGCAGGAGCCAACCCTGGCATGGGCAGGAGTGGGGTGGTGGTTCTAAATACAGGAGTTGCAGGCAGCCCTGTGGACCCGTCTGATGTGGGGCCAAGAGGCGTGTCGCTGCCAGGGCTGGGCGTCATTACCCATCCCACATTGGATACAGGCTACGGATTTCTGCAGCTGCAGTCAGGGAATAACCCTAGGGCTGGCACGTGAGGCTGGCTGCGAAGATCCTCGCGCTGCTCAGAAGCTTCTTGGGCTCCCGGCGCAGACCCAGTGCAGCCTCGCTGCTCCCGGGCTGCCGAACTGGGGGTGCCGATGGGCACGTCCGCCTGTGTCACAGTCACTCTGCAGCCACCAAGACACTCCCACCGCTCCAATCAGTGAGATACTTTTCCTAACAAGTCTTTTTCTTTCTGCCTGGACATTTCTTCTGAGTGGAATTTGCTGCTTAAGCCAGCACCGCCGCCGAGATAAACCCCAGCTTCATGCAAAATGTGATCAAGCGGTGTACAGAAACAGGATTCCTCCGAGCTGCTTGATGGGTTGTGCTTAGCATCGTGTCTCACCAGCCCATCTGCCTGTGGCATCCGTTCCCTAAGCTCCTTGCGCTGTGAAGAACAGAGCGCTCTGCTCGGCTCTAATCCACCCCGCAACGGCATCAAACCAAGGGCCCTTCAGACAAGGAAACGCTTTGCGCTTCTCCAGTCAACTAATCCTGCTTAAAGTCAAGCCGGCTGCCCCACTGTAAATGCCTGACGTAAATGCACTCCAAATTGTTTGAATTAAATTAATCTCATCCCGTATGGCTGGATTGACTTTAAAGTGGTTCATTTTCCTCGGCAGGGTTTTAGACGGGTATGTCTGCAGGTGTGGCTGAACTTCCTGACTTTACAAGTTGCCTACCAAAATATTCAGGTGGCTGGGAGCTGCCAGCCATGTACCGTGAGCTGCGGGGAGCTGAGGGGAGGGAGCAGCCCCGGCAGGAGCTGGAGAACAGTACAGTCTATGTGCCACCCCTGTGATGTGCCAGGCACTGGTGCAACGCTCGGATGCGGGAACGGCATCTTGGCCATCCCCAGCCATCCGAACTGGCCAGCTGTGGGCTCGCTCCAGCCAGGTCTGTGCTCAGGCACCAGCACGGTGCAACACCAACACCCTGTACAAGCATGACTGCTTGTGCACATGCAGAAATAATCCCTTCTGGCACACACTTTGTAGAGACACCTTGAGCCATTTTGAGATGCTGCCCTGCTCCACCACGTCTATGCAATAGGGCAACCTGAACCGGGAGGAGAAATTAAACATTCAAACAAAGCAGCTGGGAAGGGGACAGCAAAAGCAGAAAGTAGCTGGGATAGAGTCAACGTTAATCAGAGAGCGGTGCAAAACCTGACTGTCCTTTGTCAAATATTTGTCTGGCAGTGTGTCATCGCTGACTGTCTCAATACAGCGATATATGGCAGTAATCTGTTCTGCACTATCAGTTGTGGGCAAATGAATGTAATGGGTTGTTATGGTCACCCAGATACCACCACATTGGGCAAACACAAATCTTGCAAAAACAGTGATAAAACGGTACATTTCTGCATTTATCTGCTGGATGGCATCTGCTTAAAAACACTTAGTTTATGTAAGTGAAATGCTGCATTTCTATAGCAATTCTGATGCGTGAGACTGAATACATATTTATCAAGCCCCAATTCAGCAAAGAAGCTGCCCGGCTTCGACACTGCAGGAAATCTGCTCTACCCCCAGACCAAAGTGTAATTGAAAAGCAGCTTCGACAGAAAGGAACGATGTGAGCTGCACGCTGGGCATGAGCCGCTTAATATATTTACCCAGTAGCTAGACAACACATTGATGCTCACAATGAAAGCTCGCCTAATGTGCACAGTGTTGACCCAGGGAAGGAGGAGGAGAAGAGTGAAAGAAACCAATTACTCTAAGGAAAAGAGACGCTGCTGTCTCTGGGTAGCCCATTCCAGCATTTCTCCTGAGCGCGGTGCCAGTCTGATGGGGTTAAGGGTGATAGGGCTTCCACTGATGTAAAGTGTGCATCATTAGCAAGTGAGCAGAGAATTCAGGACCCGCACCACACAAATACTTCAATAAAATACAAAAGAAGAGGGCAGTGTTCCCTCAAATTCCTGCCCAGCTCCCTGCAGCACTTTTCCCTTTCCCTTCCCTCAGCTATCAAGTAGGTTTTGAACACTGTTGTGGTTTTTGTCCATACCGATTTGAAGTAACGTAAGTGATAAACAATGTGCCTTGTATCTGTGGAGCTACTTTCCCCAATGCATCTGCACTCAGGAGCAGCCTCACTTCTTTCTCCAGCTGGGTGGGTTTTAATTCTGCTTTGTGTCTCAGGGGAATCACAGTCCTGTGACACTGGAGCAAAAAAGGGTTTGCACTTATACACGTCTGGTAGGATTTTCTTAACCAAGTGGCTGCAAGAAGTTAAATAAAATTCATTGTTTTGAAACATATTCAGGTGCATGATAGTATCTGTCTCTCACACACACACACTCTTGCACAGTGTCTAACCCAGCCTCCCATGGGCTTTCTACCTGTTTTCTCAATTCTGTTGCATGATCTGTGCTTTTTACCCCAATCCTTATATCTCTCCAGTGACGACCCTTGGTCCTGATTTGGGGCAACCGGTATAAATCTGCCTGCCTGCAGAGGCTGCATCCACAACACGGATCTCTGACCAGGAGGGCACCTGCGAGGCTCGCGGTGGCATCAAGGATGTGACCCGCCACTGAGGGTCTGGGGAGCACAGCGGAGCCCTCATCCCATCTGGGACACCTGTAAATACCCCTCTTCAATTAGAACAGCTTTACAAATCTTTCACAGCAGCTCTGAGCCAGGTTTTAATCCAGATGGCCTGATAAGAAAGGGTTGGCCTGTGGAGGAGGTGATACACTGGCAGAGGAATTCTTTCTTCTCCCCGCACATCTTTTAATCAGCAGAAGGTTGAAGAAAACAACAGCAGTGAGCCAGAAATGTGGTTGGGAGCACTCATGGTCCCGAAAGCTCACAAAGGATACAAACCCACCATTTTTTTCCTAATGCCAATAGGCTGCTATGCTGAAGGGAGCAGCATCAGAGACAGAAAAAGGCATGCAAACAGTGGGACCTAGTGCAAGGGGGGCATCACTTAAAACCTGCTCAGTCAGGGCTGCCTCCTGCAAGGTGCTGTGTGCTTCATGCTGGGTGCTGAGCAGTAGCCTTGGTGCCTGGCGAGATGGGGCTAAATGAGATGCTGCATCTGTTAGCTCCCTCCCAAGAGCAGCACAGCCTGGAAAGATTGTTCTTTCCATAGTAATGAATTTTTTCATTTTTAAATCAGCTGTGATCCTGTTTACTGTAAACTCCAGTATGCTGGAAATGTTTCTATCACAGTTTATTTAGGTTTCACAGGGATTTTTTTCAAATCACACTTATCAAGAATGTATTTTCACAGCAAGTTCTCTGAAATACAATAAAGTCCTAGGAACATCTGATGCCCAGACTCTGCCATTCCCTAAGATATTATATGATCTGCTCATTCCCCATGCAGAAATGCTGTCGCTTTTCTAGAATCCAGGCCAGAGCCTGTCTGATGTATGATAGCCCATTTTGGAAAGCCTTGAACAAGACCATTTGTTGTCGAGATAATTTTACAAAAGCAATACCATTTCATGGGTTGCAGTTAAAATAATTCATGAAATTTACACTGGCCTGTGCTCTTTGAGCTTTAAACCCGCTTAGCTAACTTACTTTCATTTTGGCTTGAAACTTAGACCTTGGTGAAATACACAACACAAGCCAGGTCTGAATTATTTGCTTTAGTCATTTTTGAATGATCTCATTTTCTCACTTTCCATCAACGTGAACAGAGGAAAAAAACCCCACAATACTTTTCAACAGCTAAAAACAACTGAACCAATAAGTATAAAATCTGATACCAAACACGAAGCGTTTCAGCCCCAAATGACTATGGTTTTGGACTTTTATGGGCAACTGTAGCATAAACTGCTTGTCACTGCTGAAAACAAGCTCCATGCATTGTCTGGAGGGTTGGAAGCAGCCGCTCTTAAATATCTTGCTTTAACAACCTGCCCGAGAAGGTAGAGGAGCCAGTAAAGCTACAGAATTTGCCCTGTATTATTACAAAACATTTAAACAAAAGGCACAGGACCTGCATATTTACTGTCCCAAACCTTATATCATGATTCACACTTATGAGGTTGTATATCATGATACGCAGCCAGTGTAACACACTGCCAAAACCGCAGCAGTCACGACTGATCCCAACTTCCTTCCTATATTTTTACAGGCATAAACCACACAGGCAATCTGGAATCAGATCCATAACCAGCAGGTTATGTGTATAAATGGCCTCCTTGCTACGTTATCTCTATGCTGCGACCCAGCAGCCTGGATCCTGCGTTATCCCGGGCATCGAAGGTGGCTTTGTTCAAGTGCTTCTTCAACAAATTCCCCCTCCAGAAATGGACAGTGTCCTTTTCTCTTTTAATCAGCTATCACCTATCAACATGCTGGGTACCAAAAACTTTCCTTCTGAATGGGAAAAAAACCCACTGGGCCAAGCCATGCCAGGAAAAAAGGAAAAGATCTGGATTCAGCCTTTCTTGCCCTGCTCAGGGCTCCTAGCCTAGAGCATCCCGGGGATGCATGTACATGGTGGATGGACACCCTCCTGCCTGGGCTAGACCTAGAGGAAGGATGTGGTGGCCGGTCTTCATGTGGCTTTGGTTTTTCTCAAGTAAGGGACAGTGGACCGAGGGCAGAGGTGAAGGGTACAGTGCCCTGATGTGGACCCAACCAAGGTGTCCAGGGACCCATGTGGGAATAGCCCTGGACTTCAGTCGCTGCGTAGCATCCCAGTAGACGAAATTTGAAGTTGCTGTGACCTATTCTTGGCTTTGGCCATTAACGGGTTATCCTTGAAGTAGGAACTAGCAAAGGCACTTGTAAACCATATTTGCTTTCAGTGGGTCCTGAGCATCCTTTGGGATCACTGGAGCCTCTCAGCAGGGAGCAGGTGCTGGAGGAGGGACTCCTGCAAATGTCCTGCTGTTTTGCGGACACCTCTAAAGCATGGAGCAAACCTAAACTTTGATTATATTTCCAGCACTAACGCTGGTTCCCAGCAAAATCCTGGATTAAGTGTGAAACTCTCTCCTTTTCCCATTCGGCGCTCCCCTTTTCAGTTGGCTGCATTAGTTAGATATGTTAGTGCACTGAGGGCATTTGCCGTAAGTGCCGGAAACCCCTGGATTTACAATCATCATGCGTCACTTTAAGGGCACACTGTCAACTTTAGAAAAACATCTGCTATAAACAGTTTTACTTACTTACATTACTAATAATAACCATAGAGTATTAAAAGTGAAAGGATTTTAAAAATCCAATTTACTTGTCCTTCAGCTTGGCCAGTGAAAAAATCAATGAAATGCATCTCACTTTAGTTTAGAGTAATTTTCACTTAACAGTTTCCTCATGCTAATGCCTTGCTTTACAGGCAGGAGGGGACATGTTTACCTGCTTAGAAAAAAACCCTGTGCGCCCTGGAAATTGAAAAAAATAAAACCCCTCCAAAAGCAGGGAGAGAGAAATAAGAAGGCACGTAAACATGTCTATTGATTTGTTTTTATAAATACATGTTTTATAGAAATGAAACAGTTGCTGAATTTAACGAAAGGTCATTTCTTTATCAACAGAATAATAATAATGTAAGAGTTCAATCGTTGAATCGAATTCAGTTTGTGTTCACAAGAGATTACTATTAGGGAGCAATATTTGATGAAACTAAGGGTGTTATTTTTCTTTTAAAAGGTAGGATTTAAAACCCCCAACAGTTAAAAGTAACTTATAGAAAGTTTGGGTCTTGGACAAAGTTTGCATTAGCCAAACGAAAAGATAAAAATAGGAGCTCCGTAGCCTTCAGAAACATTGACTCTAACCCCAAGGGCTTGTTTATGCTGGGGTTATATGTTCGCTTGGGGCTAGAGAGGGAGAAACCAAAGGAATGTGATTTGAAACAGATTTATGCATTTTGGTACCCTTATTTTCTGTACAGCTCAGAGCGGAAAGCAATTTGGTGGATGTCGTCTCCCAGCAGCCTCCTTCCACCTGCCCGTTGCTCCACCAGCAGACTGTCCCCATCCCTTCCCCGCTCAGCATCTGAACTTTGCCGGTGTGCAGAGATGCGAACCAGCTGCCCAGGCGAGACTCGGCAATCAGCAGTGCCACAGCCCAGCCAGGATGAGTTTTACCACGGGTGTCCCAGCCAGGTCATGCCAGTTTAATGCGTCACCTCGACAAGCACAGACCCCAGGGTCTGCTGCTGCAGGACCTGGGACCCCACAACCCTGAACCCACTGATTTTGGGGAACTGCATGTGTGCCAAGTGCCTTGCCAGGGTGGACCTGAGCGACCAGCCCAGGCAGCGCGGGACCGGGGGTCGTAGGTCCCCCCAGGCTCTCTGAGCCATGCTGGAGCCCACGGTCCCTTCAGCCCTTTTAATTCCAGCATCAGTCACCCTGGGGCGCAACCCTGGGCAATGGAGGCAGCCTTCCCCGGAGGCACCCAACATTAGGATGGCAACATCTGGTTGTACTGAATCCTTTCTGTCCCATTCATCTAGGAGTTGCTTTCCCTCATCCTTTCTTTCCGTTAGATGTTTGCTCAGATGGGTTTGCTGCCAGCAGCCACTTCCTTTTGGAGGTGCCTGTTTGGAGCCTCGGCGCATTCACAGATACGTGTTTGTGTTGCTACAGCCGTCTGATGGCACGGAGACCACCCCTGGCAGCGCACTGGCTCACGGGGTACGATGCAAGACCTTATTGCTAAATGCCCATCATGATAATTTGGTATTCCTCCCCCGCCCTGTATCCTGGCTATAGTAAATTGGAGTGTTGCTATCTCAGGCTTCCTTCGTGCTTCTCCTGGAGCTTCTAGCTAAAATTCGGCATTAGCAAAATCTGCCTCTGGAATAAGGCCTCGTAAAATATTGTTAGGATTGCTAGGCAACCCGGAGGCATGTTGGGAGCTGAAAGGAGCCTAAGTGGGTGTAGCGAGCCTGCGCTGGAGTCTCAGATGAAAAAGAGGATATTCTTTGTTTCTCCATGCTAGCAACACTTTGCCTTTGATTTTCTTTTGGAAAGAGGTTGAGATACACTGCTTCCACATGCACAAAGGTACATATCTGTGTAATTGTTGGTGCAGTGGCCTCTAACCTCAGATTAATCAGCTAGATGAGAAATGCACATATCTGGGGCTTTTCAATAGCAATAAAAGTAAAATGAAGTTTTTATGGTCATGAAAATATCCATATTCCAGCTGCTTGCATCTTCCAAGGGCTCCTTTTGCAAGAAAGAGGGGCCATGCTCAATAATAACGTGTTTTATGTGGCCACCAAGGCATTGCCTGAACCCCTTCTGCATGCTGCAGTGGTATTTAATGCAAACTGACTCCGGAAGGAAGGGAAACTAATAAAAAGCATACAATTTATTGGCAAGGTCTAACACGAGTAATCGGCTATTTGCAGATACATGCACAAGAATAAAAAGAAAATTGAAGTAGGCTTGCAAGAACAAGGGGAGGAATCACTGTAGGTGTAAACAGGGAAGGTTTACTGCTGATATTGTTAGCTAGGAGGCTAAAGTGAGTTTCTGGTTTACCCATTCCTGCCTCCAGCACAAGAGCAGGGGAAGCTGGCCCTTCACGAGGGCACATGAATCTGCATCTCATCCCTCCACAAACACCTTGGCTTGCCCAAAAAGCTTTAGCCAAGCAGGTTCCAGCCTTTCCCTGGGCAAGCCTCCTGCTTTGCTTCCACCCCAAGCCAAGCCTCGAGCAGGCAGCTCCATGCCGTACTTTCCTTAGTGGAAAACTGGGAAAAATACACACACTTTGGCAGCAAACACAGCACCCACGTGCTTAAGCTGCCCTTGCGACTCCTGCTTTTGTTCCATCCGTCCAGCATTGCTAAAGGCAAATCCTGGCAGCAGGTCCCGCAGGAGGTGGATGTGCCTCTGCTGAGAAAAGCTGTCCGTGCCAGAGGCTGGCCTTCCAGCCAAGCTGAGTGTGCAATTTGTTTCCCAGTGCTTGATTTAGCATATAATTCTCTGTTAAAACAGCTAGTGGCCAAGCTGACTAATGCATCTATCTGCAGAGAGCCTGTCCAGCTCCTCCGCACGAAGGGCTGCTCTCACCAAATCCTTTTGAGAGGTCACGAACGGCTCCCCCTCAATCTCCAGCGTTTTTAGGTGGCTGAAATCCCTTATTCAGGAAAGCCCACCCCACTTTCCTCCTGTACTCACACAGGGCTTTGTCTGCTCCGTGCTCAGACTGGGAGTAGTTACTCATGCAAGACATTGCATACTCATCACCGCAAATGGGGGTCAATGAAAATTAATGGTGAGAGCAGGAGCTGATGATTCTGGCCCACCCTTTGTCAATGAAAACATTTCCAAAGCGTCCAACCCCCCTAGATATTCCCATACAATATAGAAAGGGACTGTAATAAGCTAGATATGCATTTCCCAAGACCACTAATGAATATTATTGAGGCTGTTGTTGGGATCAGGCATCCCACATGGCCTTTCTGTTGGAAGCTGCTCTCGAGCTTGATCTTGAAAAACAGAAAACTGATGGGAACAAAACTCAGATTTCCACAGTATTACAAGGTTTCTTAGATAACTACATATGGCATGCATAGGATATCACTACACCTTTTATTTCTCATGTCCCTTTCTAGCTACATTCAGGTCAGGAAAGCTGCCTGTGAGGTATTTCTCCATTGCTGGCAGTGAACTGGCTGTGCTAGTTTTCTGCTCTGTTAGCATCGCAGGTCTCATGGCACATATTTCAATACCAGATGGCCCAGGCCAAAGCACTTGACACTGCCGCACAGTTCCTCTGCCCCTCCTGCCAAAGGATGCTGGTGGGCCATGAGGAGCACAGGGGGGTTTCTCCGGATTTAGGGCTCCCCACCTCCTCTGACCTCCATCTCCTTCCCCAATTTCACAGGTCAATTTTGAATGCATGTGAGATTGGGCCAAACCTGGGCTTTCTCTTAGTTTTCTCAGCAAAGCTCCCTCTTCAGACTGCGCCAGAGATGAGCTGGTCCTCAGCATTATTTTAGTGGTTATTTTAATAAAAAGTGTGGCAGCTGGAAGTGTAAGAAGGATGGGAGCCAGGCACCTTAAGCAATGATAATTGCAGACTTGGAGCAGTGCTAAGAGTTAACAGAGGGACGTTTAATCCAATTCTCAGCTTCTATTTTAGGATCCTTTTAACTTTCCAAATCAAAAAAGGGAAGAGGGGAGGGGAAAAAAAATAATCCCCATCACAGTGCAATTTCTTAAGGTTGTTCGCAGCCCAAAGGTGAATTTTTGTGTGTGTGAGGAGTTTGAAGAAAATCCATTCAGCTGTTTCGGAGCTTTCAGAGCATGAAAGCAACATCTGGTTTAAAAATCAAAAATAAAGAGAAATTCCCTTTGCTCATCAGAGTCAAAATGGGTTTTGGTTTCATGCCTCTGATTTAGTATATCTTGAGCTGTCCCCTGGAGAAAGCTGGCCATTTCTGTATTGATTTGGAGGGGATGAAATTCTATTGCAAACCCCCTAAAATTAGGGACACCCAGACAGGAGGGCAGGTGGGACTCACACCCCAAGCTCCCCCACTCCCATCCAGTCCAACACAACACGGGCCACGGTCCCTAAATTGCCAATTTAATTAATTGCACTAAGGTTTCTTACAGCCTGCTGCCTCAGTTGGTTGGTTGGGGTTTTTTTTGGCTTCTGGTTTGATTTTTGCAGTGCTGTTTGCTGTGCGCAGTGCTGCGCTATAGATGGCAGTGCAGGATGGAAATTGCAGACCCTTCGCTCTTTAATAACAACCCTGGGCTGCGATGGCTCCTACAGCTTGTCCCAGCAGCGGAGGCCAACCTCAGATCCCTATTTTCTGCAGATCTGCCTGCAAATCTCACTCAATTTTTAAATCTGGTTATTAATAACAACACAAACGCGAGCCCCAGAATTTACCGTAGGCAAAAGTGACAAGGAAGCTCTCTGCAAATTAACTGCTGTTTCTAAGAAAAAACACAAATGCTCAAAATCCACTGGCAAATTTGGCCCTGATGTGGCAACACAGGAATATTTTGCATTTCAAAGGGAGCAGGCAGCTGATTTCTCTGTGCGTTTCTCAGTGCAAGATCACATCTATGAAAAGACTCTGCTCATACTGGAGTTCTGCTGCTGTAAATGAAAGCGTGCACCTTCTCATCATCTCATTGGTTATTTATAAGGACACTAAAATCTGCCCAAATGTAACCATTTGCAGCAAATTTTGCCCATTTTGTTCTCCCTTTGTACAGTTCCCTGGAGTTCTGGGACTAAAAGTAAGAAAAGAAGCAGAATCCAACTCAGTTCTGCAATAGGAGATACAATGCTGGCAGGAGTAGGGATGCTACCAAAGAGATCATGATGGGAAGTGAAGAATATCATAAACAATTACAGCAACACGCTTTTGAAAAATCCCTCCAGGTACCCAGCTGCATCTGTTGATGCTTAAACACCTTCAGAAATCTGGCCAACAGCCCACTGCTCAAGATGTTAAAAAAAAAAAAAAAAATCAGCAAAGGGTAAAAGGCATAAGAAAGACAAATTCCTTTTGCCATTGGCAAGATGAAAGGAAACCCCCAACTTTTTTAATGAGTGGGGTGGAGAAAACTGCAAACAATAAATGCCATGACAGTTGTCCTTCTCTTCCTTCGGAAAATGGAGCTGGATCGGTATTAGGTACCAGCAGACTTTTTTCTTTCACCTTCAACGAATGGTCCAACAAAGAGTTCCCCTTCACCTGCCCTGTCCCGAGGCTGGATGGATGAACTGGCATAGCCCTCTCTGACAAGGAGATATGCAGCACTTTTCTCTTACAAGATTTTAATGTGATCTTACACGTCAAGAGGATTCAAATGACAAGAATGAATGGCAGTAGTCAACCTCATGGCTTGATATTCTGATGAAATGGTGCCCTGGCATATCCATCACACTGTTCTGTTGTCAAGAGAACTCCCAACTCTGGAAGATGAGTGTGTTTTTCTTTTACAGTGTTAAAAAAAAAGAAAGGGGGGTGGTCGGGGGGAAAGCATCTATCCTCAAGCCTGACTACTACATAAATGTAACTGAGACAAGACATGGCCAGATGCACAGGATCTATGGTTCAGCTCCAAACAGGGAGGGCACAACTGCGCCTGGCTCCGTCTGAAGGCATGTGTGTGGGGTGAAACCCGCACGGCGTGCAAGCACAGTCCTGGGACTTTGCAGAGCACAGCAGGTGAGACAAGCCGAAAGACTGAAGGAAGATTCACTTCTTGCCAGCGGCATATGTAGACTTCTTGTGCCAATCCCTGTACATTCACCTTGGAGAAGCAGATGCGGACGCGAGTGAGAGGGAGCAAGATGTAAGCCTGAGCGTGCACGGAAGAACCACGGTGAGGATATTTGCTAAGCACGGGGCTGGGGAGATGCAAGGATGCAGACCCTGATGTTGCCCAGGCAACACTCACTTTTGCAAGGTGCCCCTTTGTCTCTCCTGATTTTTAAGTACGTGTCTCACTCTAAAATGCAGATTCTCCAAGCTGTAAATAAGACTTATTATCTCCTAGTGCTCTTTCCCCGTATCTTTTCAGAGCTTGTTACCAGCAGCACTGCTTGTGGCTAGGTAATGCAGGAAATTAAAAGCAGCTCCACAACTGTGGCTTTTAAAGGGTGGGAGAGCAGATCTCCAGAGAGAAGCACAGGTAAGATGCGGTGACTGGGGTGGTGAGTGCAGGACACCCTGAGCTGCATTGCCTGCCCCGCCGAGCGAATGCACCGGCTGCAGAGTTAGCAGGATTCAAGGGAAGGACGAGCCTTTACAAAAAGTCTTGAGTTTATCCTGCATAAAGTCCTTTCAGAGCCCTCGATAAAGTTGCGTATCGTGTTGCTGTTATTGCTCTGCGCTGACTGCAGGGCTTCATACCCAGAGCATAAAGTTTAGCGCTGCACTTCCCACAGGTTACATTTGTGTGCAATAACCAGCGTTTGCCCCCTCCAGACTGCTTTAGAACTTTAGGGTTGATGTCTCCCAGGAAGCATTGGGGACAGTCAGTGTTTTCCCACCATGTCTCATTTCCCAGGATGTAGCACCATGGTTTGCACTAATTATGGGACACTGATCCCATTATTATGGAGCAAAATTACCAAGTGCTGGAAAGAGCACAACAAAAACCGGTGGAGTGGGAAACTTGAAATGAGGTGGAAGTAATATCTGCTGCATACAGGAGGCCCAGATTTGCTAATTGGATGTTGCTGAGGTCAGTAAGGTGGAGTGAGGAAAGGAAGACATCGCGAGTGAGATGAAATTACCCTTCCTGATGAAGAGGCAGGCAGGAGATATACGGGATAAACTGTCACTCTGTACCTCCCAGCCAGAAAATGGGATTCAAACACAGCGAGAGAGGAATCACGGCAAGTAAGAAACGTCTTCTCTGAGTGTGGAGGTGGCACAGGAGGAAGTGGGGCAGCTGGAAAGATGTATTTGCATTTGAAGGAGTGGGGAAGGAGGAATGCAGAGCAAAGGCATGAGCTCTGCTGCCTTGTTTAAAGCCCTGGAATGTCCTCTTCACCCCAGCCCAGGTGGCTGCCACAGTCCCTGTGAGTCCAATAGCCCCTGCAGGCAACGTGACCTGCCCCGAGCACGGGGCAAAGCAGCCAGCAGCCAACTCATTTTCGTTGGTACATAGCATTTGGTCGCCCTATTTTGCTGCTTTCCCTTTGATGCAACGAGCCTGTGGGGAATAAAGCTCAGTGGGAGATTGCTTACGTGGTTTCTAACCCATTAGTTTCTTTTATTGGCTGTTGCCTCAATAAAAAAAAAAAAAGGGAAAAAAAAAGAAAATCAAGGAAAAGTAGTTCAAGGTGTGAAGAATTCATATGGCAGGAAAATATATAAAATGTTATTGGCTCTGTCCCCCTTGGCTTCAACCTCAATCATCTCACCATGCTGTGCATTTATCCTTCTATTATTACAAATAATGACAGGGAAATTTTAGCTAGTCCTATGCAAAAAGCCAGCCTGCTCCTCTCCCCTCCCCAACGAGAACCATCCTGGCTTGAGCTCACATCGCTTGGCATCTGATTTCAGCCTAGCAGGGTGTTTCAATACCAATAAACATCTTGTTTTCATGTGAAGAGCTGTTTCAGCTACATTCTTTCCCATCTTTTGTGAGCATCCAAGGCTCTGTGTAAAACTTTTTATTGATCACATAAATAGCAGCTCTGCTTCCCTACAGGCCCCGACTTCACAAAGTGTTTTGATATCTGGAGAATGAAAGGTTCAATAGAAAACTAATTCCCTCGGCTTCCTGGGACTGTAAACCCAGGGCTGCTGGTTTCTCCTCTCCTTGGCAGAGTATGGTCCGGGTAGGAGAGTAGGGGAGCAGGGAGATGAAATTTTGTTTTGTCCCGGGTGTGTTTAAGGCAGTTTAGACATGGGCACACAGCTAGTCTGCAACAAACGCAGAAGCGAAGCCACTGCGCAGAGAGCTGAGAGGCGATCATTAAAGATTTAATTGGTCTGAAAGCATCCTGAAATACAAAGGAGAGACCTAAACCACACAACTTTGAGCAGGAAACCTCCCAAGCTGGGGAGCACGGGTGGCTTTGCTGCTTACAGACACTGGTATCGGCGTGGTGGGCAGTCATTTGCACTGCCCTCGTGCCAAGAAATTCTCCAGGGATGGGATGCTCTGGCCCCACTGGTGAGAAGCAGCTCCCTTCACCCCTGGAGAAGCTGTCTTGAGCCACCATGTCTCACGAGCCAAGACCGAGACCTCTCCTTGCAGCTGCATTTCTCCAAGGCACTGCTGAGACATGACAAAGGACCGCCGTGAAATCCGTGGCCTGAAACCCAGACGAGATCCTTCCCGTCCGTGTCCTGGCTGTCAGACCCATTGCACCGTCACCGTCATTTGTGCAAATGAGTGAGAGCAAACACAAAACCTCTTCAGCTGCAGCCATGCAGAGCTCGCGGGGAAGAAGATTAATGGGAGCTACCAGGGAGCCTCATCAGTCCTTGTTCAGGAATCAGAAATCCCAATCGAAACCTGCCGTGACTCATAGCTGTGTGCTGGCACAAATTCGACCTCGTTTGGATAACAAAGGGCAGATCCTGTTCTGAGCTGTATTATAAAACCTTTGTGACTGTGTGTTTATCGCAGCAGGCTAAAAGGGCAGTAGCAACTTTGCTGACCTTGCTGCTTGCAGATGACAGTGCATGACAGCCCCGGAGACGACAGGGCTGTGGGAGTGGCTTTTGGAAGATGCGAAGCCAAAGGTAACGCCTGAACCCCTCTGCGGCTGGAGGGTCCCAGCCCAGCCCGCCAGCCTGGTGCTGAGCCACCCACAGATGCCCCAAATCAGCACAGCCCTTGGGAAAAGCAAAGCTGCCTTCCTCCATCGAAGGTCTGGCCGGCGATGGCAGCAACGGAGGGCACAAGTGGAGCGATGGCGAGTGCCCCGTGTGATGGATGGAAGAAAGCATCCTGCACAGGTATAAAGTCTCCCCTCATCTCAAATGCTACACTGTCAATTAATGAGAGTGATTTGAATAGCAGCAATTGCTTGAGACCCACATGCCTTCGGAGATGGGAAGATTTGAGGTGTCTGTGTTCAGCTCTTGGGGCCAAAGAACGGACTCGTCTCTATCTCTCGAGGTCCTACCAGGTCCTCTGTGGGGACCTACTATTGAGCTGCCCTTGTCCATGGAGAAAAAGATACAGAATAATTTGCAGGCTGGAATTTGGTGGCCAAGCCGAAATCCAACACCTGTTTCACCTCAAGTACCTGATCCTGACTACTCAGACAACTGCTTTTTAAAGCCTCACCTACAGGAGGTGATGATGGTGGGTTAGGGTTTTTTTTGTTTGTTTTCTTTTGCATTAGTAATTTTTGAGATTTTCAATAGGTTTTCTTACAAGGAAAATCCACTCACAAATGTAAAGGCGAAGCCTATTTCCACACCAATGTTTTCCCTTCTCTGCTTCTCATACAACTTTATTTGTAGGTTGGTGATAATGAGAAGTCTGCTGCTATTGATTTTTTAAAACACATATATAACTTTGAAACACTGTAGATATTGCATGGACTTTGGAACAAGATAAGAAGAGGTAATCACATTCGCAGCCTCTCCAGCCCTTTAATTAATCTGGACAGCAAACTCTAGCTGTATTCCTAGAACAGACTGACTACCTCTCCTGTATATTCTCATTTTCTAGAGAGATGTAAAGAAACTCGAGGTAAATCAGCACCCCACAGGGATCTAACTTCTGACACAGTATTTTTATAACAGACAGGAGAATTGACATGACCCTGCTTCTTTGAGACCAACTGCTGCACAGCGCTGTGGAATGGGCTGGAAAACAGAGAAATATTGTTTTAACTTCTGCTAAAATAGCGAACAGTCTCCCTTTCTCAGAACAACCTTAAGATGGAGCAAAACAGTTAAGCTGTAAGAATGTACCACAGAGAGAGAATAATAGAAATCACAAAATGAGAGGGTTACAGTCCAGCTTCCTAGTGACCTGATTTCGGGCAAAATCTTTTATTCTGGAAGAGCTTGTCCCTCCATGTTGGTCCTCAAGTTTGCACCAGACGCTAGGGCCCCAAATCCCCCCCGAAGTCTCCTGGGGATGGTGTAGGGAGGATGAGGGGCTCGAGCCGAGCCGGTGTTCCGAGCTGTGGTCTGCAGAGCCCGGCGCTGCCTTCCTCCTCACCCTTAGCTCCGATGAAATCAATGGGATTAAATGAGCACAAATGAGAACGGAGCTGGCTCCTTCGCTGCTGCGGTAAGTCAGCGTGGAAGCTGGCCTCGATACATCTATCTAAAGCTCTCTATTGAATCTCAGCTGACAGTGCCAATAATGATAATAGATATAGCCAAAGCCGCTTCGCATTTTCTTTGGAGGAGGCCAGGTTCCTCCTCCCTGCTCACAGACAGGCTAACGGTGCTGCCAGCCCTCATCTCTCAGGCATTTTGAGGGTTTCATAAGCAAACCGCGCTCCTCACCTGCCAAAGCCCAAAGGGATGACAAAGGATGACCTAGGTACCCCGCACAGTTAGCCCAAGCCCTTACTGGAGTTTTTGCAGGAACCCCTCTGGGTTCAGAGGCTCGCTAGCACCCAGGGGCATCCCAAGCTTCACCTTTAATTTAATCTGAAACTTCCCCAGCTTGGATTAATAAAAGAAATGGTACCGCTGGGATGCCACAAATGCATCCTGTGAAGGTCTTCTCCAGGAGAAGGCTGCTGCTGTAGGTCCAGCCAGCTCCCAGCCCACAGAGCCAAGGACAGAAGTGCCAAGGACACGGTGTGAGTACAAGGACATAGTGTGGGCAATGACTATGTCTGAAGAGGCAAAGCCAGGCTACGCTAACCCAAAGCTCAGTAACATAAAGTCAAGCCACATCAACACGAAAGGCCTCAGGAAAAAAAAAATGCAGGAAAGTTAAAGTAGCTGGACTTCATTATGACATTATCGACACACACATGCTGAAAATCACTTCTGACACTTTGCCCCTGCAGCCAGCTATGCCAAGTTAACCGTGCCCAAGCACCACAGCCCCAGCGGTGGGGTTTAGCAAGGCTCAGGTTTTACCCCGTCTCGCAGCCCCTGCTGAGCTCAGCTCTGCTGGGGATGTGTCACTAAACAAGCTGGGTCAGGTAGCAATAGAGTAGCTCAGGGATGTTTATAAAACCAGGGGAGATGAACCCTAAAGGAGGGGGCATCCCGTGTGTTTGGGGAGCTAAGTCAGCAGGGAATAAATTGGGCTGCCTGCAGTAAGTGATGCTTCAGGGAGGCATAAGGCAGGGAAGCAGCTGGGGCACGCGTGGCCATCCCTGCGCAGGGTCTCCGGCACGTTCCGTCTTCGCTGTGTTTATGCTGGTGACTGCGAGCACTCCAGAGCATCATCAGGTTTTATGGCGTGTACGCATTATTAGTGCTTCACAAGTAAATAATGTCATATTTCACTGTTTATTGCTGAAAATGCACAGTAAAAAGCTAAAGCCTGAAAAGTGCAGAAAATAATTTATGTGGGAGGAATGAATTTCCCATCATGTCAAACCGCTGCCAGAATTTATCACAGTGCCCTTCAATTTGGGTCTTTGTCCAACGTTTTAAAGGTCTGTCTTTGTCATACATATAGGCTCGGGGAAGCTGAAGGTTATTGGGAAGAGCAGGAATTGCTGCTGGTGCTGGAGTGAGAGGGAGAAAAGCGTGTGGTGGGGGTCTCCAAAGAGCCCTTTCCTCAGTTAACACAGAAAATTAATGGCACGGTGGCCATCAGGAACCATCCTGGTGAAGGATGAAATGGCAGGAGGTTCAGCATCAGCTCTGAGAGCAGCTGAACTTCGCATTATATCTGCAATTCTTGAAATGCGTAAATCGGCACAGAGGTGGACAAGGGCTGCTGGCCGGACTGTTTGTAATGAGCAATATCTCTTAATTAGGGTCTGATTCTCACTCTTCACTGAGACACTCAACACCTGTAACTCAGATCACAGATGTAAGGATTTCTCAGGAGTATAAGGATTACAGGATGAGGCCGTGAAACTTCAGAAAAAGGTTTTGAAACTGCTTTCCCTACCACTGCTTTTTACTTGAGAACCTGCTGCACTGCTGGGCAGGAGTGTCAACCTAAGGGAATAATTGTGTTTTAAAGCTACTATTTCTGTCCTTGCCATTTATACATGTCTTGTCAGATTTGCACCTGAATTCACCTCCGAGGCAGTGATACCAGCCAGCGTGGAACCACAGCCGGAGCTCTCTGGTGAGAGCGTGCCGAGCTATTTTCCAAAATACACTTGTCTCTAAATTAAAAGAGCAGCAAGAACAGCCTACAAAGCTGGGGGCAGCGCAAGTGTCCTTGCTGCAGAGATAAGCTCTCTGCTTCTCAAAGCTCCCGAAAGATTTGGGGCTTTGGGGCTGGAGATGCCCTCATCGGCCAAGCCAGGCATTTCTGCATACAGCCAGGGTGTCTCCTGCCAGGGAATGGGAGCTGGTACGGATAGGTCAAAAGCTAGAGGTGCACAAAATTGCATAAAAGCACAGAAGGCTCAGATAGAAGTCCCCTGGTTTGGAGAAATCAGATGCCTGGTTTCTTGGGACTTGTGGAAATTTTTCTGGTGGGACCCATCCTCTCCCACCCCTCTCTTTGGGATTTCCAGGCTCAGGGATTTGAATACCCTCACACAGACTAGTAACTGGTTAAATACTCAACAAGGTAAACTGCATGGGCAAATTGGGCAAAGAGAGACGTTTCTACATGCAGACCTGAGATCAGAACTTGGGACATCCCAGAGGACTTATTCGCAGGAGCTCCTGAGTTCAGATAAGCCAGTTCCAAGGACTGTTTGACCTTGATCCATGCTACTGGATACTTAAAACTAATTGGGCCTCTCAGACTTGTTTTCTTGTTTTCTTTCTTTCTTTTTTTTTTTACAGCGTAACTATCTTAACACAAATGCATACTAAAAAGGACTTATCACAGAATGATTCAAACAACAGCCTGTATAGCTGAGGTGACCTAAATGCCCATGTATTTTGCTCACGTAAGATAATTTTAGGGACTGGTTCTCAAAATAATCCCATTTATTTTTAACAAACAAAAGGTCTGACTTAAAGCTGAAACTTTAGACCCTGAGGAAATGCTATTTAGAAAACAGAAGAGAAAAAGGATATATCAGGGTGCACTGACATGTGATATGAAAATAACCTCAAGATAATCCTTTTCTAGCATTACAGGTAGCTGGGAGCATATCAGGTAGCTGACCAGAGGGAGTAGGGGTGAGGGAGCAGCAATTTGGAAACACTCCTATTCAGGTGAAACACATTAAAACCCAACCATCTTTGTTATTGTGTACAGCCCTTTCCATGAACATGCATGCATGACAGCCCTGACATCGACCGCTTTCGCACATCTTCATCGTGAGAGGCTGCCTCATCTATCCCAGTCCACCAAAGAGCGATGAAGAAAGCAAATCCCCCCCGGTCAGATGATGGAGAGGCAAGTGGTCTGTGATCTAAAAGCACACTGAGAAAGGATTCTGGTTTCTTTTATTACAGATGCTGGAGTCTGATGATCCTTACTAACTAGAGTAGCTACAGCCACAGTGGAGCTGAACCTGCTGAGATACAGTCAGAGCAGGTCACCCTGTGGAAAGCTGCAGCGGTGGCAGGGACACTGACTGAAGACATTACGTTATTCCTGCTTTAGGCACAATCTTACGCAGTGCTTTGCATAACAAAATCCTTGTGCTCTGGATGAACAGTCTGATTTGTCACCCTTTAAAAGATCCATCGCTCTGAATGAGTCAAGTGCGCTGACTTCACCGGGCTGTGACATACCAATGCAGAAGTCTGCTCGAGCAATGACGTGTGCAGACACTTCTCGCAATGACTTTGCCAAAATTACGGTGTAACAAAGCAGCACTCGCACGCAACTGCCCCATCAAAGTGTCCTCCCCAAAATATCCGGGAAAGATCATGATCTTACACCTTGTATTGGAAATACATCTCTTCTAGTTTGCATTTGTCCAGGACTGTTGTTGCTGCTCCCCTGTGGGACGTAACCTTGTCTTTCATTGCATCGTAGGTAAGAAGTCATGTGTGGAGCTAGCAGGCTACTTCATTTTTTTCTTAACTCATTTTATAAGGTTAAAGTGAGAGAACCTCAAACAGACATTTGTTTTGGATTGGGCAAAAGAATGCAGTGCTCAGAGTTAATTAGCTATCCAGATATCATAGAGCTTTTGTAGCTGTCATTTCTTAGAATGAAAAGGAATACAATGATATATTGTAAAGATTATGTAGGAAGATCGGTATGTATCAGGGATATTACTTTAACTGAAAAAACATCAGAAAAATGTCCTAGTTTCTGTGTAGTTCCAAAGCTCAGTATATGGAACAAAACATCCAGGGGAATTAATTACTTTTTTGTTGAGGTTTTTTGTGAGCTTTTTAAATCCCAAGGAAATCTATGTGCAGGAGGGTATCAGTCATCTATACAAAGAACTACATAAAGTATCATTAGAGACCCCTCCAAATACATTGATTTTTTTTATCCAGAAGTAGTGTATCAATATTTCAACCATTGACAACAAAATGTAGCCTTCATTATGAAGTATTTTCCTATGGGCAACTAAACCACTGTGTATCGGGGAAAATAAATACTTGCCTCCCTACATCTTCTGCCTATGCAGAAAGCGAACTCCTCACACTGCTCTGGCAGAAGAGCGTTGGTAAATTTAATGTATTGGTCCCTCCTCCCACCAGCAGCTGTCTTATCTAGCCCCATTGTACATTATCTGAGGTTTTTTTCTTACTTTTAACCTCATGATGGGAAGACTTCTGAGCTTTCCAGGCCAGGACTGTGCTCATTTCCAGCCTAGCATTTATTTGTGGCTGGGTTATACCCATTTGTCTCTGCGCCAACATCATTATTTGATTAAATAGCTCTTCTACCTGGCATTTATCTCATAGCAACCACTTTCCAGCCCAGCTATCACTTAGCTAGACTAAACAAACAAAGGGTTTTGGGGGCACATCTCCAAGGGGGCGAGAAGTGCCACTGATATGCTGGACCCCCCCCCCCAACTGGACCCCAGTGAGCTGGTATGTTCGAGCACTGGGCTGCTCTGAGTCAGGCACAGAAACGAGCTCTCATCCCAGAAGACCTTATGGCCAGAACGTATAATAGTATACCTTGAACCACAAAATCATTCCTTTTTTTTTTTTTTTCTCTCCACCTCCTACCTGGTTGGTTTATTCCAAGAATCTTTTTTAATGTAGCTGTTCAGGCAATTGGGTGTAAAGTCCATTCGTGCGAGTCTCTTGGCATACAACTGGCTGATAATATTAGCATCGTTGACTTAAAAAGGAGATTAAACACAGTCTGCACCAAAGGCCCTGAGATCTTCCACTGGTTTGTTTCATTAATTTGTCCTCTTGAAAAAGAGAGCCTTAGCTATAAGCTTATTTTTGTTTATACTTCCACTTATGTTAAACTAAACAAATGTGTTTCATTCAGCTCAAGGTAATTTTACTCTTAACTGTTCTTCTAGAATATCTTAAATTACTTATCAACACCAAAGCTAAACCAGTTCCACTGCTTGCCAGTTTGGTGTTTCTCCAGTGCAGAAATCTGCCATCTCCCATACAGATATTATCTGAGCTCTGCATCATTAGTAGCATTTTTTATGATCTGTATCTAGAGAGTTTAAAGTACTCCGTAATGATACAACTCCCCAGCAATATTTATATCCCAAGTAGCACTGCAGAGTCTCTACCGCAATGGATCCAGCACTGGGAACCTAAAACAAATTCCCCAAAGTATCTCAGGAGAATGTCTTTCATGATCATACTCAAAAGTGAGTTAGACCTAAAGATTCAGGCTTATCCAGCCTGGCCCTCCTTATTCCTGTGCACTTCTTTTCATCGTGAACACAAATGTTACCTGCTGCGGCTTTTTTTTTTTTTTTGCCAATAGCTCTTTCTCTTCTGAACTGCTCTTTCTTCTCCACACCTGTGCCCCAGCCATAATTGCTATTCTACAGTGGGTTTTTTTACCCTACATCATTTGGTTTCACAGCTTGTGGAAGAAATACATGTTCTTCCATTTTACTGCCCAGCCCCCAGTGATTATTATACAAGAAATCCCTCCTGCTCATCACACCTTGTTCACAACCTGGATTAGGAGCACTCCTTTCATTACACTGCAAATAACAACGCGGTGTTATTCAGCTTTCCTGAAAGCCATTAATCCATTAATCTGAGCTACTTAGGGGCATTAGAAATGGAAAAGCAGCAGGGTTCTCTTCTGAATTTGCTGCAAACTTTGGCTTTTTAAACCTCTCACCCTCAGCCTGTGGCTGTCCTGGGAGGACAGTGCCAACACGAGAGTCACCATATGGTGCAGCAGCCTAAATGACGAGGGTGAGCATTGCATATCCACCGTGTGCTGCACCTCGCGTGTGACATTGTCACCCACGAATGAGACCAGCTATGTCACTAGCAGGGTGTTCCCACCAGTATAATTGTACCTTCTCCCACCGCTGAGCACCGTGCCTCTGCTCCAGGAGCCCGTGGCGGTGGGCTCACCAAAACCTGTGATGGGATGCAGCGCACTTCAAAATGTCCAGGAGAAGCAGAGGACGGGTCTAAAAGCCTGTGGTAGTAAGGAATAAGATGCGTCTAAAGGACTAGGATAGGGTGAAGGGAGAATCGTGTTGGCTCAGCGCAGCTGCATCCAGGTGGGCAGAGACCTCGGCTGGGAAGGGAGAGGGTAGGCTGGGGCTCGGCCATGCGGTTCTCCTCCTTCCCACCATTTCTGGGAGGTGGGGGTCAGCCTTGGCTGAAGACGATGCCAAACAGCTGAGGTTTTTCATCCCTCCCAGAGATGGAGGGCAGGAGGAGAAGTCTTCCCCGGGCTCCCCTCTGAAGGTGCCCAAGCCACCTCTCACATACGACTTCCCGGCTGGCTTGCCATAGCCCTACCAGTTTAGGGGACACCACAGCCTAGACTTGGAGGTTTACAGTTTTAATATAGGGCAAGTTAGGGCATAAATCCATCTCTGAGCTGGACTTACATGTCTTGTGAAAATTGGTCATTTGTTCCCGGGTCATTGACTTTCCTCTGGCATGGATTAATCACATGAGGTTGGTTTTTTTTGTTTATCTATCAGCTTTCTCAGAGGGATGGCGGGTTTTTGTCTATTTGAAGTCAATAAGCACAGTCCATTTGGCAGAGACCATAAGACCGCAATGCAAAACCAGCAACAAGACTTTGCACCTATCTGGTTTTTTAGCAAGTTTTTCCAGAGACTATTCTTACCCTTAAAAATGACCCAAACAGGACAAGGATCAAAGCTTATTTTTACTGAGGATGGAGAGCCCTACAGCAATCCTATTTCATGAATAAACTGTATTAACCTGTTTCCCAACACGGTGAGTCAGGAACATTTGGTGCCCAGTAAATTCAGATTTCAAGGCTATGTCAAAATGCACAAAGGGGAACCCTGGAAAAACAGTCACTGCTGTGACAAGGTCCTGAATGGGAAAGCACCTTTTTAATCACATGCTCTTTCAACATCTCTGAATCAAGCAAGGTAGGATGTGACACAGGCTTGTATAACTATGTCATGAACTTGCCTTTTCATGTCAAACTAAAGCAGCCTGTGTTTATTACAAAATAATCTGCAACAGAGTTGTCTCTGAAGGTCAGAGCAAAGGCCAGGCAAAGGTGAAATGAGATACAAATGCTGCTGAGCTAAGTCAGATGATGACTCTCAGAATGTGTCTTGTATCACCATGCGGACTAAGGTGCACTTATCAGTCAACCCAGCATCAATCACAGCAACATCCTCGGAGACACGAGGCATTTGATGTGCCAAATATTTATAACATCCAGCTATTTGCACCCCGTGCAGTCAGTAAACTGCCTTTTGAAGATGGCAGCTCTGCCAATAGGAAGGCAATTGCTCATTTCAGAGTTCTGATGAAGCCCTAAAAATGCTGTAGTACACATCTGTGCAAACCATATAGCCTCCTGCCCTAACATTACGGCCACTAACAAACACCATCCAAATAGCCCAGTAATCTTCTCTTAGCACATCCATACCTCTAGGATGCTATCACTTTTCTGCACCATCCTTACAGGAGAACCATTATAAAATTTGTGTTTTCTCTTTGCTTGTGTCTTTTTGCCAGCTGCTGCAGAGGGGTGGGTGCTGGTTTTATTCATGAGCCATGAGCTGGTGTTTTGGAAATGGTGGTACTTTAACTGCTTACAGTTGTGGTACAACAATATTTCTCTTACAAAATACCTGGCCACAAACCGGCAAACAAGGTGGACTCTAAAGCCTTTATAAGGGGCAAATTCCTGCCTTTGTTAGAAGCTGCTTCTGACCCATGGCAGGCAGAAGCAGGCAGCACTTGCTCTTTGCAACACAAAGACAGACATTCTAAACAAAATCTTGAATTCTGCCAAAGTTAATTCAGCTGCCAGAAGAGATCTTGTCATACATTGTATGAATAACCTTTTCACTTCTCTTTCCCTTTTGTAAACCAACTCTGACACCTGCTTTGGGATTAGGCTTTTCATTGTAACTTGATTTTATTTATTTTGGTGTAGGAGCCCAGGAGCATTACTCAGTAAGAAGTCAGTTATTACTTACTATTACGACACAGAAACTAGCTGAAAAGCCTAGCAACGTATGTACTAAAAAATTTCAACCTTAGACAGTTCAGCCAGGCATTTATCTAGCACATGAATCATGTTTTTCAGATTAGCATACTTTGCTACCTTTGCCTTCCACTCCTGCTCCTTCAGGACAGAAGGACAGCCCCTAAATCATGTGATTGGACACAAAAGATTGCACGCTGCAAAAGACTCCTGTTTCCCACAGACCTGGGACAAACACATCAAGGCAGAACTCAAAGCCAACCAGAGAAGAACCCAAATGAACCTTCTTTCCCTCTTCTCTACAGAGACATGGGCCCTTTTGCTTCTTTTCATAGCCCTCGTGGTAGCGTGAGTAAAACATTCTTGGTTCTTTGCTCATGCCATTTTGCTGTTCTTGCCATTGTTCATTTTCATGCAACTAGTCTGCTGAAGAGCAAATGGGTAGGTGTGATTGCCAGATTTCCATCCTCTAACGAGGCTCTGGAAGTAGCAGAGGAGTCTAAAGACTGTGCAGACCCGTCATCTTGCTCCAAGGTTTGGAGTATTCCCGCGCACTGTTACAATCTTGCCGCTAAGCATCAAAGCAATAATTGAATAATAATGGTGCCAGGCATTTGTTACCAGCAGAGTACTGCCTTCAGCGAGGCTTGTGATCCGTTAGGTTATTTTCCACAGAAATACAGTCTAAGGAAGGCTGTGCCTCTCCCTGACTGAGGTTGCCCTAGGGAGGGGAGCAGGCAGTAGATGACCCTACTGCATGACCCGCAAAGGTGGAGAGCAGCAGAAAGGCACCAGAAAAAGAGCATTCATAGGATCAGTTCTTAGTCTCCCAACTCCTTCCACAGTGCCCAGGTAAGATGCTCCACGCACAGGCACCTGGACCAGGAGGGATACTTTGCAGAAGCTGGATTTGCCATGTGCCTGCAGGGACAGCATCCCAAGCCTGTCCCCACAGCCCACCCTTGCTGGGGAAGAAACGAAGCCCAGAGCAAGGTCAGCTCCTTGCTCCTGGCTTTTCAGACAAACTCCAGCAGGCAGAATTGTACCCCGCTGCTTCCGAGGGGCTGTGCTAGTGAGAAAATGCTTTCGTCCACTTTCCTGATACCTTTCAGCGCTGCAGCATAGCAGGGCTGGCTGAAAACCCCCTTCTGCTGGGACATACAGTGTTTCTGCTGGCAGCCTCTGCCAACAAGGCTGGACTGACAAACTTTGCAGTGTTGACAAGCCCTTAGGCAGAGACAGCATGTTGCTAGCCATAAACCTTAACGATTAATGTGGTGCACACGAGCACAATCCATTTGTCTGCCCTGGCAATGCTCCAACCACAGCAGTTCAGTAAACTCTGAAACTTTTAGCCCTGTTTTTCAAACCCTTTCCTGTGATTTGGATCACTTAAAAGCCTGTTTGGGGCAGACTCTTAAAAAAAGAAAAAACCCAAAACCCCCAAATCCATCTTCCTTCTTGACCCAAACCCTCATATTTCAATAACTCTGTGGCCATCTAAGATTGCTGGTTACCAGACTCCCACCTTCTGCAGCCACTTGCAATTTTGTTGCGGTAAAAGGGATGAAGCCCAGATCTCTGTGCTCTGATATCTGAGCTAAAATAAGAATTTCACTGCCCATTAGCACAGGGAGGTTGTTCAGATGCTTCTTGTCCATCTGGGGCAACGCTGTTCCAGTTCACACATGAAGGAATATCAGGCATTTCTGGTTCACATCCATGGTAAGAAGTAGTAATGATTATTCTCTGGCTTTACACTGAATGGTCCTTCTCAGCCTGCAGAAAACCATGTCACGTTTTAGTCATAAGAGCATTAGACTGCGTTTTCCTGGCCATATTTCAAATGGATTAAGCCTAGCCTGCGTTCCCATACTGTTTCTGGGCTTTGTAACCAGCCCAGCCTAACATTTGCTGGTCCCCCCGCAGCCCTGGCTGCCCATAAACATTACATATGAGAACCCACAAACTTTTTACACCT
The DNA here is from genome assembly GCF_000737465.1 of Haliaeetus leucocephalus. Taxonomy (NCBI): domain Eukaryota; kingdom Metazoa; phylum Chordata; class Aves; order Accipitriformes; family Accipitridae; genus Haliaeetus; species Haliaeetus leucocephalus. The sequence goes on along the minus strand of NW_010972731.1, from coordinate 5,919,086 downwards.
AGTACTGAATTAACATTTGACAGAAAAGTTAAACATTGACAAACAGAGCTCTGTAAAACCTTTCTGCAAACACCCCATTCCCTGGTTTTTGCCTCCTGTTTGGACCACAAGATGAGGTCCGCTTTTGCGCTCTGGCAGAACCTGTGCTGGGGGGACTGATCTCATTTGGGGTCCCCCAGATTTAGGAAAGTATTACTAATTGCAAGGGAAACCCCCTTAAGTTTCAGCCTAGACTCCGGCTTTTCAGGAAAGCATCCACAAGATGCTGGCTGGGTGGCTGCTGCCACATGGCCCAGAGAGGACCTCTGATAACATCCTTCTGCCAAACCTTTGCAGTTTTACATCCCTTCTGCAACAAACTGCTCACTTGGGAAGCTGCAGCTACTAACTAAAAACAAATATTTTGAGGAGCTCTTTCAACACAGCCGAAGACAAGCTTCAAAGGGCTGCAGCCCAGGCCCTTTTTGAGAAACAGAAGGCCCCGAGGTAGAAGTAATAACTTTACAGCTGCCAAAAAGGGTGCTTCAGAGGAAAGAAATCTGCAAAGCTGTCAATAAAATCTAAAGAGAAAACCATCAAGACAAGACTTCCTGATGCACCACTGAGCTAACGCCGGGCTAAGGGGAGGGAGAACAATAAATGAAATTAAAGTGCAGCTTGACAAAAGCCTTGTTTGGGACATCACTTCTGGCACTGCTTTGATTTGTCTTCAATAAAAACATGTAAGCTTGGTGTTCCTTCTTCCAACTCCCTTTTCTGTCTCTCCTTTGGTTGGCAATGAGCTCCTCTTTTGACTTTTACTAAAAGCTTCAAGGTCCCGTTTCCACCACAGTACCTATGCCTTTAGGAGACAGCTGCTTTTACATCAAAGTGCTCTCCCTGAAGCTCTGTGTGGCAGCATTGAGCCTTACCATGTTTATTAAGTAGTTTTTACAGGGTAATTTTCTTTTGGGCCACTTTTTTCCAGCTCCTGGATCAAGCTCCCCTACTTAGAGCCAATGGGACATTGCTGCAGTCTCCAGGTTGAGGAGAGCTCGCAGCGCCAGTGCCACGGTGATGTACCGCTCAGTTATCTTTTCTGTCCCACAGATATGGGACCTGGCCATTCGGTTTGTTCAAGAAGTTGGGTATTCCCGGGCCAAGACCTCTGCCTTTTTTCGGGACGTGCCTGGAATATCGCAAAGTAAGTGACTGAAGCCTTCCTGGCTCCAGAAATACCCACCTTTGCTCATACAGCTGTAGCTAAAGATACATGGTGATGATAAGTTATCTCCAAATGCCAGGCTCAGCTCTGATGCACAGGTTGTGCAAAGGCCAGAGCAGGATAAGGGCTCAGTAACGCAGACCGTGGGGCCTTGCCCTTAGAGCTTCGCCAAACGAGCACTCGTGGGTGGCTGATTTACAGCCACCCTTTGCCAGCGTCCTGGCAAACAGCTCATTCACAAGCATGATGTACATTTATGTTGTCCTTCATGAAGTTTTTGGGGAGGAGGAGAACTCAGAAGGCAGCTCGGAACACCAATTTACAGATATTCCTCCCAACCCACCATCTCCAACATCATCCCCTCGACTGCACCGTCTCAGAGAGAATTTTTAAATTGCTTTCCACAGGGTTTCTTGGAGTTTGACAATGAATGTTTTGAGAAATACGGGGAAGTCTGGGGGTGAGTATGAACCACTGATCTCTTCTTAAGGTAAAACTAGAATCCATACAAAGGGGAGAAAAATTCATTAGGAAAGCTCCCTTTTCTCTACTGCAGCCCTGATGGTCCCAGCAGGATGAGTACAGCAACAATAAGGTGCTCGTGGTGGCTTACATTAAAGCCTGATGATTGCAGGGCAGTGCCACTGTCATGCTATGTGGAAATTGCTTTGACCTATACTATGAAAGCTGTTTTAAAGCTGATAACAAAAGGCCCTCACCTGCTCCTAACAAAATCAGCAGCAAAACTACTATTTACTTAGGGGAGAATCTGGAACCAGGAGGTTTACCAACAGCAGAGGAACATGAGTGACTCCCAATATTGAGTGAAGAAGCAGATCCAAAGTCTGCCGACGTCCTCGTGCTGCTGATCCTTACCTGCTGCAGTGGGAGCTAGTGCAGCTATCGTTGCTCTGCTCTGGACACCTCCTATAGCTTTTATCACTGCTGTTGTAACTCGCATAGCCTCCAATGCATCCATCAGTCCCTATAGCAACTTTAAAAAATGGAATCTGGAAAAGATATCTTTACGTAAATGTCGAAAGTGCATAAATCTGCTTAATCTACATCTGTTCCAGGAAAGCATTCAGAACTGGCAGCTTAAAAAGACAAAAACAAGGTTTGAGTTTCATCTCCAAGGCTATTTCGGTGCTGTCAGCCCAAGTCTCCAGACACCCAATTCAAGAGCCTGAAAGGGGTCGAACAAGTTGCCTTCTAATACTGTAATGTGTTTAAGTGCCTGGAAAAACACAGAGTCAGGGGAGGAAGTGAAGACACTTGCTTCATTTAGTACCTGGTTCTTTGAGGGTCTGAGCCCTGCTCATTTCCCAGTGAATTTGGGAGGTGTTTAGCCCCCTTTATCATTTACAAAACCAGGTGGAAGAAGGCCTGGGAGTCCTTTTCCATCTCTCCTTTCTCCATTTCTCTGCTTAGGCATCTACAGAACAGCAAGGCTGGTGATGGAGGAGCATTTGTTTAACACATTTTGTTTCATGGGCATCAGCCAAGCCTTGCACTTCAACTGTCTGGGGGTGTTTATCTGTCTCCTCTTCTCCCTCTGCCAGGATTTACGATGGCAGGCAACCTGTGCTGGCTGTCACGGACCCCCAAATCATTAAATCTGTGCTGGTTAAAGAGTGTTACTCCACCTTTACCAACCGGCGGGTAAGAGCAGAAGAATCGTGATGTACCACAGAGTCCAGAAAATAAAGCAGAGGAGGAGAGAAGGATGCCAACCATGTAGCAGGGTTCCCATAGGGGACGAGTGACTGCACTATAGGGATTACTGTAAATGGCCACTGTATGTCACTGTTCCCCTGCCTTACAGCCTGGGGACTGCGTACCCAGGCTGGCAGAGGAAGCTCTTTGCCTGCACATCAGAAAAACTCTGCTCTCACACCTATATATATCTCTATCTATATATATAGATATTAATTTGAATCTGTGTGAGCATTCAGGAGTCTGCAAGGGTCCAGCTAGCACATGTGCCACCAGCTGGGATGCAGGCTCTGGGTGGCACGGTTAGGTGTGGGTACATACGTACGGGCGTTGGGCTTGTTGGATTACTTGTTCTAGGCATGGGAATGGCATCTCACAGATGGTTTACTGCAGGAAAGGGGATTATTTATGTATGTGTGTCTTGAGAGAGGCTGTTTGTAAGGCCTTAGCCTGCTGCCAGTAGTAATGCCCTTGAAATAGCCTGGGCAGGGACTTGCATGCTACATTCCCATCCTTGCAAGAAAACCGCTGTCTTTTCTGGGGTTAACACCTTGCCTTTTTCCCCTCTAGCATGTAGAACTAGCAGGGGTGCTGAACAACGCTATCTCATTAGCTGAAGACGAACAGTGGAAAAGGATTCGTACTGTGCTCTCTCCAACTTTCACCAGTGGGAAACTAAAGGAGGTAAAACACGGAGGAGCAGGTACCAACTAAATCAGAAAGTCAGTAGACAGTGTTATCAGGTTGAGATTGTCACAGGGGTCTGATTTCTTTAGTCAGAGCCTGGCAACGAAGCTGGCCTGTTTAATTTATGCCTAATTTAAAACAAAAAGGGCTTAAAATAAAACCTTAGCAGAAAGATCTTATTTGTAAATATTCATGAAACTCCCTGTAGTCTTCATAAGCCTGTCTTAAAGAAGTAAAATGTACTATACTTATGTGACCATATCTGGTTTGTGTTACAGATGTTCCCTATAATGAAGCACTATGGGGAAGCTTTGGTGAAAAATGTTCAAAAGCGAGTGGAAAAGGACAACACTCTATCTGTAAAGGAGTAAGTAGCTGCTAGGAGCAGCAGGCTAAGCAGCAAACCTTGTTAGCAGGCGTTGCAGTTCATTCGTTACTGGCAACGCAGATCGCTCGCTGGGTAAACCAGACCTCTGAAATGAGGAACAGGGCTAGCTGAAAGCCTGGCTGGAAATTTGAAAGGGAAAATTTAAGCTGGGATGTTAGTGAAACTTCCTATAGGCAGAGACCCAGAAAGAAGTCTTCTAAAGGTAATTAGATGGGGAGAAAAATGCTCCAGCACAGCTTTGGGAATCCACAGATCTGAGATAACCCCAAATCCACTAGGAAAACCCAGTTTTCCCCGCATATACTCAGGATCTCTGTGCACCACCTTCTTATACCACAGGACACCGGGGTTGCTGGCCTCTCTGCCCACCCCCCAGCACTATGGGATGCTCATCCATTGCTTGCCCCATTGCTGGGAGGAGTGGGAAGGGAGGCTGGGTGTGTCTTCCTCATCTGTGCCCTCCTTGCCGGCTCTGGAACAAACCCCGTGTATTTCATCCCCAATTTCAAAGCACAGATGCAGAAGGGGCAGCTCCACACCAGTAGTCACACACCAGCAAAGCTCTCCCCTACCAAAAACCCCATAAGAAGAAGGCTTGGACAGTTTGTAATATTATAGGGTTGTGCTGAGTTGAACAAGACCATTTTCATGGCGTGTTTGAAGCAAAGTGTGTTACCACTCCTCCCCAAGAAGCTAACATGCTTGAGAGCTACATGCTGACCTTGCACTAACCTGTTCATGTAGTTACATGCTGTTTTAAAATCCTCCGAAAAGCTGTCTGATTTCAAAAGCCACACAGGCTTGAAACCAAAGCTCTCTAAAAATCTATCCCTTTCACTATAAGTGCTTTTCAGTTACCATATAGCCAATTTCCTTTTCAAAACCAGGGCAAGAGGTCTTACGAGAATTTATATTTGAATGTCACATAGGCATTAGGAAAAAATACATTCACTTGGTCCAAATATTTAAGCACAGCCTATCTTTTCCACCTTTCCTCAGCATCTTTGGAAGCTACAGCATGGACGTCGTCACCAGCACTTCGTTCGGTGTGAACATCGACTCCATGAACAACCCCAAAGACCCCTTTGTCAGAGAGATGCAGAAGCTGGTCAAATTTGACTTTTTTGACCCACTCTTCATCTTGATATGTAAGTGACTTTTTTTGTTGAAAACTTCATTTAGGTGTCAGAGTACTATGGAAGTGTGACTTTAACGAGCACATCAGAGACTGGTGCATCCTATACATTAACCAATCAACTACTGCTCAGTTAACTTCACTAGCTAGGATGGAAGTGCTAATGGCTCTTGTCTCGTCGTTTCCTTGTTGTTAGCTTCATGCTAAAACTCTGGGAGGGAGATGGGTAAAAGCTTCCTCCACCTTTGGCATCCACAACGCAAGAAACATATGAACATCCCAGCCCATATCCAAATAAATGCTGGAAAATGATTCAAGGCTTGAAAAGCAAGTTCAGCTGTGCGGCTTGAGGAGAGTGGTGCTATCTGAAATGCATTTTCTGGAAGAGAGTGCTGAGTGGGGACTGTAATTAGATGCAATTTCCTAGCAGAGCAACAGCTTAACAGTGATGGTGATGGACCTTAAATCACTTGCAACCTTAAATCAAGATTAGACACCTTGCTAAACCACAGGGAAAGTTGTGATCTGTGCATAGAGGAGGTTCTGGTGCTGTAGATTTTATGAATCTATACGCAAGCTCAAGATCCAGTCTCTATGATGAAGGAAATGCTCTGAAGGGGACTTGAAAATGTTTGCATGAACACAGCATGGCAGTGACATAGCTCAGCCTGAAAAAAGAAATCAGATATTGCAATATTTCTCTTCTGAGCCACATTCCTGTTGTAGTGCTGTAAAATGTACAGAAGTAACCTGTCCTTAGAAGAAAGTGCCTTAGAAAAAGAAGGTGGCATATGCTTCCATCATCTCTTAAAGCAATGATTATACCCAGCTCAGTTGTGCCCATCTGACAGAAACTTGAGGGAGGGTTGCATCAAGACAAACTATCCCAAGGGAAGGAGAAAGAGGAAAAAAGGCAAAGTCCAGGCTTTTCCCAGGTAAAGAATTCAGAAAAGGAATAATTTCTCAGTAACATCGTTACTTCCTCAGTAACTTCCATAGCTATCTTATATGAGGTGGAGTTTGTTTGCAGTGTGCAATTTTATTCTCAATTTGTTTTTCAGTTGTATGCCCATTCGTTATTCCTCTTTTGGCCAAGATGAACGTAAGCTTCTTCCCCAGGGATGCAGTAGATTTCTTCATGAGATCCCTCTCCAAAATTAAGCAGGATCGTGAAAAGGAGGCTCACAAGGTAAGTGAGCGTGAATTTGCTAGTAATTGTGGCTGAAAATACACTTAAGTGAAATATAATTAGGGTGATGATATCAAAGGTGAAGCCAAAGTACAATGACTCAACAAAACCCTGAATCTACTTAAGTGTAAACACTTCCTTTTAGTAGTCAGAAAAGCCCCAGCTGACCAGTCCTGGCAGAGAAGCAAGTGGACTTTATACATCCGTGATCTGAAGCTAAATCCAGATAAAGGCTCAGTAGAATTGCACTAAGCTTGGGTTTGCAGAATTTGTAATAAGTCAAAGTAAGAGACTCCCTGAAGAAGATTAGGCAGGGGATGAGAGAGAGCAGAGTAAGCAGCACAAGAGCAGCAATACCACCTTTCGGGGCTGTGCCTTCCCCTCTCACTTTTCAAAAACTGAAGCTGCTTCTTGGCAAAATTCTCCCTTTTAGAGTTTGGATCCCTTTCCCAAAATTCATTCGAGACACTGCTCTCCCACCCAATGGCTTCACAAAAAGGACAGATAAGTTTCCAAAATAAAAAGCAAGTGTTAATGTTTTTCAATAAGGAAGTCACATGCATTTTGGGGATGCTTTCAGTTTAAAAATTATGCTTGGGCTGTGAAATCTGCTTATCTGAGCCCTCCAAGGGACCTGTCACCAAAGAAACTCTCCTGCTTTTCTTCTCAGGGCAGAGTAGATTTTCTGCAGCTGATGATCGAATCCCAGAACTCAACCAGCCACAAGAGCAACGAAGCAAACCACTCGTATAAAAGTAACAACATCCAAATACGCGTCACAGGAACAGGGGCTGCGGGAGTGAGGAGAATATGGGGAGCTGTTTCCCAGAGAAAGGCTCAATGGGTCACCACCACCTCCACTGACCAGCTCCAGGCAGAAGTCTCTGTCCCTTGTTGCCAGCACCAGGGCTAAGGGGAATCCCCCGGGTCCTTTGCCAGGGAGTAGGACTGCCGTATCAATAATTTATACCCAGGAAAATATCTGGCTCCTCTCTCAAATCACTTTTTCCAGACAGATAGCAGTGTAGCTCTAAATATGTGATCAGAAAATAACTGCAACCCCACCCGTTGCTCCCTCTTCCTCGCTGAGACCATCAGCATCGGTTTTGCTCATTTCCCCGCATCCTCTCTCCTCACAGCCCTGACCGACTCAGAGATCCTGTCACAAGCATTCATCTTTATATTTGCTGGCTACGAGCCCACCAGCAGCGCGCTTTGTTTCCTGGCATACGAGCTGGCCACGCATCCCGACGTGCAGCAAAAACTGCTGGAGGAGATCGACACAGTTTTACCCAACAAGGTAAGGGGACATTGAGTGATGGCGAAGACCCTCTGACCCCACTGTCCTCCTTGTTCAGTCAAGACGATGAGAAATCTTCAGCTCCTAAACACCCTGCCCCTGAGATCTTGCAAGAGCTCTAAGAGGCACATGCTGAGACAACTCAGCCCTGTAGCGATTTTCTTTTGGCAGCTGAAACCTTCCAGGCCACCCCACTGCACAAACCCATTTGACCCACGCACAAAGTGGGTGTGGATTTCCAGGCATTTCCGTCACTCAGGGATGGAAAATGAAATCAATCGTGCAATTTCCACCTTGTGTTTTGTTCTACAGTGAGTCCGAGTCGTAGCTGGGGCAGTAGGGTTGGGGACACCCTGGTCTCAGCAGTCGTTTTAGGACAATCCAATCCTCACACCAACATACCTGGTCACCTTTCTCTTGTCATCCTACAGGCTCCTCTCACGTATGAAGCAATGATGCAATTGGAATATCTTGACATGACAGTGAATGAAACCCTTCGGCTCTTTCCCCTTGGAGGACGGCTTGAGAGAACCTGCAAGAAAGACGTAGAGATAAAAGGAGTGACCATTCCCAAAGGAACCATCGTTATAATCCCAGTCCATACCGTGCACCACAACCCCAAGTACTGGCCAAACCCAGAAGAGTTCAGACCAGAAAGGTACAAAGAGCATAATGAAAGGGAAGAAATAGCATGCTTTTTCCTCACATAGTAATTAAGTATTCATGTCTGATTATCTTCCTAACTGTGTTCTTCCTATCTTTTTACAAACAATACCGATGAATAATTGCAGGCTCATGGGAATGTCATTTTAAGAAGAAAATGAGCTCTGCACTTAAAGCAGGTTTTCAAACAACATAATCTTATTGGGAGAATAACATTGATACCTCACAACATCTTGTATGCAGTTTTTAGGCTTGCTGACAGAGTGGGTAGTTGGTGAGGTTTTTGTAACCGCTGGCCATCCTTCTGTATAATCTTCATTGCTGAACCTGTGTCCTTCACACAGGTTTTGCTACCAAATATACCAGAGTTGATCCTTCCAGAGTTGCCTTCCCTCCTTGTTTTCAAGGAGGTGATAACTTTTCCCCAGTTGGTTATTTTTTAGAATTGGTTTCTACCTCTTGTTCCCAGTAAGACTGAAGCCATAGGCTGCTCCTAACCAAGATGACTCCTGGTTTCTCTCCCAGTAAACACAGCAGATAGATAGAAAATATCAGTCACTTTGGGAGAGCATGTTGCCTAGCTTTTCATCTTGCTTCCAACTTCTACCAGTCTGGGTGGACAGAATTAAAATCAAACACTCAAGTGGGATCCCACCCTGTCTTGGACAAGGCTCTGACACAGCACTCGATTGCTGGGGTATGCTGAGACACCTTAGCGAAAAACCAAACAAGTCTCTGTAGGGCACCAGCAAGAAATCTCTGGATAAGTAATACAGATATGTAGCTTTTTGATGTTTTACTGCCTTCATTTCTTTTTCCCATCCATGTCATTGTCCAGGTTCAGTAAGGAAAACAAAGACACCATAGACCCGTATATGTACCTGCCCTTTGGAGCTGGTCCCAGGAACTGCATTGGGATGCGGTTTGCTCTCCTGACTCTGAAAGTTGCCATCACCATCATATTGCAACATTTCACTTTCCAGACCTGCAAAGAAACTCAGGTGAGGAGCACGTTACGTTTTGAAACTGGCACGTGAAGAACCGGGTGCCTTGTTTCTCACTGCGGGTGCTAACACCCGGTGCTTTGCACTTTCAGGGGACGTATGCTTTCAGGCACTATGGATCAAGTTATGTCCAAACCGTGGCCAAGTATCTTTCCTTTAATCTCTACTTATTTAATTTGTCTATCTCCAAGTGTGTTTTTCCTCTTATTGTTGCAGATCCCTCTCAAGCTGAGTTCACAGGGATTCTTAAGACCAGAGAAACCGATTATTCTGAAGTTAGTCCCCCGGACCAACACCGCACCTACAGAGGCGTAAAACCCGGCTGCGTCTGCAACAGTTCTCCGGCGTGTAATGAGTGCTGTGCTAACAAAGGGAACACGCATCGCAGGAAATCTCTCCTACACGTACAGACACAGAAGAACAGCTCTAGTTAATTCAGGAAGCAATTACTACATATTTACTAATAAACATAGCTGTCAGAAATGTAATGTGGATCACTGGGCAGTGACAATACACAGTCCCCTTAATTTTGATTGCAGAAAACAAGAAATAAATCCAAATGAGAAGCTGATCATCCACTTACTTCTAAGGGGACTTCTCCATCTGGAGAGAAGGAATTACTATCGCATCCAAGAGAAACAAGGTGTGATGGAAATTCAAATCACCAGACCTTGCTGGGCAGGGACGGGTGACGTTCTTCCTGGTGTATTGATGCTTGAAATTTCATGTGTTATAATTGAGATGACTGGTGTGAGACTACATCCTAGTTACCAAACCTCTCTTGTGCCATGTGTTAATTAAACTAAAGTGTGTACAAATACTGTCATTAAAAATGTTTGAGAGCTGCTCTGTGTTGTGTATAGCAGCTGATCACTTCCTATTTAAAAACCGTATTCAGCCTCAACCCTTGAAATTATCCATGTACATTGCTTTCCACTTAATTTAATGAATCTGATCCTTCATTTAATGCGATCAAATCCTCCCATTTGTACAGTATTTTACAAACACTATAACTCCCACCTCTTAGTTTGATTAAGAGGTTGCCTTCAGTTCAGCACTGGCCAACTCTTTTCCGCGCCGGAGCGAGAGGACAGATTGCAGGGAGCAGCAGGAGCAGCTCGCAGGAGGTGGTGACGGCACTGCAGGAGGGTCACTGCTCCTGCAGAAATTGTCTGGACACAGCTTGTGGCTGAGCCTTGCTTCCCAGAGCCACGGATGGGGTTTACACCTTGCCCGCGGTGGGATGGTAGCCTGCTGCGAGCTGCTTTGCTCTCAAACTGCTCCAGAGCAGTCTACGGCTTGGGCCCGATGGGCTGGTCCTGCCATTAGCGTGATGCTTTGGCCAAAGGACTTATGCCATCCTTGACCGTATAAACAGGGAATATCAAAAAGCAGGTGGGAGGCTCTCCCAGACCTGAATTTCACACACCAGCTAACCCCAGTATATTGTGCTGGTCCTGACACCTACAATCCAAGGATGCTAGTAAAATGGGAAAGGTCTTTAGAAGAGCTGCAAACCAGATCAAGTCAATCCTTAACTTTCTCCCAGCATCCTTCACTCCAAGGCAATATTTTCCAAATCACGGTCTATAATTTTCTCCCACGGCCACATGCTTTTCTCTTTAATCTGGTAGACAAAACTGCAATGTGACCCAAATGCTGCAATCCAACATAGTACAAATTTATTCAAGAATTCACGTCCATTCTTTAACAACAATGGCATTTAAGGGATTTGGGAGTGGTCAGCAAACAGTGCAGTAGATTCCTGATCACTGGAAATCCCCAAATCAAAGCTGTCCGTTTTTCAGGAAGATACAGCAACATTCATCAGGCTCTCATTCAAGACTAAGCAGCTTGTGCAGTCCCAAAAGGCAGATAAAACAATTATAGTGCTCCCTTCTGATTCATCATCTGTGAAAAATTGTTTGGGTTTTGCTATGTACACAGCAAGGCATAGTTAGGAGTGCTGTCAATAAGGCCCTTCCTCAGTTTTAACTGTTGCTCATCTCTTACCAGGGGTAAAAATCATCAGTGGAAGAGCCGGGCCTAACTGCTGTAAAGCTGCAGCAGCTCTGATGGGGAGAGTGTGATGCCCCTGCATGGACACACTAGTTAAAAAATGCATTTTCCCCATGGAATAATAGTGCTAGGCAAAACTAACTCCAGATTCAAGGGAAAGGAAAGAAAGGGGAAGCTATCGTGAAAGCAGCAAGTGACCTACATGCCAAACAGCTGCTTTGAAGTAAAGAAAAGTCATTTTGGTATCTCATGAACAAATCCAGCGCCTTGGCATGGTGCTCAGAACCAGAAGGGGTTAATCCAGCTGTACCCCAAGACAGGCAGTCCCTGCCCAGCACGTGGCATCTCCGGGAATGAAGTCATTAGCGTAGCTGTACAGATCATTCTTCCAAATGTGAAGAATGTGACTAATTCTCCGGCTTCAGCCAATTATGACCTGCCAGGACTATCATAACAGCCCATAAATAATGTGTAACAAAATCATGGTAATGAGTCTTCTAGAAGAAAATTAGATCCTCTGTGTCCTAACTCCATAAAATTACTTTGCTTATAAGGGCTGCCTCCGTCATTCCCAGCACTTTCCATTGCTTCACTGGCCATCTCTCAGAAATGGATGTGACTTGGCCAGGACTCTGCTGGTCCTGCTAGCTGCACATTCATCAGATTTGTTTTCCCTGGTTTGGCTGTTTCCTCTTTAAACCAGACATATCACTGCTTAACTCGACTTCCAAATGTTTTCACTGATAAAACATATTTACTTTATCTAGACCTTGCCGATTCCTTTAACTGTTTCAACACATCCTTGGCAGGCCTGGGACATCATATTGTCCCAAGATAGCAGGGTCTTTGTCAGAGGAAACAGCTTTCAAATGCAGTACAAGGCAGAATTTAATTTTGGGGACACTTCCATTTCACTTCCTTGCCTAAATCCTGCCAAACCCTAAGTAAGAAGGAAAAAAGAATGCAGAAAAATCAATGTTACATCAGCATTTTAAAAAAAGATGCTTTTCTTAAAGATTTTACAACTGTGTCTCATCAGAGAAGTTATTGTCAAACCACCGTGCAAGCATGATGGATTCACACCCTGGTAAAACACTAGCATCACTCACAAAGACTTCTATAAGTATGCAGAAATACATTCCCCTTAATACAGAAAAGCTTGCTGGGAACTTTCCAAAGGAGATATATACCCCATGATATGAGAAGTGTTATTGCATCAGTCCTGTTGAAAGACAAAGATGGTTATAACTGGGGAGATTTGTTTTCTGTTTCTCAGTTAACTATAGCAGAGTAACCATCAATGTTACAGTAACTTGCCTAAGTGATGTAATACTTCCAGTTGATTGCAATGATCAAATGGATTTTATGAAAAACAGGTTTCCTGCTTACAGCAGAGGGATATTTCATGTGCTTCACCAAGTCAGTTATTAGGTGTTTCAATACCAGGCTGAACCCTGACAGATAGAAGAATGGTCTGACTATTACCAAACTAAGCGTCCCTAAAGTATTGAAGTCTTTTGCAATTCCACCTTGCCTTTAAAGTGAAAAATGAAACATTTCCAGGCATATTTCACCTGAAAGAAAGAATAGGCAGCATTGCTCCTTGTACCTTACCCTTGACTGAGGCACAGTTTCTCTATTGATACTCTGGCATCAGAACCTACAAGTCAGAAGGTGCACAAATGAAAAAGCTGCCACGCAGAATTTGTTTAGTTCTCACAGTCCCTCCTTCCTCTCTCCATCTCCCTATTAGAAGTAACAAGCCATCACGGGGAATTACCAGGGTATGACAGATAGCTTGGAAACGTGGAAAACCTGCAGCTGAATTTATGCACTGACATCACCTTTATCTGCTGTAATGGAGAGAATTAGGCATATTGAATCGCTCACCATACAGATATGGAATTTTGAAAACCCTTACTGTTGCACAAATGTTGACAGGATATTTTATTTACTGCATCATTAAAGGTTAAAGAGACTCATTCTCCAGAGGATTCATTTTTTCAGCCCTTAATATCAATTAAAGCTAATTTCAGCTCTACCCTAATGATTAACATAAAATATGGAAAAAGCTCTAACTGAGCATTTCTGTTCATTACTTCAATTCTCTTGTATTGCTAGGGCACTTTATAGGTACTGATGCAGCATTATATCACCCATGACACACTTAATTTTCCCCTCCGAGCTTTTTTGTTACTGAACACTTGAAGATGTTGCAAAGATGCACAAAACACCTTTGATGACATGGAACAAAGTTTTTATTTAACCAGTTCATAGTTGATGATCAGTGATGTTCTCTATGGGCTTTCCTACACAGCTGGGTACAATGTCTAGATACAGATTTATTTTGTTACATGGCCTACATCTTCCATATCATATGTATAACGTATAAACATACCTTGATATATTTGTGCAGCCAGAAGTTTGCAAATGGAGTGGGGAGGACAATATAACAGTTCGAGGGAAAATGAAAAACCTTGCCTGCCACTTATGAACTGAAGCTAGTCCAGTACAGCTGGATGCATTTACCCATCTTTGCTTGGCAGAATACTACTTCCATCAACACACCATAAAGTGCCCAGAAAAATAAGTTATAGTCCATCCCCTGGACTATATCAGGGCTTTGTGCAGCCCAGCTGAGAAGGCACATGTGCCACCACACGGCAGCTCCCCCATCCTGGGGCTGTCCAGCTGGTTTTGCTCTGGAATCATAGGTAATAGGACTGGAAAATACTTTTGGAAAATAGACCACACAGACCAACCGCCAGCATGGTGAGCGGGGTCTTGCACTAAGCTGCCCCAAGCTTGTCTAACCTTTTCAGAACTTGTCTACTTGTATCCTAATTTTAGGGTATTTATTGTTAACAAAAACACTAATCTGGGATCGATCTGTATCCAAAGGTCACAGCAAAAGCCAGAGGGAAGGTGAGGAGCGATACAGATGCTCCTAAGAAGGTCAGCTGCTGCCACTCAGGCTGCTCTCTGGTGGTAACCACACATCAGTCAGCCCACCAGTAGCCTTAGCAACATCCATGGAAGCGAGCAGATGTCTGATGCTCCCAATAATTATAACAAACTCCAGTAGAAATCAGCAGGATGTAGAAGCGGGGGACATGCATTTGCAGGTTCCCTTTGCCAAGAAATGAAGTGTTTCCCATGCTGGCTGTTGTACTCTCATGTCCTGTCACATATAGCTCTGGCCCAGGACTCCATACTGAGCTATGTGCATCTTCTCAGACAGGTCATTGAACCCACCGCTCTTGTTTTCCCTCATCTTTTCAAGACCACGGGTGGCTTTCTGCTTCCTCCTCCTGAATTTTCATGTTTAGCTTTCAATGACTGGAATTCATTTGGCTGGGAGTAACTGAAACAGCTCTCTTAAGTGGAAGAGCTACCTAATAAAGTTTTAATGGAAGATATCATTTCTGTTCTTTACATTACATTAAAAGCCAGTCAGGAAATGAAAGCCCAGGAGGGTTAGGCGTGTTGGAAACACTCGCAAGATAGTCTTTTCTTCAGGGAGTTCACAGTCTAAATGTTGCCCTAAGAAACAGAATGTGCAGCAAACAGACAGCTTGTGCTGTTACAGACTTAGCAAGCGTGTGTAGATAGATACAGATATATATATATACACACACACACATATGTGTGTGCATATATAGACACACAAAGGGCAGAGGGGTATCTATTTTGTCTTTGGAGGGATTATCCAGTGCCAGGTCTGGTATCCACGTGGACAGTGTCTGGGGTGAGAAGCGTAGTGCCTAGACCATGGCATAGTGCATTTACCTGCTCTGCACCACCAAGGTGTACAACTGCTCTTTACCAGCAACATTTAAATACCAAACCCACTGCCATCTTCGGGGGCTCTTTTGTGCAACTTGAATAGAATTGGTCAGTTTGGGCTCTTCACTAACCCACAACCTGAATTTAAGAAACCTCCTCACCACTAGTTCCTAGCTGTTATTTTCTTGCTGTGCTAAGCTTCTGTGCAACAGCAGCAAGAGCAATTACAGAAATCTGTTTTCAGTAGCAATAGCAAAACTGAGCAGTTCTCAGCCTCCCCATGGAGGGGCAGTGACATTCAAGCATGTATCAGGAAAGACGATTAAAATGGGTCAAAAGAGTGCTATAAATTTTTGAAACATTGGCCTTTGAGTTTAAAAAGTTGACCTTTCAAGTTTTGGTTGGTTGAGAGGGACCACATTTAGTTATTGATGTTTAAGATGGTTTTGTACCAACTTAAAAAATAGTATTCTTATTTTTTAAGATGGAAAGCAGAGATTTACACTGTCAGCAACACCGAGAACTATGAAGTGCTAACACTTCAAAATCTTCCCTCCAGGTAAAATATCCAAGTACTTTCAGCCCTTGGATCTGGGCTATTGCAGATCCCAGCCTTACACATACCTGTCCCTAACCCGTGTTGCTAATCCTGAAGAGATGGCTCTCAACACATCCAGGCAGAGCTTGGGTCCCGGGACCTGCCGTAGACCTCAGGGCATCAGATGGGTGAACACTGTACAGATACTCATTAATGGCTTTCACAGCTTTGGGACTCAGCATTTATCAGCACTTAGGTTTATGTGGAGAATGTCATTGAGAAGTAAAAATCATCCCCAATAGAAGTCCACTGTCCTCTTTAGTGTCCAGTGCAAGAGGTCTTTTCTCCTGTTTATCTTACAAAGGTCTTGATCTGAAGTGATGACAGGTGACAAAGATCCAGCCCTGGAAGTTAGTAACTTACCCCAAGTTTGCAGATGACACCAAGTTGGGCAGGAGTGTTGATCTGCTTGAGGGTACAAAGGCTCTACAGAGAGATCTGGACAGGCTGGATTGATGGGCCGAGGCCAATTGCATGAGGTTCAACAAGGCCAAGTGCTAGGTCCTGCACTTGGGTCACAACAACCCCATGTAATGCTACAGACTTTGGGAAGAGTGGCTGGAAAGCTGCCCAGCAGAAAAGGACCTGGGGGTGTTGGTCAACAGCTGGCTGAATATGAGCCGATATTGTGCCCAGGTGGCCAAGAAGGCCAACGGCATCCTGGCCTGTATCAGGAATCGTGTGGCCAGCAGGCCCAGGGCAGTGATCGTCCCCCTGTACTGGGCACTAGTGAGGCTACACCTCGAGTACTGTGTTCAGGTTTGGGCCCCTCACTACAAGAAAGACACTGAGGGGCTGGAGCATGTCCAGAGAAGGGCAACAAAGCTGGTGAACGGTCTAGAGCGCAAGTCTTATGAGGAGCAGCTGAGGGAACTGGGGTTGTTTAGCCTGGAGAAAAGGAGGCTGAGGGGAGACCTTATCATGCTCTACAACTGCCTGAAAGGGGGTTGTAGTGAGGTGGGGGTCAGTCTCTTCTCCCAAGTAAGAAGCGATAGGACAAGAGGAAATAGCCTCAAGTTGTGCCGGGGAGATTTTGGTTGGATATTAGGAAAAATTTCTTCACCTAAAGGGTTGTCAAGCATTGGAACAGGCTGCCCAGGGAAGTGGTGGAGTCACTGTCCCTGGAGGTATTTAAAAGACGTGTAGATGTGGCACTTTGGGACATGGTTTAGTGGTGGACTTGGCAGCGCTAGAGTAACGGTTGGACTCGATCTTAAAGGTCTTTTCCAACCTAAACGACTCTATGATTCTATAATCACCACCCCAAGTCAAATGCATTCAAAAGCTGTTTTAAACTAGCAAAAGGCAAACTTCAAAATGCCAGAGCATCAATCTTCATAGGGACCCAGCAGGCCCCAAGGTGGAAGCAATCAAGTTGCTGCAACAAGAACACAGTGCTTCAAAAGACAGAAATCTGCAATGGTGTCCAACAAGAAGCCATCACGGGGAAGTGGTCGGACCCTCTGCTGTGCTAACCCAGCTCTAAGGACAGCGAGAACAATAAGAAATTGAAATGCACGGTCACAAAACCCAGTGCACAACAACTTCTGGCACCGGTTTGGTTTGTTTATTATGAAGCCACATCGGCTTTGTGTTGATGTTTCTGCCTTCTCTCCGCTTGCTGGCAGCAGCTCTAGAGAAGATCTTTGGCATTTTGCTAAAAGTTTCAGATATTGGTTTCCTTTGCAGCACCTGTTCCTTTGCAAGATGATAGAAGCTACCTCCAGGCTCCCTCCCTGAATATATGCTGCAGCTACACAGCTCATTGTTTGCCACATTTACTTAATAATCACCAAAATGCTCGGGCTTTAAACCTTGTTGTCTCTGCCCATGTCTGTGTTGGCTCCCAGGTAGACTTTGAGACCCAGCAGCCAGCCCCGCTGGGCTGTTCAGCCCCAGAGGAACATTCCCATTCCTTAATTCACCCCTGAAGCCATGAGCGAGGAAAATAAACCCATCAATCAGCTTCTCCTTTCCTCACTCCTCATATTCAGGGCTGAAAGAGCAATGCAGGAACAAACATCAGGCCAAACGGCACTCGGCTGAGCACGTGTCTGAGTGCGACCCACACGTGTCTCTGTCCCAGGGCAGTGATTGCCGGAGCAGACTAATCTCCAAAGTCCTAAGCTTTTCCTGACAAATAGCTGCTGAAATTGTTGTCCATTTGAGTATTCATCTTTCATTTGTAATTTCATTTTAAATCCATTTTTGCAGGGTTTGCTGGCCTTCAACCAAAATTGCTTTCAGAAATACGGGAAATCTGAGGGTGACTATTTTTCCTAGGGAAGCCTTAGCTCACTGCGGCTTCTAAAGCACAGCCAGCCATCGAAGTGAGAGGGTGTGATTCCTGGGAAGGGTCCATCAGAAGAAGCAATCTTAAAAGCACATTATGTATTTGTTAACCTGGCCTGCCAGGTGAGAACCCCAAGGACTTCACATCCGAAGGCTCCCACTGAAAATCAGCAATAAAAAAAAATAATCTGGTTTTGAGAGAAGTGGGATCCAAAAGAATTTATAACTCGGGTGGTTTCTCGGTTAAAATTTTGTGGAAGAGGGTGTGCACAGCCAACGCTGTGCTGAGACACAGGGAAGAGGGACGGCAAGGCAGGGAGCAGCAGCTAAGCCGGCTAGAAAGGATCTGCAGCTTCAGACGCATCGCGAGCAGTAGGTGGGCTTTTTGCATAAGGAGGAAATTCATTAACTTGATGTCAAAGATCGCACAGAATTTAACGAAATCCTTAAGTAAAAGATGCTAAGCGTTTCTTAGGCCTCCTGGATCTTTCCTTGAAGATCTGCAAAGAAATGTGAAGGAACTGCTCCACTTTTAGTACCACGCTGTGAGATTAGATGCTATCCTGCTATACATTCTTTTTTATAGCCCACTTTCTATTTTTATTCCTGTTCTACTGTGGAAGTGTTTGCTAATAATGTATGATAGGATGCTTTGTCATGAAAAAACCTTGTATCATTTATCTGTTTCTGAAAAGAAATTCTCAGTACAAATCTAATAAGGAAAAAAAATCCTATTCTAGCTCCTGTTGGAGGAAAAGGATTGATTTATGGAGAGAGATGAAAAGCACTAAGTATGTATTGCTTGGCAAAATGAGGAATTGTAGAGAACTGTCTTTATGCATTTGAAGGGTGTAAACATCAAAGAGGCAGAGGAGCTATTTAGAGCATTAGGAGGAGGCACATCTAAGAGACAAGAGCTGAAATTAAATGAACATCATTAACTTAAAAATCATACTTCTGCCTGCAAATCTATTTCCTGGTATTATTACTTGTAGCACTCTGATGAGTATAAATGAAGCTTATAGAAAAAAATATCTAATCTATTTTTCATATCTGATCAGCAGACCTTACTGTAAAGTTTATAAAGCCCAGATCCTGCAGCTATTCCTGAAAACCTGGGAGAAAAGCATCATTTAAATCTCCCCTCCCACCTTTCTATTGCCAACAAGGGTTGATCGGTATGATGGATTACTTCCAACCTCCACCCCCCCCACACCCCATGCTCTCTGATTGCAGCCTGGTTTGCCTAGCTGGGATCCGACTGATTGAAGCTGTGTGGGTGTAACACCTTTTACCCCAGCGGATGGATAAGTTCCCAACCATTAATAACCTTTCTGAGAAACAACAACATCCTTGCTCCCACCCTGCAGGAAACCCATGCACGGTCCTACAGGATGCCCAAACTTCTCTGCCTGGAATTCAGTTAATTGCCCACTGTCCTGAGATAAAGCATTGGGCGGGGGGAAATGCTCTGTAGGATATAAGCATCTTTGCTTTCATCAAGGCTTTGGACTACACATCAAAAAGCTGCTGAGCATCACGCGGCCCGATGGTGTCGAGAGATCTCAAGGACAAAGTTTTGCTCTCCGGTAAATCAGGTTTTGCGAGCTGCCTGTGCCCGTCTGCGGGAGCGGGACGGCGGCAGAGCCATGCCAGGCTCTGCCTCAGCCGAGCCCTCCGCCGCTGCGGAAACACAGAACACGCCAGCGCTGCGGGGGTCTGCGCATCCATATGTATGTGCTTGGATAATTGGAAATGTCATGCAGCTGGAGGCTCGCAGACGAAAAATATAATTTGGTTACACACCTCCCTTCTGATTCTTACCAGACAGCCCGGGATAACAAGATCTGCCCCTCTCTATGCCTTCATTTCTCAAAAAGCATTTTACAGCTGACTGATGCTGATGGTGACGGGGGAGGACTCCCTGCTCTCAGCCTCCCCAGAGAAATCCTCAAATCCTTCCAGAATTACAGATTCCTTTTATGTTATTTTTTTTTCTCCCCAGATTTTTAGTTTAAGGGGGCTACTGGACTCTGCTCTCATGTTAGCCATGAAAAAGAACTAAAGAGGCTTTCTGGGCTCCCTCGCTACCTTCGCCAGCGGGAAAAGGGGTAAAACCCAGGGGAACAGAGGCAACTAAATTGCAAAGTCAGAGCACAGAGGCCACGCGGGCTGTGACTTTGCAAATGGCCTGATCCCTTCAGTCAGAAGCCAATTCATCATTAAACACAGCATTTCATGTGCGTAAATAAAAAGGAAGGAAAACGATTGCAATAACCTTCTGATAATAGCCAAGATTCACAGCTAAATGTACGATATTTTAACAGAAAACATATACTAATGTAAAATAAATGTGGTGCTTGTGAATGACAAGCTCCAATTTATATTCCCGATGTTTCCAGCCCTAAAGCATCGTTGTAATGAAAAACATTCAGAAGTAAATAGGAAAGGATGAACCTCTACGTGTAAGAAGAGAATTACACTGCTTCCCATGCCCCTGCCTGGGGGCACCAGGGTCCCACACTCGTTCACGTCCAAACCCATCAGATCCTAAAGGAATTGAGTTTCTGACATAGCCGCAGCTCTGTGCAAAGCCTGCGCAGCAGGTTGATGAAACGTTAGCTAAACCAGAGGCCGGCAGCCGCAGTGCTCGGGCACGGGGCTGTGGCTGGGAAGGGGACGGAGGATGACGGGGGTCCGTAGTCGGGCAGACGCGTGGCTGTGCTTGCACTGGAGACCCGCGCATCTCCAGCTGAGCTCAGGGAGAGGACTGCTGGTGCCAGGCTGAGCTTAAAGAGGCTCTGGGTCCATGGGTGGGAGTGGAGAACCCAGGTCAGGCTGGTTAGGGTTGTTAAGACCTGTCAGTGCCTGGGCAGGTTCATGCTCTGCCCAAGGCTCTGAAACTCTGCCTGCCCCCACCCAGCCATGCGGAGGATGCAGGAGACCCTCTTCCATCCTCAGCAGGAGGAAATCTCTGCCTGACAATTTAGGGCCTGCCTAGTTGAGGTTTGAGTGTCTCCAAGCTTGGTGCATGGGTAGGAAGCAGAAGATTATAAAAGCCCATTTCAGGCCTTAAACACGAAATCTTTGTTATCTTTTCCACCCTTTTTTCCCCGGTGTGTTTGGATCTGACAGCCTGGATGTGGCACTAGTACTTCAGAATGGGCACCGAGAAAATGAGCAACTCTGGCACTCCCTTTGTCGGGGTAAGGAGTAAGTAGCTAGTTAATTTTGAAGTTATTTTTTCCTTTTTCCTCTTAGCAGCAAGAGGAAAAAAAAAATTAAAGCAATACTTCAGCTTTCAGGTGACTGGATCGGACTTTTGATGATCAAATTCTGTGATCATCCATAGCCAGGCTTCTCTTGCTGCTTGCATTTAGCTAGGGAAGAGATCAGCTTCAGTAGTCAGTGGAATCAGTGCATGTAAGAACAAAATCGGGTCCATCTAATATATAGCAGGTAGGAAAGACCGTAACAGAGCAGCAGCTTGGCAGTGACTCCTACGGCACAGGATGTGAGAGAAATAGGAAAATTCAAGATGGTCAAAGGGAGGGAGACCATCCAAGAGTCCAAGTATTTTCATGCTGGGCTTCCTCCGTCCTTTCACCTCCCCTTAACGTGAGTACAACATTTTCACTGCAGGCTTTCATAAACTGCGGCAATAACTGGAGCAGAAAGGTAGTAACCCGTACGAGGACCAGTGCGTAGCTGCATTGCCCGCAGGAGAGCTGAAGAAGAAATCAGCCTGCTGTGCATTTCCTGATGCTGCAGGCTACCGCAGAAGATGCACCATGCCAGGGCATGTGGCTTTGTAAGTGAGAGATGAGTCCATTTATTTCAGGAGTTAATTTGGCCCGGGGCTAGTGCTATTTAGAATAAAGTTGGACTCAGTGACCTGTGGAAAGCACTTGTTCAGCACCTGGTTCAGTTAAGAGCCCAGTTTGCAAACAGTAAAATCTGGATGCTCTACCAACCAGCAAACGTCCAAACTCTGTCAGAGTTTACTGTTGAGGTTAGGATTTTCCTGTCTCTTAATGAAAAGGACTTTTGTTCTCAGGGTATCGTATCCATTTCACAACGCATTTCACTGTCTTCTAGAGGAACGTCCTTTCCTAAGTCAGAGTGAATGTGAACGCCCTCCCCAAAAGCTCTGAAGCTCTTGTGGTCAGTTATTAAAGCAAAGGCACAAGAAAGATGCTCAGAGGTGAGGAGATCACAGCGGAGCAAGGGAAGTCTGGGTGTGGAAGCACCCGGCAGAGAAGAAGAACTGGAAGAAGGCGGCATGAAAGACTGCCTTGTGCTGCTGGTCCCTGTGCTAGCAGGTCACGGAGATCACAGTGCATCACATGCAGGGCACCCAGACCCAAAAAACCCACAGTACACACTAAACCACAGCCAAGAGAAAGGGCAGACTGATGAATGAAGCCATTACAGGTGATGGGGGACACAGCCACAAAGCAGAGGAGTTGCAGTGTTGCTTAATGACTTGTGTGGGGGTGTGGGAGAAGATGGAGAGACAAAACATCCCAATCACTGTCAGCTCCTAATGGGTACAATATGCTAATCCGAAACTCAGCAGAAGGTCGCTGGCCGCAGGAGAGTGCGAGGAGAGCCAGCAGCCAGCACCCCTTGTCCTCAGTGCCACCGCAAATAACCCTGAACCACCTACACGCACACTGTGGTGCCTGGGGGCACGTGGGGCTGTCGGGGAGTGAAAGTAGGTTTGTTTTACAAGTTCACCTTCCTCCACTGCACCGCCTTGAGCTGGGGTTTGCAGCATCAGCTGGGCCATACTGTAGCGTTAATTGCTACCCAGGAATTGTATGATGAGGATTTCGGAAGCTCACTCACCTCCGTTGATCTCCCCACCTGTGTTGACTCTGAAATCATGGGATGGGGATGTGTGGCAGGACTGTCCACGATGGCTTCGCTCTCCAACAGCTATGCTCAGAAATCCTCGCAGGAATCAGTCTGTGGCACTGCTGTGGGTGGCTGCTGCCTTTCTCTGCCCAGGGGTAAGCTTCTTACAGTTGACAATAAACTCTACGGGCTTAAACATGAGTCGGGAAATGAAGAAGGTAGGTTCTCATCTAAAGGCAGTATGACAAAAGGCTTCATCATCACCAGGCTTCTGGAGGGAGGGCAGCAGATCTGCAATTGTTCACCTAACTCAAGTGAAGAGAGACTCTTCCTTTGCAATGTGTGCATAGTCTTTTCCATGAGAAATTCTTGTAAGAGAAGTAATTATAGAAAAACGTGTCTCCTAACTAAAAGAAAAGGAAAGAAAAGAATAAGCATGTATGACACCACCTGGGGTACATCAATCAGAGCAGACCAGTGAAAGATAACAAGATGGATAAACTCTTCATAGGAGCCGCCAGCTATTTATCTAAATTGCATTTCTAGGCACTGTTGAGAAACACTCTCCCTTCTTTCAAAGGACAGATGAAAGCAGGACTCCTGTGATGTCTCTTCCCCTCATCCATCCTCACACGTCCCCCCCCCATCTGGGAACTACTCTCTGCTTTGGGAGCCCAGCAGCTGCCTGTTCACCAACCCACCTAACACAAATCGAGCTCTTCCCTCAGGACCAAATATACTGCTTTGGTAATATTTTGGCATCTGCTTTGGCAACGATGGGCTAATTTGAAATCCAGACACAACCGTTTACCTTTTAAACCCTATTCCATTCTTGCACTGGATTTATACTGCTTTGGGGGTAGGAGGATATGGGGAATATGCTCTCCACATCGTCCTCTTCATCGGGTAGCAGAGCTGCACTGCATTCATTCATTCTTTAGACCAAGAATGTTTCACCAACTGATTTAATTACACGAAGCTTATGCAGGAGTTACAGAGGGATTATCTGGGTTTTATCATGGTTATTATAGAAAATTATTATATTGTTACTATTACAGAGTTACAAAAAGTAAAGAGGAATCACAGGAAACTTGGCAAGAGCTCATTAGCAGTGTGGTGCAGTCTGCAGGAGCTAATTAAAAATGCCTATACCTCATAATAACCATTTATCTCATCACAGACTCCATTCTCTATGTCTCTCTCTCTGGATAGAGTGAGAGGAATGATGTCTCCTCACCGGTGAATGTGTATACAGCAATACATACTGAGTACAGCGTAATACAGATGGTTTTGTTCTGTGATATGAAGCCACCAGCTCTGTTCTTGCCTGCCTGAGCTGTGGGCTGCCTGTCCTTGCTTGCACACAAGGCCACATTAGATGCTCAGGGATTTTCTAGAGTCACTTTGAGAAGCATCTCAGCCAACCGTGCCAGGCTGAACGCGAGAAGATGGAGACTGTAACCCTGGAGGAGATGCTGGTTGGGAGATGTGAAAACAGGATTAAAACAGCATAATAACACAAGCATTTACATTTACTGCTCTCAAAGTCTTACAGAAGTTGCTGGTACCCCTGGTGTCTCTGTTTCCAGCAATCCGTTGGTCTGAATCGCTTACTAGGAGGGCAGGATTCTCTCAGATAACATCCGTATCTCTTCTGTAGGATTTCTCTTTCTGCATGCTTTCAAAGGAAACAAAAAAAATGACCCAGCTCCCAGTTAATCTGTATCATCTGGAAAGATGAAATCAAGGTGAAATTCAGTTTGTCAACAGGGGTGTGAAAGCTGACAGGAGATGGATCAGAACAGGCGAACACTAGCTGTAGTATTGCCCGACAAGTCATTTCTCACACTCACGTGGCCTGGATGCAGATGGATATTCTTGAGATGACATTTGATGAACTTGTTTTCTTTTGAAGTTTGGATTGACGGGGTCTGTAGGAAAAGCAGAGAAATAAATCCCAAAGGCTGTGATGGTTGTGATACCATTTTCTGTTCTGCTCCATGGTACTGGCGAGCATGGAGGAGACCAGAGCCAAGAAGCAGAGCTAGCCTGCCTCACTCTCCAGGGAAATGAGGGTACTTCTATTTCTTAATCCATCCCAAAATATCAGTCTCTTGGAAACAAATTCCTTGTCATGTTTACTCTTTGCACACATTTTCAGTAAAGCAGATGGAGCGGATGCTGAGTAACGAAATCCTTGAGCCTGTAAAATCAATCTCAGCAGCACGGAGATTCTGCTTCTCAGGACCGCAAGGACCGAGTCTGAAGTCCATTGGCCTCCAATGTGACCTGGCTGATCCTCAGTCCGCCAACACACTGCTCCTCTGTTCAAGAGTTTACAATCTCTTGGCCAACTAAAGGCTCTCCCCTCTCCCAGACATCTCTTTGTCACCAGTTGACCATGGTTTTACTGTGTTTCTTTGATCAGATAGAGTTCATGTCCATAACCTCAGGCAGAAGTCAGAACTATTTTGCGCTATGCCATATATTTTTTTATTGTTCTACCCTAAGGAGAACCTCTGTTAGGTCTCCTATTATTATTATTATTATTATTAATGCATGTGAACATAGATGATCAGATGAGTACTGCCTGCTCTTAACCAGCATATACAGTCGGGCCTCCTTGGCAACTGGGAGCACTTTTTCTCGAAAATGATCAATTAAACCTCACCACTATGCCTGTTGGGCAGGCCTGTCTGACACTCAGAAAAGAAAACCAGGTACTGAAAATCCTGGCACTTCCCCCAGAAATATCATCCTCTTTTTGAAAACAATACAAGAAAAATCAGGCTTTTGTTCCTATAACTTCTGCACACTTTCCCCTTTTCAGCTTTCCCTGCCAAACTTCATCCTCAGATGCATTCCTGCCTGAAACTGTGTTGTATCAGCCTGTCTCCCAGACATCCTCTGCTTTCACAGGCAGTTTCAACCGCACACAGCAGCCCAGCTGCTGCCCCAGATGGGGAAATATCTTTTCGCAACAGCAGCAGTCAGTAAAGTTTGTGGTGGGTGAAGCAATCCCATGACTCACTTCCATGGCTTTTCCAGGAGATGCTGGAGACAGAGGCAGGAGATTGAACTGAACTGAGATTTCCCAACACAGAAAAGAGTCGAAGAGCTGTTATATTGTTTGGGTGGCCAAACATGGGTCATTTCTAAATGTAGAGCATGCTTTTCTCCCCCTGAAATCAGACTACCTACTAAACCAAACCAAAAGGAAAATTCCTGGTGAAATCAAGGTGGGTCAGCTTTCCTGAAATGAGGACACTTATGAGGGGCATGAACTTACCTCCCCTTTGAGTTTATCTGTCCTGGTACCTGGAACCAGACTGAGAAAAGAGGCAGGAGAGAGTGTATGTCCCATCAGATCCTGTCCTCTGAGAACGGCCCTGGGAACTGAACAGGGATGCAGTGCTGCAAAATCTCACCTGAAAAAAACCCCAACCCCACAAGTCTGATGAAAAATCTAGATTTTTCTTGTGGTAAACTGCTAAAATAGTAGTTAAATGAACTATATAAGTTGTATCAGAATTAGCAGAGATAAACACAGTGGTATAAACTGTAATAAAGGCTAAGAAAGACAATAATGTAATCTGCAGGATTTTACCTGTATTCAGTGTGTGTAGCATGAGGTGTATTGACATACAGTGGAAAAAAGCTGAAAGGAAGAAAGAGCATCGAGTGGCGAGAAATTAGGAGACAGAAAAGAGGGACAAGGATTAACCAGTATAAGTGCTGCTTTCAGTCACTGGGTTCCCTATAGAAATTAAATGGCTTGACTCATACCAAGTTACCCATTATCAACACATGCCGCCGCTTTCATCCCTCACTTTCCTGGGCAGGCAGCGGCGATGTCCTTGTACTGAAGCCTTGGCTACAGCGTAAAGGGGTTAATTTTCTCTTGCTCCCCATCTCTTTAAATATAACCTATAAATTTGATTGTTTGCTTGCTTTTATTACAATAGCTGTAGTTCTTCTGGAGAAAATACACCTCACACCAACACAGCGCAGTTTTCCAAAGTGAAGTTTAAGCATCCTTCAGCAGATTTAATGGTTACAGGTTTTAAACCTTACGATGAGGGCAATAAGCTATTATTGGCCACAGCATAAAAGCAAAATACAAGCCCTCACAACCCGGAGCCTGCAGCTCCAAAATATGGATGTAACATGACAAACTTATATATATGTAATCCTTTGTATAGCTGTCATATATACATGTTACACACAAATGGTACTTGCATACATATAAATATGTACACGTACATACATATACATATAGTCGAAGTGGCCAGAAATGATATCTGAGCAAAACAAGTCTCTCTTTTTCATTACCACCTGTAATTCCACCTGGGCTCATTACTTCTTTCACTGAAGTAATGAATAAAGTAATAATTCTCCCTAAAAGCTGTGCTGCGTATTTCACATCTTGAGCACCAGTCTGGCACAGCAGTGGAGCACTGGGACGGGTGTTAGGAGTGGCTAGATCCAGGCATAAGAGCTGAACTTTCCTCCCTACCCCAAATTTAGAAGAAACCCAGCAGTTTTAGGAGATTTACATTTATTTTCATGCTGTAAGCCAGACCAAACTGGAGCTGTGGGGATGCTGCAAGCATCTGGAGCTCTTCATGAACCCAGCGCTCAGCATGAGCTGGAAACTTGGCCTTGTGTCCCTGAATAAGCCCAAAATAGTTTGTCCATGGGGACTAACTGACCTCCGTGCTCCCTTCCTAACTCTGTGTATTTTATCTGATGGGCTTCACAGGATTTCCTCCGATTATTGCAAAGGCCTCTGGAGATACATTCAAAAGGATCCTGAACGCCTGTAAAACCTCTCCCTGTGAAGTCAGCCTGCAGAGAAACCTCACGGAGGAGATGTAAATCTTGGGAGGTTTTATAGCAGCTCTTCCAACATCTGTAATTCTTGTATCAGCAAACACTTTACACGTTGCTCTGGGAGCAGGGTGTAGAGAAGGGAGAGTTATTTCAGAAAGCAGCTACTTAGTATCTACAGCTCTACATGACAGCCAAAAAAATGTAATCCCAAATAACTTTCCTAATTCGAACTGTACTAAAATGTGTGTGTATATATCTCTATATCTATATATAAAGTAACAACATTTCACTCACATGGTCATTTTCCACTGGCTGGTCATGGATAAACTCTCAATCATGTCCAGACCCTGCTGTGCTACCAGGAATGCTGGAAGAGTTAAACAGTTAAATATTTGTGCTGGCTCTCTTCTAGCTAGTGGTTTTCCTTCCTAAATAGAGGAAAATGATTGCCCCATTCTGGATGCAAAGGAGATGTTTGGGTTAAGAGCAGAGCTGCACAAGGAGTTTCACTGGGTGGTAACAAAGGCAGCAGAATGTGGATGAAAAATGAGGGAATGGGAAGAGAGTTTTGGTGCATGTTGGTATTTTGATAGTATACCTGATTTTGGCCAGAATAAAACCTCAGACTGCTTTAGTTGTGGCGAGGTGATGGGTTTGTAGCTGTGGTGGTTTCACTCCAGCCAGCAACTGAGCACCACACAGCCACATGCTCACTCCCCCCCACCCAGTGGGACGGGGGAGAGAATTGAAAAACAGTAAAACTCGTGGGTTGAGATAAGACAGTTTACCAGGACAGAAAGGAAGAAAATAATAGCAATGATGATAATGATGATAATAATAATAAAATGACAATAATAATAATAATAATAATAATAAAAGAATCGGAACATACAAAAGCAAGTGATGCACAATGCAATTGCTTACCACTCACCGACTGATGCCCAGTTAGTTCCCAAGCAGCGATCCACCCCCTCTGGCCAACTCCCCCCAGTTTATATACTGGACGTGGTATGGAATATTCCTTTGGCCAGTTGGGGTCAGCTATCCTGGCTGTGTCCCCTCCCAACTCCTTGTGCCCCTCCAGCCTTCTCGCTGGCTGGGCATGAGAAGCTGAAAAATCCTTGACTTAGTATAAACAAGACTTATCAACAACTAAAAACATCAGTGCGATATCAACATTCTTCTCATACTGAATCCAAACCACAACACTATACCAGCTACTAGAAAGAAAATTAACCCTATCCCAGCTGAGACCAGGACAGTAGCCTATCCTACAATACCCGAATGTGTTTTGTATAAAGCGTGCCATAGCAATGAGAGGAATCAATAGAAATGCCTCTGCATGTGCGTGTTTTATATTAAGACTTAGTTGATGACTTCTCATCATTTGAAAGAAATGTTCAGCCTCAGTGCTTGAAATTATCCAGCTGTAGCATTTTCTACTCAATCCAATCTCCAGTTAATTTGATCCTTCATTTATCTTGAACAAAGCCTCCTAATAAAAACATTTGTATTACAAATGATACACTTGATCAATGGGATTGCTTTAGGCAAGTGTTTGATAATTTGAACACTAGCTATAAAAAGTTCTCATTTCATCAGTGTAGCTGGCCAAAATTTGGAGCAAGAGAGAGCCCCAAACCTGTACATCACTATACAAGCCAGACTACAATTAAATATTAGGTTATTTAGATGTTTTTACCAACATTACTGTTAGAACTGGCTAGTGTAATCTGTGTGATATTAGCCCTAATTATTTTCGGTAACAGGATTAATTATTTAGTTCACTCAAAGTGACAAGACTGGAATGAATCAAAATAAAATGCTGGCTGGGTAGGGAACTATTAATTTTCTTTCAATTCTGTAATTCCTTTGGTCAAATCAATGAGATGAGATAAATATGCAGATGGGAAAAGCCGATGAACATGAACAGAATCCAGGTCCCATGCAGGTCAGCAGATGATATTAGACCTTTTGCAGGGGCTGGGAAACTGCCCTTGGGAGCATTCAGGTCTGCTGCATTTCTGAGATGGCTTTTCAAACACACGAGAGCTTCAAGGTCACGGGCTGCTGCTATGGGTGGTACGTTCTCCCACCCCCAGGCTTGGGTCTGAAGTAGGAAACATTATCCCTTGGCAGCCAAAGTGGATTTCTGCTTTATTGCATCTGTTGCTATCCCTCGATGCTTTGAGAAGCAATCATGGTGCCTGGAATTTTGGCCTGTGT
This sequence comes from Haliaeetus leucocephalus, assembly GCF_000737465.1. NCBI lineage: Eukaryota > Metazoa > Chordata > Aves > Accipitriformes > Accipitridae > Haliaeetus > Haliaeetus leucocephalus. The sequence goes on along the minus strand of NW_010972731.1, from coordinate 5,889,186 downwards.
TTATTTTCATTAACGGTGGTATTAATCAACATTTTCCTCTGGTCTCCACAGACTGCTCAGGGATACTCTTGGAAAGCAAAGATGAATTCCAGGTCAGGATTCCTGTTGTTTGCTATTATTATATGTGAAAAGTGAAATCATTCCTCTCTTTGCTCAGATTTCTACATGAACACACTGAAAAATTTCCAGTAGCTCCAGCATCCCTCCTGCACTTTGGTCAAAGAAAGAGCTTTATTTTGACACAGCTACCAGCAGATGTATTACGAAAAAAGTACAGAAGGTCTAAAAAATGTCCACAGTGTGCATCAGGCTATTTTGTTTTGTTTCTTCAACCCTTTTAAATCAGCATTTTTAGGACTTCATTTAAAATGGAAGACCAGGAAGCAGCACGGTGAGGACTCTCTCCTGTCACATCGTGCACCAAGTTGTATGACACAACAGCCTCAAATCTCTTTCAATTCATCACTTATTTCCCTCTAGAAACTTTTTTGCGCTGTATTGTCTTTGACTGTTATTTATTTATTTGGTTAGTTGACTTCAAGGGACATTTCTCCTGGCTGGATAAAGACATTTTATAAACAAATGCATGGAAACATTTTTGATAACGCTGCAGAAAACAGCCAGCGTGCTGGGTCCCCATGGGCAGGTAATGCTTTGTGTCATCCAGCAGCCACCGCTCTGCTCGATTAAGGAGCAGCATTTTTCACAGCCGGTGCGGCTGCTACAACAACAGGCCCCAAGCAGCGGTGAGGACCAAAGCAGGAGGAATTAAAGGGCTGCTCGAGGTTCCACAGGGCTCTAAGGACTCCCCTGGGGAAGATAAAAAAGAATTAGAAAGGGCTTTTATTGACGAGGATATGTTGCTTGTGCTTTGATACGCACACAAAGGAGAGTAATTGTAAGTATGGGGAGGAAGGTTCTCCGTGGCTGAAGCTATCATTTATACCCTGTGGAGAGTTAAAAAACCCCTCAGCTAAGAACTTGGGTAGACACTCTACCTCTTGTAGTGTTTTACAAGCCACCCCAAAAGGCCCAGGGCCCAAACAAGGGTTACTAAATAGGCAGAAAGGATTTATAAAGCAGCAATAGATAACGAATTTTTCCACTCCCCCCCGCCCCGTTTCAAAGAGCGCCACGTCTCCCACAGCACCCCGAGGCACCGAGAGGGAAAGATGTGAATCGCTGTCAGCAAAACCTATTCTGCAAAAAAACCACCTTTGGGTGAGTCTGCAGCTGCCGAAGGAGAGGCAAACGCGGCAGAGGCATCCCTCCAGCGTCTGGAGAGGAGAGCATCTGCTTCGAGACACCCCGACGTTTACTTTGAGTGAGAAATCTTCGCTCTGGCTGTAATACTTCACGAGCGAGACATATCAAGTGAATGGAATCCACAAAAATGAGATCGTTGGCATAACCGAATACGCTCTTCTTTCCTTCAAGAATGAAAAATATGAGTAATTCCCTGGCAAGGCCCAATTACAGCCTGCCAGCACTAGCACATGGGCTATATCTATTATGAAATAATAAGATAACATTAATAAGATTCCCAGAAAGAATATTAGACAGCCAGTCTCCCAACTGCGTACAACCGGTCTAACTATTCAGGCTGTCTCCTGCCTGCGTAGCTCAACACTTGCCAGGTCTTTCTTGTCATCTTCAGTGGGAAAAGTTCAGGTCTACCAGCTTTTAAGCAGGAGGCTCCGAATGGGAAGCGGGATGAGAGCTCTGGGAGTGCTGAGAAACACTGAGTAGCTGCTCTCTTTTAAGGAGTTTCAGTATCAGGCATAAACGTGAGAGCTACAGCAAACAATCACACAGCTCGTGAAACGTTACTGTAGATGCAGAGCGATGCTGGCAGCTGTATATTGGGTCATTAACCTGAGTGCACAGGCACGGCTGAGGCACGTGCTGGCAGTGCTTCCAGCCTCTTGCTCCGAGAGTGGCTGAATAATCCTTTTTTAGCCCATTTCCTTGCATCCTGAGGCTCGTGACCCTGCACGCACATGCAGCATCCAGACTGTTTCATGGGCGTATCAGCACAGGCAAGGAACTGGGCTCGTGGTCTTTCGGATGAACATCACTTCTCCTACCTATGGAGGTAAACTTAAAAACGAAAAAAAATAGACAAAAAGACATACATATAGTTGAGCATAACATCACACGTTGCTCAGAAGCCTGGCAGGACAGGAGGCAGCTGAGATTTCCATCACTATAATTTAGCAAGATGCATCTCAGGCACTGGCAAGGAGCATCCAGCTCTCCGGGACCAAGGACACGTTGATACCGGCAGTCAGACACCGCAAGTTTGGCAGGTGGCTTAATTGGCTCCACAGCCTCCCCGGCCCTTGTCGGTGAAAGGAAGATGCCGAGTCTCAGCACAGAGGGCTGTAATGAGGATTAATAAGGCGTGTGAAGACGCTCTGTAATTGTCCGGCTGGCTGTTTCCTTTGCACCTTATGTTATCATTTATGCTCATGCAAAGTGGCTGTAAAATGCTCCAGGTCTGATTCAATATAACTCTGCAGACTCTTTGTACAGGTGTAAATTGCTCTGTGACTTTCAGGGCAATGTCTAAATGCAAACTAATCTGATCATCTCTGTTGTCTTTTTTTTCCTTTTGTAAACTCCTCTGCAGCCAGTTGAACATTTTAATGCCCGATAAGCTACAAAATAACGGGTATTTCATGCATGAGCTTACTCCTCAGAAACAGAATTTGCAGTGCTGGCTCCAAGGAGGGCTGGAGCTGCATCAAGATGCTGTAGCTGGGTCACCAGCATTGTGGTCCTGTGGGTTGGCCACTGCCCACAGCCATAAGACCAAGCAGAGGAACATTCATATTGTAAATCTCAGGGGCTGGTGCACAGTGACAGCGAGTCTGAACCCAGGAGAAGCCATGAAAAATGAGGTAACGACATAATTATGGAGGGAATGGGCAAAAACCAATGCCTGACCTTGCCCAGCCATAGGAAAAAACAACTGCAGACCTATAGCAGCTGTAAAACGAGCCTGAACTAAAATGTATGAGCTGATATTACAGGGAATAACCCTTAAAAGGTGGAAGGCTTTGATAGACGCACTCCTACAGGTAGCTTCAATCCCTGGCAGTTGCAAGGCTTCAATAATGAATGTCAGACTGCCGGCCAGCTGCGAAGGGAATAAACATCTATTGGCCTTCATTGGAAGTAGCATCAGTTTGACATATGACATTCAAATGATATGAACTTTAAAAGCGTGGTTAAATGACTGCTGTTTGACTTGAAGCCTTGAATTCACCGAAGCAGCATCGCAGCCGCTTACCTTAGCTCTGTGGGGGATTGAATCACCAGACTTCAAAATGAAAGCTCAAAGTGTTTCTGCAAATTCAGTCCATGGTATGTCGTGTGTCCAGCTGATAGCGTACGTTTGCCTGAGTGATTAGAGGGGTAAAGACGAGGTCCTTCTGCCGTTGCGTCCTTTGACTCTGGAGATGACTGCTGCTGGCACACACGGGACTGAGGAACCACAGAGGTGTCTCTGTGAGACAGACGGATGGGGACAGGCTGGGAGGGAGGAGAAATTTGGGACCATGGGGTGGGATGGGGTGGGAAAAAGGGGTTGTCCCCACCTGGTCCTGGCCCGTGGTCCGGCACTCCCTTCTCCTGGTATCCTCCACCTCCTCCATGCTGGTGGGTTCCTCTTCAAGGCTCTTCTGCATTTTGCCTTGCAGGACACCAGGCAGCCTGCGCCGTGTCCATCACCAGCTCGTTTTTGAGTTGTCCAAGAAACCAGTGCCGCAAAGAATTTACGTCTCTATTTTAGGAGACCTCGTTATGCACTTGTTACATTAGCCTGTCAGCTTAATACTAGCAGTCACAACACTTTCATAACCTACCTGCTGAAATGCTTTTGCTTGCAATCCTCACACTAAAACAAGAGCTCAGGACCAAACCTGCTGCAGGAAAAAAAAATCACTGCTTCCTGACCTTCGGGCAGACTCTGTGGGCTGATGATTCCATTGATTTTAACCGAATGGAGCATTCAATAAGAGCGTCTGGAGGCCTGCCTCTCTTCAACAGCAGATCCAGTCCAGTACCAGCAGCAATAATACAGACAACCTCTACGCAAGCCTGGGTCAGGGTCAGGAAAGCTCCAAGCGTCTTGCAAATTGCGGCAGGCACAACCACTCTACCCGGGACTGGCCTGAGACCTCCCGCTTGCCAGCTTGCACAGCGATGGGAGAAGACCGAGAGCCAGCAAAGCACTCGAGCGCATGTTAAGCCTGGCAGCGATACCACTTCAATGAGCGAGCACCATGTTAAGTGCAAGTGGGTGCTCTCGCTTGAAACCAGCCTAAATAATTGAAGCATGAGTCAACGGGGCCAGGCTGGAATGATGCAACTTGGTGGTGGACTACCCTTACAGAAGGAGCTGTTGCTAAGCTGAAGCTGTGTTTGCATTTAGGAAGCAGTGTTGTGCTATAGGAGGGGGGTACGCAGAGCAAAGGAGTTGATGCTGAGGGCCCTATATTCATCCTGTATGTTTTTTAGGGGGAGTAGAGGACTTGCTTCCAGCTGTCAGCAGCTGGAGTATGTTAGATGAGCTCCTGAAGCACTTGTGCTTTAGTGTCATCCAAAAGGAAACCCATTTGGTCACCCTGTGACCTTGCTGTGATCTGAATCAAAGCATGGCATAAGGTGGATGGACGCCAAATTTCACTATTGCCTAACTGTAAATAATTTTTAAAACAATTTTACGGGCATGTAAACAGGCACATGGCTGTTGAAGAGCACAGCTTTATTTCCCTTTGGGGGAGCGGTGCATGCTCATTACCTCTGGAAATCGGACCAGAAAGGGTTCACATAGAACAACCCCCAGATAGCTGCTCAGTCTGGAATAAAGCCAAGAAACAGTGTCCTATGTGCTGTGCCTGCTGGAAAACTCACTGCATCCGAGCGATTCCCCACTGCAAGGTCCCCCCCAGCCACTCCACGAAGCCAAAACCTGATGGCAAACCTCCCTCTAAGACAACTGGGAACCGACGAAGGTGCGCACTTTCTGCTCTTAAGCACAACTGAATTCAGCAAAATGAAGCTGAGATTTGGCACCCCTCGGCATTGTTTTGTTCCTTGCCGGAATCCCGTGCAGATGCCGGGAGATAAAACAGTGCTGTGTGTTCACCAGTCGGTGTCTCCGCGGGTACATCGGCATTGCTGGTCGCAGCAGCTTGCTCACCCGCTTCATCGGCACGGGGTGCCATCAGATGAAGATGCCTTTGAAGAGAGATGAGAAAGGCTGAAATCCTTTGACACCTGCGAGTGAACTGTATATTACCAAAATGTTAAGCAGCTTTGTGAGAGAGATTATCCTGACGGATGTTTTCCGTAGTGTTGACATTTGTACGTGAGTGATTAATTCCAACACGGGCGCGGAGCGAGGAGGCAAAACCCTTCCCTCGCTGCCACCAGGCAAGCTACAGCCTTCGCTCCAGCAAGGTCATTAATTCATCCCTGACCCGTGACACTGTGTGTGACTTTGTCACCCTCATCTTCATGGTCACCTCTCAAGGCAGAGACCTGAGGATTTTCCATGCCCCTTTTTATGAACTGCTGTGACGGTGCGGGCACTTTTCAGCTCTTTGTTCTCCAGGGGTCTGACTGCTTCTCTGTTTTGTCATTTTCTCCCCTGAGATGTGCCATCAGAGTCAAACACAGTGCCATGGCTTTAAAAAAGGGGACAGTAACAGCTGAAAACGAAGATGAATTGTCACTTTGGTACATTGGTGGCAGAAAGGAGCTGCGCTGCTGCAGGTGACGAAGGCAGAAGGGGAAGCTGTGGCTGCCCGAGCTGCTGGGAATTTTCTGACCCTCCCACCCAGCTCTTTGGTGACTCTCTGGAGAAGCAGCCTTACTCTTCTCCTACGCTTCCAGTCAAGGGTGTCTTTCGCTGGGGAATTTAATCTGCTGCAGAAAGGTTATTATGGCTCTTTTGGGGTTTTCTACTCAATTCCTAAAAAGTATAGAAAGAAAGCATAAAAAGAATATATAATAATATATGTATAATATATCTATCTGTATATAAAAGAATATAAAAGAAATATAAACACTTCTATGTAGTGAATAAAGTTCCTAAGCCCAATTTTGCAATAAGAACCACTTCACACCATCAATGACTCCGCTCAGCCACTTATTTTGGACTGTTGTGTCTTAGAGTCCACATCTCCAGAAGCAGCTTTTACTACTGATGACACACTTAGGGATTGATTCAGGATATAATGAGTTTCCAGCGCCCAGGAATCCAAGCACCTATATATACGCTAGTGGCTGGGTTGGATGTATATGCACATGCAAGTATTTCACCCAGTGCTGAAATGTGACAGTTTGGAAGCAGAAGACATCCTCCTGTAGAAACGTACAAAAAAAGCAGGTGCATGAGAGGTTTAGGAGAGAGCATGGAGAGCACTTTGAACCCTGCATGAGGTCAGCTGCTCTGCAGCATGGACCAGATGCTGGAATCAAACCCCTCTACTTTCACAGAAAGACAAATGCTTGGCTGAGACTAGCAAGACCACATCCTCAGTAATTTGTGGTGCTACAGGGTGACAGCGAAAGGATGAATTGCGAAAGAGAACTTCTGTCTCCACTCTGTGGCGCTGATTTTTGAGGATCCGTTGAGGATCCCACCGAAGAAGTGAGGAAGCCCAGCTGGAAGAGGTGATGGGACCACACAGTTTTCTGGCTGATGGCTTACGAGACCTACAGATGGATTCACTTTTGTATGGAGGCAAGTGCAGAAGCAGAGACTGGCATCAATTGGTTACAGAAGAGGTACGTGAGTTTTTTATTGCAGTTAGCCCTCCAGTAGCAGTTTCTGGAGGAATTATATGAAATGTGAGCGTACAGATCTTCTAGGGTCTAAAAAATGACAGAGCCTAGCAAGACTGTCCAGCTCTCAATAGCCAAAGGCAACACCTTCTTCCAGACTAGGGTTCTCCAGGACATCTGAAGGCTCTCAGTGCTGCACCCTGCGTCATTATTAATTCAGTTAAGTTGGCCTTATGATGGCCTAATATAAATCAGAGACTAAAAGGTGTCATGATAGCAGTATAGATGGTGCCTGTGTTGACAGTCCCTTCTATTGGAGATGGTTGCATGCCCGCGGTAAAATATGCAAACAATCAGGAAACACATGAGGGGCACTTCTCTCCCACTCTGCAAATCTCAGTCATTAGGGGTAACTGCTTGTCTCTGGGCTCCTCCAGTTAACGCATCTGGACTCTGAATCACGCAAAAGCCACCTAAGATCATAAGAAAAATCTCAATAAATCAGCATCAGAAAATTTGCCGCAGGCGTTCATTCCCACAAGGAGGCAACCATTTTAACACTTCTCAGGGTCATAGCACACAGCTGAGGAAATAGCCCCAGACAACTCTGCATTCCCAGGAGAATAAAACCAGAAGACATACAGAGTCACCCAGCAGGCAGTAGGAACAGGAGCAATGGTAGCATTACTTAACTATGTGCAATTTGCTCTCCCTATCTTGATTTAAATTACACTGCCAGAAGAGACTGACAGTGTCTGGAATCAAATTGCTTAGAAAAGTGCCTCTTCAGAGGAAGAGAAAAAATTGCCCAAATAACTTGAGTGCAAATGGTCTTGCAAAATGCCTATTGTGATCGGGGACAGTGGGATCTGGGGCTAGTTTTCATTAGGATAATGCTCATGTAATTATGCTGGGCTAAACCCCTAATGACCTGTTGTGAAATGGGGGGGTTGCACCACTGACATTTCTACAGCGCACACATCAATCTGGGTCTCCTCTCAAGAGTTGGAGGAGGCACCATCAAGCAAGAGTCTCTGATCGGTTCCTGCTTCCTTCACTTCTCCAGATCGGCGTGGGCTCTGGGGACCATCTTCAGGACGATGGGCTTCTTCGGTTGCATGAAACCTTTCGTGTCCAGAACCAGCGGGATCTTGAGCAGGAGGAAAAAGACCAAAATAGCCACGTAAGCTGGGAAAAAGGACAGTCATGACGCTGACAGGACCCCTACAGCCCACATATGTCTCAGTCACCCCTTGTTTTCAAGGCATTTTCTAATTTACAGATGTACTTATGGCAGGACTATTGCTATTGCTCATGCAAAACAGCTACGAGCTGGGATTTAGTAGCCCTCAGCTCTTGAATAAACCAGTTAGTGAATTCTGGCTTTCACATGGCGTGGTAGGAAGACCTGCACTGATCAACAGGCTGCACGTGGGGGGAAAACCAGCCAAAATCCATCCGGGGAGCCACAGCTAAGGAGGGGCATGCAGTGCCATTTTGCTTAATGCTGAAGTGTCTCACCGCTAAGTGCAGCTAGATCGTAATGGGAGCTGGAGGAGCTATAAGCTCTCCAGGAGGAACAAAACTAAGACTGCTGCTCAGGTGGAGTACCAAAGAAAAAGCATCCTCATACAGAAAAGTGACCGGGCTCCCTTGGGGTGAGCTGGAAATCTCAAGGAAAAGAACATTTAAAACTGGTGTTGGAGGGAGTCATCTTGCAGGGGAGGGAAGAGTGTTTTACCAAGTCTCCTCCATCAATTCGATGCTGCTCATATCCCAGCTCTCCTTCTCCCCATCAGGACAAGGGTAATACACCCCAGCCCGACAAGCTACATTCAAATCCCCATATCCCAATAAGCTTTGTTTCAGGAAATTTAAGCAATGTGGCTCGGGGCCCAGTGTGCCATCAGTGGATGAGTGAGAGGAGGCTGCAGCTTCCATATACGTATTCCAAAGGGATGTTCCGGCATGAATTTTTCCCTCCCGCTCTGATCTGATGTACGTGACATCTTCTGTAGAAAAAAGGGCTGAAAGAGCCCCATAAACCTATGGGCACCAATAATACAATACATATTTAACTTGTCTCCTTTTAATTAAAGGCAGTTGTAAAAAGAATCAATTTTATGGATTGCAGAGGACTAGAAAAATGTCATTAGACTTGGGGGAGGGTGGATAGGTCACTGCATTGTTAATGGACTATTACAGTCTTTCACCTCCAGGTTACTAGTTGAGTTGCAATCTGAATCTGCAGAGATTCCAGCTGAGCACCCGTGCCAAGTAATAATTTAATAAGGATTTTTCGGTTTCTTACAACAAATGTCCTTTGAATACACTTGCTGCCCGCCCCCGCTCCGATTTCCCAAGCTCGCCTTGTGAACAAAAATGTATTAATGGCAATGCCTTTTGCAGCAGTCAATGCAGAAAGCCGGGTCAGGGTTGGAAGCTAACATCAAACAGTGCTGCCTGCCTCTGAGTCATGTTGTCATGTTTTCAGGAGGGCTTGCTTGACATCCTACAATTTCCAACAGCCATTGCATTTACTTTATGTCAAACAGCCCCATCTTGCAGGGCCTGACCCATCAGCACTGAATGCGGTGTTCACAGGGATCCCGGGCAAAACCAAAACGTGGTGGGATCCTGCATAGCCTCAAAGAGGGAGAGGGTTGCCAATTCAAATTTAGCTCGGATTGTTCTTGCTTGAAAATTGTTACCCTTTAGCGACTGCCTGGTGGCCCATAAGAGATGAATTTTAGCGTCTTGGGATCTCTCACAGAGAATAGCCATGTTTGTGTTGCAAAGGCAGCTTTGGAGCGGGCTGGGGGAGATATTCCCTTTCTGCTCTCTAGAGCAGGGTCGTCCTAAGGCAGGTCAAGGCAGACCGGCAGCACACCATGGGGGAGCGAGCACCCCACAACTTAGGTGCACCCAAAGAGAGGCGGAGGACTTCAGGGATTTCAGCCTGACATTTTCCACCAACATTAAATTTCCCTCTGTAGAGGCTTGAAAAAATGTATCAGTAACTTGTGGTGAACCTTTTAAATTAGCTGAGAAGATTTAAATACAGTTATTCCCATACGCCTCTCTAAGCCACAGTGAAATCTTCCTCCCTGATCTCTGTGTGACGTAGTAAAACCCCAGTCTGCAGACAAGGTTCAGCGGTCCTGAAGCTAGTGGTCTCTGAACTCCCTGGGGAAGAGAGGGATTTAATGTGCATGAGAGACAGTTCCCCATTTGTCCTGAGATATAGGCAAAAGAGAGCACGCAGAACCATCTCAGTGGGACTAAAGGGCAGATAATGAAACACATGATCCCATATCCTCACCAGAGTGTCTTCGCAGGTTCTGAATGAGAATTTTTGCAACAGGACAACCATAGCCACTTTCACGATGAGGAGAGCAAACCTCATTCCTATGCAGTTCCTGGGGCCAGCCCCAAATGGCAGGAAGGTGTAGGGGTCAATAGACTCTCTGCTCTCTTTACTGAACCTGATTACAACAAAAAAAAAAAAGTTAGAAAGAGCTACTGTTCCAGGATGTGTCAGCTTTCAGATCTGAAGTGATGAGGGGTCTGGGAAGGCAAAAGCTTTTTGTGTTTCTGTGCGCATTAGAAGAACCCAGCTGAGTCCCTTCTTTCTGTCTCAATAGATACCTTATGCCTCTGCTTTTATCCTGCTGTTTGGAGTTGGTTGTGCATCTCCAGGGGCAACAGGTGAACAGGGAATACCTGAAATATGCTAATGGATTTCATAACTACTCTTTTCTCAGAACTTCCTCTCAGCTCAAAATCTGAACCCAGATTTCAAACCCTAAACCACACAGGTTACAGCTTCACGTCTTCCCTTCAGATCAAAGGACTGAGCGAACACAAAGACGTTCTCCCCCTGCGTGACTAAAAGGAGGGTTGCTTTTGAGACACGCCAGCCATTCCTCTCCTCATCATGAAAAACAGGGAAGAACAATCAGCTTCAGTAATACTTCTTAGTGATCAGTTAGTTTTCACGTCAGAAAGCTTTTCATTCCCGATGCGTGAGGTCCAGGTACAAACCTCAGCCATGCTAAGTCAGCAGTGAAGTGTCTTGCTACTGAGACACCAGCACATCCCTCTGATGAACTCCCAGCAAGGCAAGTGATCCCTAAAGAGCTCCTGCCCAGCTACCCGTGCCCGGTTTGTCAACTGGAGTAAGGATGCAGCTGCTGGAGCAACTGGTGTAACCTGCTCATTGCCAGAGTACTCCCATTTGGGTGGTTCTTTCTGCATTCAACACAAGGTGACCGTAGGGATCCATAGGTGATTTCAGCAGGACCCATCCCTCTCCCTAACTTCTGCCTGGTTCTGCTGCCACATTTTGTCCCAAAGGTCACCGTATCCCCACACCGGGGTTAGCTTCCAGGGGTATACCAACTCCTGGTGCAAGGGCACAGATCTGGTCTTTCTCTCTCTGGACCAGCCCTCAATGTCTTCGTGGCAACCTGAAGACTATCAAGCCCAAGGTCTCCCAGGTCTGCCTTGGGCGATCGCCTCATTTCGCAGGGTCTGACAGTGACTCCTAAGCGAGGATTGTTTCATCACTTGAGTTGAAAAATGAAGTTTTTTTCCTACCCGTCTTTGCCCTTCCACTGCTGATTTGCACGGCATTGTGCCAGTCACCCAATGGCTCTTGTTTTAATATCTGGCCATAAACCCCTCAGTGTTACAGCTGCTGGGAGCTGCTCTCACTGTCGCTCCCTTCAATGCAGTTAATTAAATTCCATGCACAGTTTATGGATGTAGATCATAAAACTCCCCTCACGGTAATGCTGAGACTAGATGTCAGACAATGATAAATGCCTGATTTAAATGTTATAATCATGCATTCCCCACTTTCACTGCCATTTCCACTCCCAGGGCTGAGGTTGAGCGTGCAGCTATTCCCCCCTCCCGGCCCTCACCTCTCAGGCCTGAACTCCTCCGGCTCTGGCCAGTACCCCGGGTCACGATGCAGCACGTAGGCTGGGACCATGACCACCATGCCCTTTGGAATAGTCACACCGTTGAGCTCCACCGTCTTCTTGCAGACCCTCTCGATCCGGCCCCCGGGAGGGAAGAGCCGGAGGGATTCGTTCACCACCATATCGAGGTATTCCATCTGCATGATGGTGTTGTATGTGGGAGTAGCCTGGGGAGAGGAATCAGGACGGCTGTGAACACGGGATTTCAACCAAAACCCCCGCAATGCTTCCCCTTCGGGCATCGGAGACCAGAGGAGGGGAAATCTCAGTGCCAGCACCTCCTGCCCTCTGCTTTTTTTTTCCAACCTGGCTTTTGGCTGAGGGTCTACAAGGCACAGATGGGAACAACCCCAGCATCTCCCCACCCTCCTTTACCTTTTTGGGCAGGTTTGCATCGATCTCATCCTGGAGTCGCTGCTGCACATCAGGGTGGGTGGCCAAGTTATATGATATGTAGCTGAGGGTGGAGCTGGTGGTCTCATAACCAGCAAAGACAAACACAAGAGCTTGGGCCAGAATCTCCTCATCACTTAATGCTGAAAAGAGGCATAAAAGCACATGCAAGAAGCTGAAAACTACAGTGATTAACGCTTGGGAATTCAGGATCCCACTCGTCAGTCTAGGTAATGGTATTCATAACTACTTAACAGTTGGTAAAGGAAACATGCAGCTAACCCTCCGGTACCACGAAGGGGTGGATCTGGCAGTGCTGTACAGGCAGAAAACCGCTGTCAAGTTCAGCAGTGTTACATTGCTTTCTTTAAGAGCAGAATCAAGGTATGTGCAGCCTGAGCCTGATTCAGAAAGTCTCTGCTGTCTTCTGGGACCATGCTCCTGGGCCAAAAAAATAAGGGCACGTGCCAGGAAAAGTCAGAGATTAAGAGATGTCCAGCAGCTCCTCTAAGTCATGAGATGAGCCTTGTGCTGCTGAGGGATTAGTAGCCCTGAGCATAACGTGGCAGTGGTGATAAGGCCAGTTCAGGATTTAACGCTGGTACTGCAGTAGTGTCCAAGCATTGCCAGGGTGCAGCCTGCAGTGCAGGGTGCTGTACAAATACCCTGTCCTGGCACCTCAAAAGTTTACAAGCATCCTGCCTTGATTGAGGTTGATGGATTGGGGCTATGCTTTGGCTAAGCCATTATTTTTTAAATCTGAGAGTTTAACTAGGATGCAGATCAGAGATGAGCTTACAGATGAGCAAGGTACATGAAGCGTATGTATGTGCTTTGTGTGCTTTATGAAATACAGCCACCATCTCTGGCTTTCAGAGAAGATAAAACAAGAAAAGGGAGTAAGGAGATATTCACTCTGTTTGCTCTTTGTTGCACAAACAGACCTCTGGATTTATCCCAGGAAATGGGTTATAATAAAATATGGCTGATGCGTGATAAGCATCATTACAGCCCCACTGCTGAGACCTTGAATCTCCCGTAGGATTAATGACTAAAATCCTCTCCTACTTCATTCCTTTAACCGCACGAGGAACTATCATGCTTTCTGCTAAGAGGAGGACAGATCTCAAGACATACATTTGTACGAGTCGGTCTCAGCAGACTTGTCATGTGAGCTCTGCGAGTCAACCATGAGTTGCAAGAAATCAACCCGGTCCTGGGGAGAAACAGAGGCAGTCAGAGAAGATGTGGGTGGGGAGGAGGAAAACCTTGCCCAGCACAAGCTCCTTGCTGAGACCCCTGCTCCATTCACAGCCCCAGCAGCAGGCTCACAGCTTCAGGGCACTTTGAAGTTCCCACTGGAGACCCTCTGTGAACACAGATACTTTCTCCATATGGAAGCCCAGGCAGGGCATGTTTCTGGCCCTCTCCAGGTCTGGTGAGCTGGGAGCTGTTATGGAGAGTAGGCGATACACCACAGCTTCTCAAGATGCCACCAGGTCCCTCCTGCACTCAGAAGGACAGCACAGTGAAGAGAGAAGGCCACCTGGGCTGGACCCACCGTGCTGTTGCCCTTTTCTCGTTCCTTCTTCATTTTTGTGAAGACGCCCTTGAAGAAGTCCATGACCTTTGAGGGTAACAGAGTCACATTCATCTTTTCCAGCACTGGGATAATGAAGGGGAACAACACTAAAAGGAGATAAAACAACAACATATTTTAGCTCAAAGGGGCCCAAGAAACTAAAAAGCGGCACAAAGCATAGAAAGGAGAGGGGTAAATCTGAACTCTGGCCCCAAAAATTTCTTTTTGTTGTCTTCAGCTCTCTTTCTACCTAACCATGGCTGGCATGCAATAGCACTTGAGAATCTCCTCGGTGTATCCCTCTATGGCCCCAATGCCACACGGAGTGCAGCTCCCTGTGACAGAGAAGCTCTCCATCGCGTCTCTGCCAACAGGGTCTCTGCTTGTAGGAGCGTGCTGCAAAGATGCACATGGGCTATAAAAATCTTGACTGTGGTTTCCCTGGGGAACTGTTTCTACAGATCTGCTACGGTGAACCTAATCCTGCAAGGTGCTGAGCATCTCCCATATGGCAAAGAGGACTCAAAGCTACTAAGGGAGCTACTGGGAAATGCAGGTGGTCACCACCTCTGAGATGGATTCAGGGCTGTATGAGATGAAGTGTGTCATACCTAAGAGTACAAACACAGGGTTTAGGAAACTGAATTTGAGAAATTTCTTAATGTTGGTGATGAAGGGGTCACTGGGGTTGCTCATGGAGTCAATATTCACACTGAAAGAAGTGCTGGCCACCACATCCATGCTGTAGGCTCCAAAAATGCTAGGTAGAGAAGAAGAGAGAGTGAATGAGATGAACCCAACCACAGTAGTGAATAAAAGCCCATCTAGGAACAATCCTTGAGAGAGGGAATCTCTTTTAATCAAGGACTCAGTGCAGAGTCCTAACATACCAGATCCAGTCCTGATCTGGTAGTAACCGTCATTATATTTTCCCAAATTTCCCCCATTGCATTCACCACCCCAATTTTTCTCAGCGTCAAAAACCTAGGCTGTAGTTGGAAAGCACCGAACTGCAGTTTGGGGTAACAAAGACTGTATTCTGATTTCCATCTGTAAAAGAGATTGTAAAAATGACTTCCCAAAATACCACATCTTGTGGGGCTTCTGGAATGGGCCCTACACCTTCCTCAAAATTCATCCCCAGTAAAAAGAAACAGGGAACAGAGCATAGTTACTCTGAGCAGAGCAGAGCAGAGCACAGCAAGCCCACCGCTGAGGAACATGCCATGCCCATGACCACTATGGAGTTTGCCTCTGCAGTCGACAAGGGATCTATGCTGCAGCATGGAAAAGGCTCTGCAGAATGGCCCCTTACCCACACCGAATACAAACTTTTTCTTGTCAGCCCCCCTCCAGCTACTTACTCCTTCATGGTCACGAACTCATCATTAGCCACTTTCTTCTCAATGTTTTTCACTAATTTTTCGCCATAGTGATTAATGATGGGGAACATCTGAAATGCAAATCAAAGCAAAAGGCACTGTCGACTCTTTCACCTCCACCAAACAAGGTTGGGCAGTTCTGCACTGCCGTCTGCCACTTGCCAAGTCTTTGGCTTGTGGAGGAAGGGCAGGCGAGGGGAAGGTACCATTTCCAAGCCTCAGACTCTGCTTTCTCACATCTTAATAACCAGTCCACACAGCTCATATGACTATGAGTGAGCAAGGTTCTCCTCCCAAAATCCACACGCTGCTCCCATTCCAGCTAAGCATCCACTCCAGCTGGGAGTGAACATGGCTCCTGAGGGCATGGAAAATGGGCATCCATGGTCTGAGTGATGTGCTTAGCAAGGAGAAAATACAGGTCATAGGGCCAACAGCCTCAGCTTGCAATACCTTGTGTGCCATTTCATCCCCCATACCCTTCTCCTGACTCTCTCCCCGTGACGGTAGACAGCCATCGTGTTGCTGAACTGCACCCAACGACGCAGGTGCTCAGGGATGTGGTGCTGACAAATGGGGCGACTTCCCCATTTGAGAAAGGTCTGCACTCAGAAATGTCCCAGTCCTCCTCCAGGTATTGATGCAAAGTACCAGTGGCCTCTGCTTTACCTCCTTCAGCTTCCCACTGGTGAAGGTTGGAGACAGTATAGTACGAATCCTTTTCCACTTCTCATCTTCAGCCACAATGAGGGCCGACTCCAGGATCCCGTTCAGACCGAAGTTCTGCACAGGGAGAATGTTACAGCAAAAGGCACACGGTTATACAGGGAGATGGGTGAAGGTTTCCAGCCCCCTTCCACATGACAGAAATACAAAAAAAAACCCCCACCACAGAGTGTTGACTTGGTTCCTAAAGTCATATCAGCTCTACCTCAACCAGCAAACAACAGAAATGGAAAGAAAAGTGTGAGAGGCATAAATGACATCAGCCCTAGGGTACATCCAGGCTGATGTCCCAAGGTCCCAGCCCGAGTGACCTCTACACCTCCCCAGCAAAGTTTTGTTGTTGGTACCATCATTAAACTGGGGAACAACACAGAGCAACTATTTGCTGAAGGGCTCAGAGAAGGAAGACAGAAACCAAGAAGAAACTCCTTCTTCCTTGCTGCACGCGCTCTGCACTGGAGAGCAAAGCACAGCACTAGATACCTACCCGGCGATTAGTAAAAATGGCATAGCACTCTTTCACCAGGATATTTTTGATGAGGACGGGGTCCAAAACGGCCAGCACAGGCTGCCTGCCATCAAAAATCCTAAGCCAAGAGAAATCCACGGTCAGTCCATTGCTCACCGTCAGTTGGAGCAAAAGCAGCCTGCTTTGTCTGTGGCCAGAGCCGTGCACATCGACTGTTGGAGCCCAAAGGGTTTGGGCCAGCTGAGTCCCCTCCGACAAAACAGCCAAAGGGAGGAGGCTGAAACTGTTTTATTATGTAGTAAAACAGGAGAAAGAGAAATAAAGTGCCAAACGCAGACAGCATGAGCATTTCTAGCAATCGTCTGTGGTATTAGAGAGTTGCCAAAGCAGTGAGAGTTTAGATAAAAGGCAGCTTTTGCCACAACATTGATCCCCTGCACTTGGGCTGTCTGAGCTCTGTTTCTGCAACTGGTAGCTGGTGTCAATAAATCCATACCGAATAGCCTGCCTGTGGGGTAAAGAGATTTCCCTGCCTGGCCTACGAGGCAATGAGAGGGGAAAAACTCATCTGTCTCCTCCATTTTCCAATCAACAGAGACAGAAAAACTTAAAAGCCATGGCGTGGGCTAAAGGGCAGGGAGCCTTGGGCCACAGCCGAGGGAAGCTGCCGTCTTCAAGAGGCTTGAGAACATTTAATCTTTCGAAAAAATGTGCTAGGTTTCATGAAGCCTCCGAGGACTTTTTTTGTGCAACAATTTTGCTTCAGTTTGAGAGGTTCTCAATAGAAGCATGATAAGAGGCCCCTGCACAAAACCGGCGCTGTGCAGGGAGCAGGGAGGAGGGAGGCAGGTTGAAAGGTAGCTCGTGCCCTGGCTCTGGGAGAAGCAGGGAGCAAGATGAAAAACACTGCGGCAGCCTGCAGCTTGCTTTCTGCTCAAGACAGACAGAAGAGCCACTTCAAAGGCATGAGGCTCAGTTTGACACCAAGCAGTGGAGGTTATTTTCAAAGCTTATGCAAACAAACGACCCCCCAAACTGGCCACCAGCATCCCAGCCCTGCATGGTATTGAAATCCCAGCAGGAGAGAAGCCTTGGACAGATGGCTGGAGAATTTCCCAGTGGTGAACCTGGATTTTTTTTAAGCTGGAATTACGGTGCTGAGACACGGTGGCAACATACCTCTTTCCATTCTATTTTGGGGCCGTGGAGCACCCCAAACAGGCAGTTTTGTTCTGCAGAAAGAAACTCACCCCCAGATCTTGCCATACTTTTCAAAGCACATCTGATCAAAATTCAGGACTCCCTGCAAAAGAAGAAAGGGGAAACGAACAGTTTGCCAGGGAAGAGTGATCAAAGCAGGTCATAGCTGGCAGCGCGGTGCATCCCATAGACCCATTGTAAGTGGTAGAGGTTGGGGGGGTGCATGGTAGTTCTTAAGAGTCACATGGACTCTTAGGGCACATTTGCACTGGAGGGAAAAAAAAGAGCAGAGAGGAGGGGGAAAAAAGCCCTTTCAACTTCCACTAGCCAACCTGAGCTAAAAATGTAATGAAGACAAGCTACAACAGGGTACACAGTTTTAGCGTGAGCAGAGTAAGCAGGCAGGACTAGATGCCAGGGTGTCCTCAATGAGTTAGAGCTGCTACTGCCTTGTCCTCATGAGATCTTCCACTGCAGTCACTGAACCGGAGTGATGATGGCTTTTTGTTTTGCTTTGTTTCCTTTAAGGTTTTAACTGATGTTACATGTAAGGATGAAACTTATGGGACGCATAACACTCACCATGCATCAACTAAACCATTAGTAAGAGACCATGTGCATGCTCAAGCTAAAACACCTCTTTCACTGAAGCTAATACATTTTATTCTGCATTTGCAGTCAGTTGCCTGGGACCAGCTACTACCTAGTTATTTGGTAAGATTAGATAACTCGATAATATTTGAGTTTTATTTAGTAATCTATTTGTCTGGCTTAGTCTCTGGCTGGCCCAACAGCAAGTGGCTGGATGGGGCATTGCTGGGGCTAATTCAGTCTCTTTGTGGGGATGACACAAAGCACAAAGAACCATGCAGTTCTCAGAAATTAGCAGTCTTAGCCATCTCTCCAATATTTTTTTTCCTTTGTTTCCAATAGAACATCAGCTGCTGGGGAGCAGGTAGAAACCTAGGGAGAAACTAATAACTTAAATTACAAAGTACTTGAAAAACACAGCACACCTCTTCCAGGTCAACCCGAATTTTTGTGTTCTCTGTGTGTCCAAAGAGCTTCCTACCTGAAAGCATAATTTCCATCCAACTGAATCAAGGGCAGAGGAAAGAGATACCCAAAGGATGGGAAAACCAGCACCAGCTACAATTAAATACCTAAGGCAGCTACAGAGCAGCAGCTGGCGGTACTCACATGCCGGTACTCCAGGAAAGTTCCCAAAAACGGCAGAGGCCGTGGCCCAGGAATGCCCAGCTTCTTGAAGGCCTGGAAGGGCCATATCCCATAGCTGCCAAGCGAAGAGCATGTGAGATGTATTTATGCAATGAAAAGAGCAGGCTCTTCATCCTGAGCGCAGCGAATAGCTTAAATAACTGGTTCCTGTCACCCAGAGAAAGCTGAAATTATGGACCAGCAGCAGCAGACCCGCTGAGGATACTCTCTTCCTGCAATAAATGCAGGATCACTCGGGGTACAAGATAATTCTGGGTACCTTTTGATACAAGACGAGGGCTGAAGGGAGCTGCAGCCCAGCCTAGGCAAACACGGTGTACCTGGGCACCTCAGGTCTTTATTCGGGGGCCTCATTTAGTTCCCCAGATCAGACAACTGTCACTCAGCTGACTGAAGGGAGATCTCAGAGAGATTAAGTTCTCAAGCGGAGACCTGCCCTTGTGCTTGTCTTTGCAAAGACCTACTCTGATGCTCAGGTGGTAGAGCCACAGCAGCACAGCAGCCGAGCAGGGACATAAATTACAATAGCAAAATTAAGTTTTTGCTTGTATAGCTCACTACAGCTCCCCTGAGCGACATAAGCAAAAGGGCAATTTTGCCAACGTAACTATTTAAATGGGGGCTTCTGCTGGCACAAGCACATAAGCAGACATAGACATCACCCACTGCCCTGCTCCCAGCTCGCAGAGCACGAGGACACCCCATCTCCTTTGCAGCCAACCAGAGCTTGCTGCGGTTAAAAACATGGAAGCTACTTCTCCTTTGGATCTGCTGAGATAAGCAAAAAAATCGAGAAGTTCCTTTTTTATTTCCCTCCCCGTCCAGCCCAGCTTCCTCCTTCCCTTCCAGCTGGCACAGGGAGGGCACTGGGGAGCCTTGCCAGCCCCTCTTTATCAGCCCTTGGCTCTGCCTTGAAGGTAGCACAGGAAGACCGAGGATGAGTTTTTTAACACTAATTCCTGTTCTTGGGCACTTCACACTGAGGGTGATGGCCCCAGCCCCTCCCCAGCTGCAGGCACAGGGTTCTCCTCCTCCCCGGTCACCCCTGGGGACCAGCCTCTACTTACAGGACCAGGAGGCTAAGAAAAACGATGAGGAGCAGCCAAGTGACAACAGAAAAGTTTGGCAGGAGATCCATCGTGTCTCCCAGCCTGCCCTGAGAGCACGAAGCTCCTGTGAAGCCGCAGCCTTGGCTTATGAATTTTTTTTTTTTTTTCCCTGGCCTTTAGCTGCAGCCACACTCACATGACACGAAGGAGGAGTTGTCTTGTTTGCTCGGTTGCTCAAACTTTAACCCTTGGGCAGGTTTCTCCCTGGATTGGGATGTCAGCAAGATGTGCAGTCCCACAGGTCTTGAGATTGGAAATTGCTGAAAGAACAGTTTTTACAGGAGAAAAAGATAGTTAAGGGCATCAACTTCCTTAACCCCTTCCACCTCTCACCCGAAAGCTGTGAGGTTCACGTGGGGCTGAGGGGGAGCCCCCGGCTGTTCCTGCAGCAGCAGCAGCGATGCTGAACCAGACTCGCTCCCCCTTACCCTCTCCAGTCTCGCTTTTGCCAGCCTCATCGCTTTTATTGAGGGCTATAATCAGGAGGGCCAAGGAACTGCTACTGTCCTCCCACCCAGCCCCCGGGGGGGTTCCTGGCTGTGCAGATAGACCTTCCCTTGTGCCTCCCCCTCCCATCCCCATTTATCTTGTCCTCCCACACTTCCTATACAGGGTCCAGGAGGGAAGGGGACCGGAGGGGACAGACCTGCCGGGAAACACTTGCCCAGGGCTGAAAGGGGTCTGTTGTCCTCTGGCAGAGCCCTCTGGACCTCAGACTCGGTGGGGAGAAGGATATGGTCCTGTGGGGGCACAACCTGTGCTCGCACCTGAGCCTACGGGAGTTCTGCCTGACGTCCCGCTGCACAGATCGGCGGCTTTGCTGACTTGCCTGCCTGCGACTCAAGCCTCAGGAAGCCACCAGAACATGGGCATGGGGGCAGGAGGCGCTGAGGACTGAGCAATCCGCTGGCACGGCGAGCATCGCGCTCGCAAGGAGGTCGGCCAGCGCCAGCACTCCCCAGCCGCGGCGTTTAGGGATGGGTTCCCGTTTCCCTTTCACCCCTGACTTTTCGTTTGCTCTCAGGCGTGGGATCGCACAAGGTGACTTTTGTTGTTTGGCTTTAGACAGCTCAGTGTCCTCCCCAGACACACACACGCGGGGGACCGGCTGCTTTCTACCGGAGGAACAGGGGAAATGCATTACGCATACGGGCAGACGGTGCAGTGCAACCTCCCAGTTTACCTACAGCCTACGCAAACTCTCCGTGCTGGTGGGCGGCTGTGGGGATGGGTCAGGACATGGTCTCCTTCGTCCCTGTCACACCGGGAAGGGCTACGCATCTCCTTCTCTGTACAGTCCAGCGCAGCCCCCTTCCCCGTGTCCCCTGAGCCCACGAGGAGACCCACGTGGCCGAGGGGAGATGAGCCCCCATCACGCTCCCCTGCCCCAGGCATCGCTCTTTGGCATGCTCAGCCTTGAAGAAACCCAAGGGCTTCTGCAATTATCCGCCAGTTAGTGCGTGTGGCAGATCGCGTGTGGCCATGCCCGCGGGCCAGTGGTGTTTTTTGCCTCTGCCCAAACATTTATTTTGCCTCATAAAACACATGGAACAGGTGCTGAGCTGCTGGGGGGGTGCAGGGGTCACCTCCACGCCCACATGGAAGAGCCGAGTGGCAGCGCTGCCGTTTTTGAAAGGACAACGTCTCAGACATCCCCAGTTCCACATGGCTGCGATGTGCTCGATGATTCACATAATCAGTGGCTGACAGCATCAATTAACCGGTTTATGGAAGCGTGCGCCTGATTTTTGCTTCCCCAGGCTGCTGTGAAGAGCTGAACCCCGGCAGTGTGCTGCAGCAGGAACTTTATTCTCCATTTTATGTGGTCTCCTCCTTATAAGACACCTTGAAGCAACCATACCCTGGGAGTTATTCTTTATCGTTGCATCCAAAGGCCGGTTCTCCCCCTCACGGGGTCCCATACTGGAAAGACATCAAGAACTGCGATGAAAGACAGGAGGAGAAACCAGGTGCTGGGGCAGCAACTCCCTGGCTGGGATTAGCTGCATTTCTTCCCTCGCACAAACCCTTTGATTTTCCAATAACCTCTGCTAACAGCTGTTGTGATTTCACAGCGGGAAGCAGGTTTATGGTTCAGTATTTTCTCCTCTCTCAGACAGAAACCGAGGCAGAGCCAGACTTTAGAGGAGAACAAGGATGTTAGCTACCCTCAAAAAAGTAAATAATCTGTGCAGCAACTTCACGCTGCAATGAAATGGCTCATTTGTCCAAAATAGGTTTGAGTAGGAGCAATCGACTGAGCCAGAGGTGTCACTCTAAGGAGAAGAAGGGATGCAGAGCCCCATCAAACCTGCGGTGCTCTGTCACGCAGGTGGGGCGAGGGGACAGTGACACCGTCCCCCCTGACGCATTTCACATCGGGAGCACTTCTCCTCCCGGCAGTGACGCTCTGCTAACATCCCTGTGACCCTACGGCGATGAATGCTCAGGAGAAGAAACCCATACGGATGGTGGCGGGGACGTTACTGCGGCTCCCGCAGCTGGGCTCGGCAGCATCCCCGCCGGGGACCTGTGTGGCTGGTGAACTTCTGCAAACTCCTTATTTACCTGAGTTTTGTTTTGTTTTCTGCATGTCTCAGAGCGCCACTGTCTCCCTAGCTCCACAGGTTTGAGAAAATCATCGTCGATAAAAAGTCCACCCTCCCAACCAAAATTGCTACCACGGCTCAGAGCTGCAGGTGGGGTGATCCTGAACAGTCATTGTCAGGCAATTTTATACGAATTGAATGTATTAAAGTGATGCTTTTATACTTAGGCAGTCCTTTGGACCAAATGCGATGGTAGAGTGTGTACTTACTGAGGCTATTTTTTTAATGTGAATATCACTGAAATGGCATCCAGGAGGGATAAAGCAGAGGGGAAGGCTCTCCAGATCAGGTTTCCTGGCAACATTTGAAGGGTTTTAGCGTTGTGGGCAAGCAAACCACACAACAGAGCTGCAGGCGAGGCTGCTGCAGCATCCCAGCACCTTGTCTAAGGGAAAGGAAGAAAGTTGCCCAAGTTTGGGCTACACAGCTCTCACCTGTCCAAGGCTGGTGACCCAAGAGAAATGTCTTGTGGTACTGAAAGGGGGAGCGATGAGGGCTCCCCACCGCACTTGTGCAGCGGATGTGCTAAAACGAGTGAAAAATAACAGCAGCAGCAGCAGCAGACTGTGAGTTGACATCAATGCTGCTTCTAATTTCAAGTGTTTCACAACATTGTCATTTTATTTTCCTCCTCTCCCATTTCAGATAATAACTTAATAGGAAACGTCTCCGAGAAAGCTGTTAAACCCATTCAGTAAGAGTCACATCAATGGCCAGCGATTTCTTTGATGCACCGGGCTACGGGCACGGTTATATATTAGAAGACAGAGATGGTTTACAGCCCTAGTGGTGTTTCCAGGGCTAATGATCTGTACCTGTGGACGATCCAGAGCGGTCCAAAAGCAACCTCCTCCTCCAGGTCATAAGCAGATGTGGCCTTGGCCCCTCTGACATCACCCTTCTTAGTGACACCAACACAGTGCCATTGCTTTCTTCATTAGTAAGAAAACCCAAGGACCCTAAAGAGGCTTGCAGGAGCCCTGGCAATATGCACAGTGCTATAAAAAGAATATATATTCTTACACCCTGGGGAGAGGAGAAGTGACTCAGGGCGACCCCATGGCCCCACATGCCTCCCACGCTTGTCCACTGGCCACCACACTGCGGTGGCTCCTGGTGTGTTTGCTCCTGCCACCCCACCCCAGCAACAATCTCTGTTCAATATTAACTCGCACGCTAGCTACCACTCCTTATCACAGCAGTGACAGGGTGCTTGGCTTTCATGCATCGGATACTTTCCCCATGTTTGTGTTACTGTCGTCCCGAGGCACAGCACCCTTCTGCTGTGGCCAGCACCCTGCGCTCCTCTCATCTACGCCGAGAGGGGACGGGTGGCCAAGCGAAGTAGATACGTGGGGATTCAAAAGCTGATGGTCACCATGGTTAAGACAAACAGAAAGGGATTTGAGCTGTGACATCTGGCCGTGGTCGCTGGTAGTGTCCTAGCTGTAAAAATGGGACAATACATCTTAGAGCAATTGGGGAAACGACGACCGAATTGATGGGGCATAGAAGGTGATATTAAACTTCATGCAGAACTCCAGAGGAGCAGGGCTGACAAATGAAAACCCCTTCTGTTTGTAAAAACTCCCAGAGAGACAGACAGAGGCACAAAAAGTATTAAACTACAGAGTCCTCCCTGGAGGAGAGGTGATTTTGTCACTGTCTGGTTGGCAGGACTGAATGAGGCCAAGGGGAGAGAAGTCCTGCGTGGACACAGACCACCGGGTAGAAGACCACCCCCAGGAGACACATGCTCTGCTGCGTCTCAGGCTTTTTCTTTAGCTGCTGTATTATAAGCCCAGAGATTTTCCTTTCCTCCCCATGATATGGAAAAAGTCACGTTGTAACACGCAACAGTCTTCCAATAGACAGAGCAAAATGTCAGTCTTGTTAAAAAATAGGCTTTTATTCACTGATTGTCCCATCTTTAACAAGTCCCTTCTTATGTTCCTCTCGTCCCGCAAATAGGATCACGAGCTGGTTATTTCTGGCTCTTCCTTACAAACCTTGCTCTCAAAATGAGCCTCTTGAAAGGACTAAATGGGAAAGCACCAGATGTACGACTTCCTCAAAGAGCTCCAGCAGCCAGGGATGACCGAGGGCTGGCACCGGTTTCTGCCTTCCTTCTCACCGAGCCCGAAACCACACAGTGCTTCATGCCCGGGTATTTCTGAGACCTCTGCAGAGCTAAAACACCACACTGCTCCTTTCATCCAGCAACGCTGCTGAATGCTCCTGAAGCGTCGACAGCTGAAACCCATCTCCCTTTCACTCCTCTATAATTTCCGAGCAAGGATGGAAAATTAGAAGCTACAGCCAGCGTTACAGCATAAAACCAATTACAGAAAGCACGGAGGGGCAGTGCTCTGTGCACTCCCCGCGCACTCGGACACCAGCTCCTCCAAGAACAACCTCTCCTTTGCCCGTCTCACGTTGTACCAGAGAAGAACTTCTCTCTTTTCAGACCTCCCAGCTGGTAGCTCGGGCTCACTTGATGAAGCAGCCAGTGCTTTCCAGAAAGCGAAGTGGCATTGCCACATTCGCAGTGACCTCAATTTCTGCCGAGCCACTTCCAAATCAGAAGTCAAGCCAGGACAAAACAAAAATCCTGACACGGCCCTGAAGACATCAGCTTTAAACACACAACATACAGCCCTTTCTACCATAATCCCTTTACCTCCAAACCCACCCTATCTCACGAGGACACATGTTAAGAACAGCCCGGTGGGTGTAATCCATTTTAGAGCCAGGATCTCTGCTCGGCCAGACCCGGCACTCAGAGCGGCATCTGTGCCCAAGGGCAAACTTTGTCCCATCACTTCTGTCTCCGGTGCTTGGGCTCTGGTTGTTTTTTCCAGGCACATCCTGTGCATGGACTAAGGGCAGGGATGAAGCTGTTTGGCTCATGATTCATTTATCATCGCCGACTCCCTATCAGCGGGTCCCGAGCATGTTCAGGCACAGTCTCTCCCGAAAATCCAAGCAGGTATGGCTGGCTGCTTCTCACTCAACCTCACCGGGAGGATTTTTCTATAGCAACTAAAGCCAGGTGTTTGGCTGGTTAGATGAACACTTGCTTCATGAAACGGGCTTTATTGAAAATGAGTATCTTTTTCTAACCTCTTTAATTTCTTCTGTGGTGCAGAGACAGCTATGGATCAATGAAAGTGTCTTCATCAGTCACCCTGGATGGTTTTTGCTGGATGGAGAATTGAAATGCTGAATCCTTCCTGTGCCGGTCCTTTCCATGGAGGAGGGGTAAAACATTTCCTAATTTCCATCAGATTACATGATGTTTAACCCCAGAGGACACAGTCTCCCAGCAGACTAAATCACAGTCTCATAAATCAGTCTGGAAATTTGCCCTGCTTCATCCCAAATTTTCCATAGTTCAGCTTCTCTGATGACTCCAATTGCCCTGCTCCTCCTCTGCCCCCCACCTCTGGGGTGTTTATACCAATCAGATGCACTTGTACATTAAAAATAACCCAAAATTAAAAAAAAAAAAAGTTTGTATTTACAAGTTGAGTCTTGTACTGTTGGAATTAGACTCTAATTAGGTCAGTCATGTTCCCCTGGTAGGGTAAGAATGATAATGCTGGAAAACAGACGATTTCTAGAGACCCAAAAATAACTCATCCTGCTGTTTTGTAAGAAAGATGTGTTTTCTTCACCCTGCGCTGAGGACATTTGCAGTCGAGGCCACTCGGGCACGCCGATACCAGTCACACACTGCAGCTTGGTCCCACAGGCGAAGCTGGCCCATGCCTCAGTTTCGTCCTACCAAAGGAGGGATATTAATCCTTCCCAATTTGACAGGGCTTTGGTGAGGTCAGCTGTGTTTGTCAGGCATTTTATCACTCTTGGCATGAGGCCCCAGGCTATATTACACATGCTTTTTTTCAGACTTGCCTTTTAGCCTTATTTGCACCGACTGTTTAGTGCACAAACACTTGCATGAACTCAGATTATCAAGGCTCAGGGTGAAGAACGAGCCCATGGTTTCACCACTATGTGCACTGTTGCTTTGCTTGGGTGCATATCCAAACCGGTTCAGCACGAATGGTGCACTAAACCCTCTAGAAGTTGCACAATGCAGGGAAGTACCTCTGAATGACATCGCGGGTGTTGGTCGCTTCTTCCTCTGACATGTCGTCACCATCACGCACCGACAGTTTCCTCGTTTCTCCATCTACCGGTGCAGATTCTCCGATTCTGCAAATGACTTCACCGGTCAAATTGAGAAATTTGCCTTGTAAAACCTCGCAGACTGACTTCACAAGTCAGACTCATCTGACTTAGGATTATCCTAACTCGTTAATGAACAGTGATAAACATGCCAATTGTCTACTTATGAAGGTCTCTGCCGGCCTGGGAAGTTGCCTTGGCTTAGAGGGACATGCCCTGTATTTCCAAGGAAACAAGACAGCAAAGCAGAAGGACCCTGCTCTTGGGGCACAGTGGAAGTGAAGAAAAACTCCACAAACACGTGCGTTCAGATAAAGTTCCTTTTGATTTTGTGGGAAACGCAGGTTTGAAATGAAAATAATTGATGAGGCAAGAGGAGGAGAGAAAAAAAATAAAAACAAGAAGCAGGCTTTAAAAAAAAAATGAAAATAAAAGGAGCGAGGAGAAAAAATTAATAGCCCTGGAGCAAAAACGCAGAGGGAAGAAGAGGAAACAAATGAGACAAATAGGAGGAAAAGGGTCAGTAATGAAAGCCCAGATTACTTGATTCAGCCAAGCCATTGCTTGTGCTGTTCAGGGCAGGGCGGGAAGCCAATCTGTTTTCTCTGGTATTGTTTAGGCTACAAATGCCACGGCAGATTTCCCATCCACTCCCGTGTTTATGTTCGTGCTCCAATCCTAACCACAAAAACATGTGTGGAGGAAATACGGCCTGAGAAGAGTAAGGGCTGGAAGTGGGAGGATGATACACTCTGGAGCCAAAGGACCTCAAAAAAGCACTTCTGCATCTTATGGCAATTTTGCAGAATAACGTCTCGTTTACTAAATGCTACGGCATGAGGATTTTCATCTTCAAAATGGGTACATTGATACCTCTGGGTTATTACAAGCTACCAGCCACAGAGGGCTGCCTGTATTTATACAACACTGCATTATTTATAATATCCCTTTCAGGAGCAGGAAAATACGAGTGCTTTCCTTAGCAGTTTGTCCCCCCCCCCCCCCCCCCAGAAAACATTGATTTCTCACCCTCATTTCTCCCACCAAAGCTGTAGCTGACCTGACTGTGTTCAGTTTACTTCTCTAGGCCAGATGCTCAGCTGGTGAAAAGCACCAATAACCACCTTGGAATAACAGAGCTGTCCCAGTTTCCACCAGCTGGGATCTGGTCCGGCCTCCCCAACATCGGCACGTTTGTGGGAACCGATTAACGGCAGCTACAATGCTGCAGGGGAGGAAAATATTATTTGCGAGGCGATGGAGGTGTACAAAATGGTGGCCCCATGGGTTTCCACTTCTGAATAGGTTTCGACTCTCCTCTATTAAGAATCTGGAAGAAGTTTATCACCGCAAAATAACAAAATATTTAAGGCTGATCAAATTTGGGGTGGAAAGTATTTGAAAGTGTCATTTTAGCTAAAAAGCAGCAGGGGATTATAAGATTTTACAGTCCAGAACTAACAGGGAAGAATTTCAGCCTGTGTTAAGTTTTCACCGACCCAAGCTGTTAACCCGTGAGCACACTGGCAAGGCACCCAGAAACTTCTTCAAGCCAAAAATAACAGAAGAGGCTGGAAAATTTTTTTTTCCCCTCCCCCAAATAAATGTACCAAGGACACACGTGTTTCAAAAAGGGTTCTTTTAATCAGAAGCAAGTTTGCAAAAGAAGAAGTAACTTTCTCATATAAAATAGTGGAGTGGTGAAGGTGAGGCTAACAAGAGGTGTGGAACAAAAATCCAGGGCAAATCCCCAAGGAGACACTGAAGTAAAAGCAACGATCCAATAACCGTAGTACACCAAAGGGTAACTCAAACACAACTGTGTAAGGTGGTCCTACCCCTAAACTGACAGCAGATACCAAATCAGAGGACGGACTCCATCCGAAGAGTGTCAAAGTGACCGGCTACAAACTCACCGTAATACCACGTCCTCGCATCTTTCTGCTACCCAAGAGCTCCCACTGCACCGTGACAGGTCCCAGCGCTGCCCAGGAGCTTAACGACATCAAGGGGGGAGCGCTGGTGGCCCTCCCACCTGCAGAATGCCACCACATTGCGTTAGCAGAAAGGTTGCATCCCCAGATCTAGGGAATCGGACATAAATGGGAAAACACTTTGACATAAAGCTCTGTAACCCCATTCCTGTCTCTACATCCAGCAATTCAAGCCCCAGAAAGTGCACAGTGATCAAACAGCATCAAAATAATGAATTTCCTGCCAAATCTTGAGGCTCTGGGGCCGTTTAAATGGGCAGGTGGCAGCTTTGAGAAGATAAAATTCTGAGTCAGAGCCTGAATCTCAAGTTGCAACGGTATTTCACCCCACGTACAAACATCTCTCACCTGTCCCATGTGTTGTGTATGTGCTTATCGGTTGTGGCTCTCTACTACCTAGGGCAGCAAAATTTACACCCTGACAAAGCGCAAGCCAACTTTATTTGTCTGGGAGGGCTGGGGCTGGAGATGTGGGGGAGAAGAAACCGAATACAGAAATACGCAGAACCAAAAACTTGTCAGGTGGAACCATTTAAAGCCCATGCCCAGCCCAACACGTTCAGTCTTGGGGTGAATGTGCTCCTGATTCAAGGGTGGCTTTCCATAAGGAGGTCTCAATGGATACTGTACAACCACATCCTCATGCGTGTGACTTTGTGTAAACACCACAGCAACATACCGCTCCCCATATGACCTCTAGTAACGCTATGATGATGTATGGACTCCACACATGCTGGCAAAAACCTATAGAAACAACCTAAGAAATGTGACTGAACTAGCAGGAACTCCAGGTTGAATGAAGCTGTTTGCAGTACAACTTGCCCATCTAGCAACTGTTCTGTGATGGCTTTTCCTCTCCAAATATAACCCCTCATTGCATGTGCCCTTCTGGCTCCTATTGATAAAGGAGATCACTAAAGATAGGAGGTCTTGGGATCATATTCAGTCTTACACGCCACAGGTTCCTAGGACTTCAAGATTTCTAACAGCCCTGTCAAAGGTTATCTTTCCTGTGGGGTTTTGTGTTTTTTTGTTTTTTGTTTTTTTTTTTTTAAGTTTTCTGATAAATTCCTTTTCTAAGAGGATTTTTCTGAAACAAGTTGCCCTGCTTATCTGAAAACAGCAAGTGGGAGAAGACACTAGTGCTCTGTATGTATAAACAGCTCGCTCTCCTCCCTTTTTGGAGAGCAGATTGGATAATCTTTGGATGACCCAATAGATTTCTTGAGGGAAGCAATGACAAGGATAATAAATGTATCCCCATGTCAAGACAGACTTGGATATTTATTCTAAACAATTGCTACAGCAGCTTCTGGCAGAGACCCGGGTATAACAGGAAAAATGAGATCTTGGCCCATCTACAAAGCATCACTGGTTTTAACACTCAAAACGAAGAGGAAAAAAAAATCCTTTGGGGTAATGGATTAGTTTCTTTTTCTGTCTGGTTTTTTTCTTCTCTCCAGTAATGCCAACTGCTTCCGAAAGTGGGATCGCTGGTCGCAGCGTGATTCCTTTAGTAAATGCTGATGAAACCCCTTCGCTCTGTGCTCTCACTTCTCCCTGCCCTCCCCACGAAGGGGTTTCACACGGGTGACTCCCAGGGTGGGGAAAAAAAGAGACTGTCACTGGTGAAAGTCAAACAGTGCCCTCTCCTGTCCCATCTCACCACTGCTGCTCGCACCCCAGCAGCACTGGTCCTGCGCCAACATCCGAGCATTAAAAGATGGGAATGGAAAATGCTCCACCCAAGGGTGCGGGCGATGGTGGGGGACACGCCATGCGTGATATGGACTTTTGGGGGATAAAATGCTCCACTTCGAGTGGGCTGGAAGAGTACAGCTCCTTCACTTACGTGCGCTGTTGCACGGGATTTATGACAGGGACAACCTGAGGTTCGGTGCCCTTGGGAGTGCCGGGAGCATCGCTGATGGTGGTGGCTGGTGTCACCTCAGCCCTGGGAGGGGGGTGAAGTCTTGGGCACTTTTTTGCTGCAGGAAATTGGATATTTCCATGGCTATTGCATGAAAAATGAGCTCCTATTAAACTGTTCCCTGAAATGTCTCCCTTGGTCATTTCATAACGCTGCTTTTATTTTTTAGTAACAGCCACCAAGAGACCTGAGAAACATGGGAAAGTAAATAAATAAATACAAATAAAATATCCTAAGAAGGTGTTTTAAAACAAGCCTTCATTTTTCAAGACTGTTCTAAACAGAAAGATGGAAACAGAAGTGGATTTGATGGGTGAAGTTATTGTAACATGACAACTAATGTTTAAAAGTTGTATTTCAAGGCTGCGATTCCCAAAGATTACAGCTATGAAATACAGCTTTTTTGCTAACTGACAGAGTGCTTCCTTCCAGATAGAACAATTTACCTGATACCTGAGCTAAATAAAACCTACCCATTAATCATATTTTACGAGTACAGCGTGTTAACAAGAAGGCACAGGCATCATGCATGTAGCTATACAGGATCCTGGGCAGCAGAACACACATCCTACGCTCCTCTTAGGGGTGAGCAGGGCAGCGCACTTCCACGCTCTGCAATTGCCTAAGTAAAATAAACCCTCATGTAAGAAAAGCCAACTCCTAAACAAAACATAACCAAGAATGACAATAGCGTGGGCTGGAACGGAACAGAAGTACCTCTGTTCGGATCAACAGGTCCTAAAGGAATCACACCCAACCCGCTGTTTCAGCAGCAGTCAGAAGAAAAGGGCCATACAGCCAACTCAGCAGGTCCTCAGCAAGCTCAGGCTTTTTGGTTGCAGATGGTTCTGAGAAAAAAGGAATAGCCTCTTCTCCTCACTTTGTATAGATCGTGCTGCTCCCCATGTTGTTCTTCAGTGGAGCAGTGGCCACAAAGTCCATTTCCATTAGTCCCCAAGGTTTCCTCGCTTTTTTTGCTCAATGTGGTATCAGATCAGCCCGAGGAAGTAACTGCACCTTACACCAATTCAGATCTGGCAATATTCAGGAGATATGGAGCTACTCGCACTATGCTCTCCTTTGGAGCAAACTCTTCGGTGTTGGATCTACTTTCTACTAATCTATATCCCTAAGTCCTTAGTGGTCCTTGAAAGGCTCCTCCTGTAGCACTACCTCTCATACCTGTTGGATA
Organism: Haliaeetus leucocephalus; assembly: GCF_000737465.1. Classification (NCBI taxonomy): domain Eukaryota; kingdom Metazoa; phylum Chordata; class Aves; order Accipitriformes; family Accipitridae; genus Haliaeetus; species Haliaeetus leucocephalus. The sequence goes on along the minus strand of NW_010972731.1, from coordinate 5,857,384 downwards.
AGCGCCATTAAAATTCCAATAGCAATTGCATTGCTATGTCACATGTATATAAAACAAGGTGTTTAAGATACATAATCTGATGCAGGAAATAACAAAGGAGAAAGAAAACAGATCAGAAAGTCACGTAGATAATTTTGTCTAAGAAACAAAAAACGCAGGCTGAAAACAAATTTTTCTCAGTTCAGTAATTAAAGCAAAGTCCATATGGCTTAATAGAACAGTCAAAGTGCACAGAAGGCAGTGGGGTTTTTGTTTGCTTTGCGTTTCTCTTCGCAGTAAGCTCCACATCATCCTCTTTGGAGCCCCTTCTCCATCCCACGCACATCCTATCCAGGTGCAGAGAGGGGATGGTTCACAGGGTTTTGGCTCAAGCCCGTGTCTTTGCATCTCCCTTGCCACCTAATGAGCTGTGGATCATTATCCCAAACTCAAAAGCCCTTAAACACACCCACTGGAGTTTTTGGTTTTGAACTTTTTCTTTCTGGAGCCTTTGGAGAGGAACAGCAATCCAGTGCCAAAGCTATCCAGAATCTGTATGCACCAAGAGCAGCAGCGCTCAGAGGCAGTGCCAAAGAGTAAAAGCAGTTCTGAGATCGTTTGCCCTCTCCAAGGGGCACTGAAAGGGCTGAGCTTGCCCTCGGACCTCAACTTTTCAGGCGAGGTGCCACCAGGCTACTTCTAACCAGCGCCCACAGGCAGGAACAGGCAGCCACCGCAATCAACGCCAGGTTGGTTTCAACAACCTGCCCTGAAGCCATCACCCCCCAGTGCCACAGCTGTCCTGCATCCCTCCAGCGGGGACAGGGACAGTTTGCAATAGTAACACACGTGCCCTGATGGGACGTTAGCGAGCAGCGGGATGCCAAGTCTCCTGGCTGACCTACGTCCACCTGGGAGGACATGCCAGACACTGGAGTGGCAAGGACTTGCCTGCTTCCAAATTCACCTTTCAAACTCTTGCAGTGAAAAGTCTGGTGATCCAGGACTGTTGCTAGGTCCGAGAGCTGGACTTGGATTCTTTAAACCCCTGACAACTTCCCTGCGAGTAAACAACTTGCTGCTAAACATGACAGACTCGGGAAAAGGATAGAGAAGAAGAAAATAAAAAGGGGGCTATACAAAAGGATGGAAAATAAACTAAAAATCCCCTCTCTTCTTTCCAAAGGCTATAGCTTCAAGTGCACAAAGCAGACTGTAAACGTGCACAAGGTCATTCATGACTCTAATGCTTGAAAAACCTGGTTAGCTTTATTTGGAGATACTTTGTTGCTTCTCCCAGATACAAAGCTGAAGAATCAATAAAAGGCACCTGTGGACACCAAAACTCACCCAGTCTGTGTGATGGGTCTTTGTACTAAAAAAATAAAATCAAACAAACCCAGCTACCGTGTACTTTTTTACAGACCAGTAAGCAGCACTGCAGAGTCTGGGCGAGAAAGGATGCTCAACTTCAATTGACAGGGCAGGATAACTTTGACGATCAAAACCCTCATCAATTAGTAGACTCTCTAGCTTGTCACTGCAATCTTAATTGAAAGACTCCTCTGGCTTGCTGGGTTGTGTCCTTTGACTTTTAAAAAATGACCGATTCAAATGGCACATGCAGTCCACAAGGGAGGATTAGAGCCACGCCAAAAATAAACTGACCTTGCATCTGAATTCTTCCCACTTGCTTCACCCTCCGCTGCCTACAGTGCTTTTTTTGAGCCATCTCCTCTTCCAAAGGCCCTGGAGTTGGAATATTTAAAAAAATGCAGCAGGTCCCATTTGAACAAGAAAGGAAAGCAGGTCAGTAATTCAGTATAAATACACCAGTAGTGAGCCTAGAGCAGACACAGTGACGCATCTGAGCCTAAGTTGATCAGCCAGTGCTCCTAACGTGGGGAGCAGCAATGAGGAGAGGAGAGAGGAGGTGTCTGCTTTTCACATAAAAATTTGTCCCTTTTCTATGTTTTCCTACTTGACCTTGATGACAGGGAAAAATTAAAAAGGGGGGGGGGGGGAAAGAGAAGAGAAAAAGGAAGAAAAAGGAGCCTGGGAGGTTTTATGTTTTCTCTTCAAATCACATCACAAAGTCACTCATTGCATCTAGGGAATTCACCTCCTTGTCTGGGAACGGGGGGACAGAAGGAGGGGAGAGAAAGAAAGAGGGAAGAGAAGGGCATGGGAGCTGCTTCCTGAAGCAGTGTTACAAAAAGCGGTTAAAAAACCCCTACTATTCACAAGTGGTTAAAATCATCACTTTTCAGAATTCCTTTTTTTTTCTTTTTTTTTTAAACAAAGGTTCAGCTAGTTCAGCTCCATATTTTTAGAGTTGATTGTCTTCAGAAAAAAAAAAAACCAACAAAAAACCAAAAACAACCCAGCCTCATCCATGTTCCCATCCGTTTCTACCCTGATAGAGAAGTTACCCACAGTTCACCGCACCGGTCACGCACACACAGTCACTGCGACGGGGCTCCCCCGAGTGCCGCCGGCGGTTCGGCTGGATCCTCCAGCCCCGTCTCAGACGAAGGAGGAGAACCCTGTCACTGGAGTCCGGGAGCCGGGCGCGGGCTGTCCCGTTGGGGTGTACACCCCTCCTGAGCTCTGTGTCGTGATGACAGTCTGGAAATAGGGTTCTGTCTCGCTGGCGGCGCATTCCTCGTATCTGTAGGATGCCGGGTGCTTCACCCCTTTCTGCTGCCGCTTCCATGAGTTGTAGTACGTGGGGTCGCTCATGTAGTGGTTCACAAAGGAGTGCTTTGGCAACTCGTCTTCGTAATCCGAGTCAGTGGCCTGGAGCGTCAGGAAAAAAATAAAATAAAATAAAATAAAATCAAAAAATCAGCAACTAGCATCTCTGATTTAGCCTGTTCCATTCTAAAAGAAATTAGAGACAAGTTTAATATCGCCAGCTGACAAAAGCTGTAACTTTAGGGTAGGATGGTTTGTAGCCCAAAGTGTAATACACGCTGGACTGGAGAAAAGCGCTGTGCTCTGGTTTAGCCAGGCTTTGCTGCTAGAGGGAGAGTCCCCTGGCGAATGCTGGTGATAAGAGATGCAGAGAAATCCCTTCTAATTCACTGCAGAACGAGGCAGTGGGAGCTAGGAGTTCCTGTTTTGACAGAAGATGCAGGGAAATGTAGAGACGTCATAGAGAAACCAACACCTTTCATTCGCATAATCAACAAGACTGCAATTTCCATTGAGAATATCTCTTCTTCCGATGCAAGGACAGAAAGAATGTCTTCCCTGTAAACACACCGAAGTTAGCCAGACGTGCTGTTGTTTGTGGTGGTCAGACCAGGCCACCTGCATAGTACTCTGAGTTTGGCTTGCAAGCCCCATTAAGTATTGAAAATTAGTTATAGCGCTGAAAGGGAATTAAGCGAAATCAGAGGGTTTTTTTCAGGCAAACAACTCTATCTGTACGTTCCAACTGATTATTGGTGGTACAAGGCGCACAACCAGCGGCGACAGAAGAAAGAGAATGCAAAATCTGGAAAAGAAGAACTGCCAGGCAGGAGGGGTTGCTTTCTTGGGACGGCTCAGGCACAGCCCTGTGTTCAGAGCGGATCTTACCCCTGAAACATTTATGCATGGTGGCTGGATAGCTTCAAAGCTCATATCAATACCGAGTGGGAGCTCTATTGAGATGTAACCAGATAAGCTTTGTGCATCTGTCTCTCCTCTGCAGTACTGCTGCTGTGATACAGCTGGAGGAATCACAGGGGGCTCGTACATCTCCTCCGAGTACAGAGACCACGGCGAAGCCTTGGCCACAGTATCCAAGCGCACATTTTCCTTCTGTTCCCACTAATGTTCCCACCAATAACAGCCACATCCCATACAGCATACAAACATTTACCCAGTCATTTCCATATCTCATGCCTTCTCTCAAAATCTCTGGGTTGAGCATGCAAAAGCTTTTATTCCTTTTCTTCCCCCCGATAATCTGCATAGCCAATTCTAAAGGCAATTAAATATCAAAGTAGTAGCTGCCTAAGACATACAAGAGAGAGACAGGTAAGCGCAGCTCCTAACTGTTAGTTGCTGCAATTAGTTTCAAAAGGTTGGTATCGTTCTGATCTATGACACCACACAGCACACACACATCCTTCTTGATCCTGCCTGCCACACAACTGGTCTCTCCTCCTCTAAAGCTCCTTTTTAATGGTCTCTGAAGAACAATCCTCAAATGCCTTGCGAACCATCATTTGAAAAGGGCACTGCATCCATCATGCCACTTCTTTGCTTAGATAGCTGCTTCGATACTATCTCCTGTCCATTTTCCAGCATAGAGGGTGATGGACAGAGCTGAGAAATTTTTTCCCAGAGTTTTCCAAAAGTCTGAGCAAAGCAGCTCTTTACAGCTTTGCAAAATTTCCCTTCCGCTATTACCCATGCTTTGGCTCTCGCAGAATTATGTACTGCTTGATTATTTTAAGAATGCAAAGCTTCAGGTGCCTTGACATGTAATTAATATTACAACAAAACCCTACCAGCATTTAATAATTATTCCAGAAGGAATTCAGCAAGTCTATCTCCTACAAAAACGCTCCTTTGTACCAGCTGCCAGCCTCGGGAAGCCAACACCCGACTCCCTCCAAAGACTCTCCTGAACAGGTGGTTTTTGCGGCATGCCTGGAATATCCCCAGATTTGGACCACTTCACAGCCAGTGGGTGCAGAGAGCAGCTCCAGAGTCTTGGCATCGCTGCAGGGAACATCCTGCCAGCACTGCCCTGTCTATTTTTGTGAGGGGCTCCAACAAGAGTGCCTCTGATGACTGCAGATGTGGCAGGATGGCAGAGCACGGCAGCAATAGCTTGGGCAGGCTGGTCCTCAGCTGCAGATGGAACCAGCTTTACCTGCAGACCAAAAGATCCCTGAATCCTGATTTTCTCTGTTTTTATCAAGAATTAAGGGTTGCACTTGGCACCAGCCTCCATCTCCAAACATTCTGCTGCAGCTCCATAGTCTAATGTTAAGGTAAAAAGCGCTTGGGAAGCTGGAGGATGATGTGGGCATCCAGAAGAAAAGTTTCTACATCCTGAGCAGAGGCAGGTGGTTACGGATCACTCAGCAGTACTGAAGATGTGAACTCCTCTAGCTATCGTGGATGCGCTCCCTCCACCAAAGGCACAACGCTACCACTGCCCTTGCCTTGTCTTCTGACTCCTTCCCCAATCCACCATCACTCTTACTGACTCGGACATGCTCAGCCATCCCCCAAAGAAACAAGCCCCTGCTGAAAAGACGGATCACAGCTGAGTTGAGGTGTCATAAGCGTAAGGAGAAACAAAACCCACAAACTTCTAGTGGCTCCTTACTGGTCTTCCTGATGTCCCCACAGACATACAGAAACATAAAGACAAGTAAAAGGCTGGAAGCTCTAAGAAGAAATGTTGAGAAGCAGCTGTATCCAGAAGACTGACACACGACTTGATAGGTATAATAATACTGATGCAGCCACTTGATTTCTGTCCATCGCTAGCCGAGAAATACTTACCCACAAAACTAATATAATTTCTGTACCTAAGCCAAGTTCTTTCAAGATTGCCAGAAGTCAACATAATAAAGAGGAGAAACACCGGGAACACTTTTAGATGGGCTGCTGCCATTTGACATACAGCGTCACCTGGACTTGCCATGAACAGAAAGAGGGAATTTGAAACAAAACCACCTGCTAATAATCTGCCCACTAATTAGTCCATTATACCAACTGAAAGAGAGCACTAATTTGGTGTAAATAAGGCCAGTGCCTTTCAGAAGCGACTTTCATGAAACACATCCAGAGCTGTGCTAACTTCAGCCTTTCACCATCATTAGCACTAAATGCTGGAAAGGAGAACCTACTTGTTAGTGTCCATACAATGTGTTTTCTTTGTGTTTCCGTCAGAACAGGTAGGAATGGAATATTTCGTCCATGTTTCTAAAGTATCTCCTAAGGTCTGCTCCGAACAAGGTACTAATAACCACCGTTACCGGCAAGGAATTCTCGGAATTGCCATCCCCCATCCCTCTCTGCCCTGATGAAAATCAAGGAGCAGCAAGATAAACACCTGTTTTGCATGACAATACAGACAGCTTATACTAGAGGATTACTTTTTAGTGGTTTTTAAACTATTGAGTAAATAGAAATGCTGCAGGGCTTTTTGCTTTGTTTTCGGTTTTCTCCCTTCCCTGCGACTGTGGCTTTGTTACCTTGGAAACCTCCATAGGCTGGAGCACGATTGGGTGTGCGGTGACATTACAGACTGTCAACCAAAGGTGCATGGATGCCTATGAAACAACAAATACAGAAAATGAGAGGCTATCTAAGTATTTTATTGATAGCACAAAATGCACAAGTGCTGTTCAGAGGCAAGTCAGCGACCAGGGTTGGCTAGCTTAGTCAATGGGAAATTTGAAAATAGTCCCAATTATTATTTTTTTTTTTTAAAGTGACTGCACAAGAAACAACCTTGTGAGATTATTTCTAAAAATGTAGATAGCGGCAGTTTCTTTTGGTTGACATGAAACGAATACGCTGTAAAACAGACAAGGTAACCGAGTAGGCAAAAGATTTCTCCGGACATGGGAACACTTGGTTATTTCATGTGTCACCTGCAGCTGGTTTCCACACGGTGCCCAACTTGTCAAAATCATGGAGAACTTTACTGGAAACAAGTTAAACCATATTCCCTATTAAGTGTTAAGTGGAAAATTATTATATCTTCCTACAGAGCTGAGAAAGCAAAAGTCAGTCAGACTGCAGAGGGCAGATGGGAAAACCAGAGCATCGCCAGCGTTCGGCACTGACTGATAATGTGCGCGATCTGTGAGAATATTATCTCCTGAAAACTGTTTTTGGGAGACCACAAGGACACATGAGAACAAACAAACACAGACCACCCTCCCCTCCTGTAAAATTGCTCTTCCATGGCTGGACGACATCGCAGATATATCCTCAAATTTCTGTACACGGGGAACACCAAATTTCTTCAGATTATCTGTCTCGAGCCTCATCCACTTGACTCATTATCTAAAAGCCTATTATTATTAATCATTTAGAAATTACACTCTTAGCACTCTCTTGCTCCATACCTGTCAATTAAACTACTTTAACCTCATTAACAGTATTGGTGCTTGGCTTTCATGACATGGCGTAAGTTAACCACTTGATTTATGAATATTAAGAGTACTACTTGGTCTGCTTGATTTTCTCTTTGTTTCTCTCTTGCTTTCCTCATCAGGAGGGAGCTCGGAGGAAGGCTCCCAGGCAGCTGTGTTCTAAGTGCAGTCAGACAGCCCGAGAGTTTCTCGCAGACTTCTTCGTGTTCACTAAACCCCACGAGACTCGAAGCCAGCGAGCTTCCTTCTTTTCCATATAAAATCTTGACACCTCAGGCAACAGGGCTAAGGCTTAGCAGCAAGAAGGTGGCATGCGGGTTGAAAACAAAAGCAGAGTGTTTGGCCCTGCCTGCCCTTACGTGCATCATATTAAGTGGAATTTGAGATCCACGCAAAGATGTATTAGAGAAAAACAGCAGCAGGACCCCCTTTGCTGGGGAGGACCAAACCTCGTAGAACTCTTATATAAAAATATATCTTTACCTCTTCCTATAATGGGAAACATTTCTGCCTACTAAAAAAGATGGAAATTCTGAAATTCATGGAAAACAGAGCTTGTCTGTTAAGATGTCCTTTAAGAATAGAAGCAAAAAGAACAGAAAAGACACGCAGGAAGAGCTAATAGGTACACAAATACCTGAAAAGAGAGTGGTCAAACATCTATACCCACCTCTGCCCCAACCCACCCGCACCTCCTGTCTGAATCAGCCAACGTAAACAGCATTTTCAGGCTGATCAAAAGGCAGCATCTCCTATTGCTACCTCTACTGGGAGCGTATTAACATTTCATGCCTAAAAGCACTCCCCACCACAAAAAAAGCCAAGCATCAAAGACATCATACAGAAGGGCTGCATATCTAAGCCCCAAGGAAAAACAAGAGGCACATTTTGTTCACATACTCAACATGCACACACAGATTCACAAAAACACTAGAATCTCAATTGAGACCTTCAGGCTTGTCTGCAATACACAGTAAATAAATAATATTAATAATAGCCTGAGAAAAAGAAACAAAAATCACTTTCTTCTCTGTTGTACAAACAGTGCATAGAGAAGGCAGTAATGACACCCTGCAAGTAGACTTTTGCACGTTACCAGGAAATACCACATGGGGCATTGAAATTAATGTCAAAAGGTGCCAGTGCTAAATTCATGATCATGCTCAGCACACTGTTTTAATGACAGGTTTAATGCTGGGTTGTTACAGTGACATGACCAAAGCACTATGGGTTTAATCTGGAGGGTAATGCTTGTGCATTGCGTAGACAGCAGCTTGAGCTACGCCGAGGAAAACTGCCTGTACGATGGGTCGGCCACAGGGCAGCACAAAGCAGCAGGCTGTCCGTGGTAATTAACAGGAGGTGAGAGCTAGGTAGCCAGGAAAAGCAGCTGTAGCTGCAGGTGCAGAAAAGCTACAGATGAAAACTGTCATCTTCCTTCACTACTTGCTGCTCTTGATTTATTCTTGCTAGAAGGGTCAGGTTTGGAGTGGTTTGGCCCACTGCTCGCTTCTTGTGCTGTCAGTTCAGATTTGTCAGGATCTCTGCTGACAACACACGATTTTAGAGACAGGTTTACCTTTCTATCCCTTGAAGTCTGTCTATTCAACCCTGGCCACCGCTGGACTTTTACAGACCACAAGCACTTTCTTTCTTCTTAAAGGGGATACAAGACACAAGATGGAGCACTGCCAGATGGATAATGCCAGCACACACCCACATTTCCTTGGAGAACAGAGTCTAAAGGCAACCCGAGCAGAAGGCTCCTCTTGAGTTAGTCTAAGGCTGCAGGCTGGGGTGTTCAGAAACCTGAACGCTAGGCTCTCACAGCTGTAGCCATGTGCTCCCTGGCAGGCTACTCACTCCCCACTTACTCCCTCTGTAACAGAGGCAGCAGTTCTCACCACCCAAAACCACTCGTCCGAATCCTGGTGTTTGCTGTCGCTGCCTAAAAAAGGCACCGTGAAAACTTCAAACCACATCTCATACTTCAGTCAGTGCAACAATCCAAAGTGTGTCCCACCTTCAACGTCATCCAGACGGTAGCTGCAGCCAGCTGGTTATTTTGCAGCATATATACGTTTTCCCAAAAGTGCTCCAAGTTTACAGCCCACAGGCAGAAGGGGACATGCAGCCCCTTCCAGAGAGGTCAGCACACACTGGCTGACAGATTGCACTTGTCTTTCTATGTAACACTGGAAAACTGTGACTATCTGTCAACGCCAGGTCTGGAATCTGCCCTGGCTGGGTCCTGCTTGTCATTCTTTCCTTTGACATTTTAATTTTAAGGCGTGATGCAAACAGCCCGGTGAATTGGACATTTTGAAGTCCCCAAGACAGACAGTGACCACACAGTATAATGCAGGTATGGGATTGGGACTTTGAAGACTTGCCAGGATTCAGCGGGGAAATGAATGTCTGCAGTGACTGGGCAACCTTTGGCAAGGCAAAGGGAAGCCCTTACCTCTGACTCCGAAACTTCTAAGGGCTTCTCATTCAGGCCCAAGCCCTCGGTCAGCACAGCTCCGTTGTACTTGTTGCAGATATCCTCATCGGAGTAGTGCAGCCCCCCTGGGCTTGGGCGAGGAGGAGACCTAGGAAATGTAAAGGGTGAGTGAATGGGATGTTGTCATTTCTCTGAAATGACACAATTAAATCATGCTTAGAAGCCAGAATCACAGCCTGGGGCAGCGACTTGGGCATTAAAGTCCTCCCTAGGTCCTCCAGACAACAGTCTCATCCTTTTGCCTATTTAACAGTTGTTTGAAGCTAGATAAAAAGCCATTTCCAAGAGCGAGGTGTTCCCAGCTTCTTACCTGGTTCCATTCTTCTTTGAGAAGGTGCTCTTGATATTCAGGTGTCTGCTGTTGAGCTCCAGAGCAGTGAAGCCTCCGTTATCCAGGGTGACCGACTCTTCCACATTGGAGATGGTTTTACCTGGAGTCAGGCAGTGAAAGGTTCAGCTGAAACAAAGGCACTTTTTCCCCAAATACAACTGTACGAGCTAACTTTTCCTTCTTTATGTTTTATGACATCATTAATTATTTGAAAATCTCTTTACCTTTCTTACTGGCAAATGAAACCAATCAGAGTGAAGGAGAGGAGCTTATCAGGAGCGTGAATGGGCAGAAGGAGCCAAAAGAGGGGAAAGAAGGAGTCATGGATGGATGCATTTCCTTCGGAGGTAAGTATCTAAAATAGCACAGATGAACTGTGCTCCAAAAGTGCTTATTCTTGTCTTTTGACTATAAATAGGAACCAGGTGACTAATTCAGGTGGCCACTGAAGATGTCGTAAATGAGGACAGCTGTGAATCACATTCATGCTGACTGAAGCAAAGCAAGAGAAAGTAAAACTAAGGCAGGCAGAAAAAGAGGAAAAGGAGGGGAAAAAAAGGCAGGAAAGAAAGCAAGAGAAAGTATAAGTGGATAGCAAATGGGAAAAAGATGTCAGAGCTGTAATGAGGATAAGATATAGATGTGAGAAATCACCGGACGATGTAAGGCAGGGAAAAGGACAGGGGACTGGCAGAAGAGGGAAAATACAGCAAAGTATATTATTTCTTGTGATCAAATATAGCAAAAGCTTATTCTCTCCCATGCTCATTCTTTGTAATCCCAAAGGTGTGAGCTCAGCTCATGTCCCAGGCAGAAAGACCGGTTGCATATTGCCACTTTGCAGCAGACAGGTACTTTATCCTCGGCTTCAATTTCAGTGCTACATTAAGACTCGGTGTGAACACTGATATCCGACAGCACAGGTCAGACCTGTCTTTTCATGCCTGTCCCCCAAACACAGAGCAAAACTGAGAAGATGAGAGATTTCCTATGAGCCATGCATACAAATATGTAATAGTATTAACTTGGTAAAATGCCACGGTATTCATACATCTTATATCTCATGGGACTGAAATCTGAGTTTCTAACACTTAAGTGAATTATAAAGAAAGAAAAGATCTTCACTTTGGGACTGAATTACTAAATAACTGCCTGGAAGACTTCTTCATTACATTAATCCCTAAGAACAGGTAGTGCAAAGACCCATCCACCTGATCCTACTCATTAATGTGCCTTTTTTGGCATCTCCTGGCATCAGAGCAATTTCTTTCTGGAGGTGGAGAAGGCTATCAGAGAAAAACACGCGTGAGCAACCTTTCCAGGACTTTATCATGTAAGGAGAAGAAAAGGTAAAAACAATATTCAGAGCTCAAGAACTACGCGTTTTGAAAGGGGACTATTTCAACATTCCTAGTTATAGAGCAGGTAGCTCCTGCTTCCCTTCGGAAAGGAGACTGGTAAAAATCGTCACTAAAGACAAATTCAAAGCTTGATGCTCACTATGCCTTAAAGTCTAACGGGTCCAGATAACCAAGACACTTCCTACCTGTTTGGCCCCCAGCCCAGCAACTGCAGCTTGGCTTAGGGAATGAATGTGAGATGCAGGGCACTCTATTTAACATAAAAGAGTTGTGATATAGTCCTCACACATACAGACCTAGAATATTTGCATTGGGTACAGCCATGGAAAAGCAGAATCTGTCTCCTTCTCCCCATCTATCAGGGAACGACGACAAAGCTAAATGAAGTCTCAGCTCATTCCTTTTTTTGTGGTCTTCTGCCAAGCATTTGACCCAGACTCCTTGGCTTTTGCTACAGTCCCTGGAACTTCCAGATGCCCATGGCTGGTTAGCATCCAAAACCTGGTAAGATCAGGCACTCTTTGCCCAGTGTGGCTATGGGCAAAAGCCATTTCTACCAAACCAGACAGCAGAAAGATCCAAGTCTTCTGCCAAACAAAATAACTATAAAGAGAGTCCACGCTGGTGAAATCAGGGGTTCAAAGGGAAGGTATTTCTAATTCCCGCAGCTCTTGAGACTGTGTGCACAGCACAGAGCCAGTGCCTTACCTGTGCTGCAGTTCTTGTACTTCTTGCTCTGGCCATGCAGGACCAATGCAAACACCACCAGGAGGATGAGGATCAGACTTGAGAGTGCCATCACCAGCAGAAACCACCACTCCTCGTAGAAAGGGGCTTCCGTTTGTGCTGAAAGAGCAAAAACCAAATAACAATTCGTCTTTATGCTCCTTCAAAATTTTCTCTTCTTCCCCACAGTGAACGATGCATCTATAATAGGGTTCAGGAGAGAGAGGTGTTCAAAGGAGGTGACATAGTCTACTCTGCAGTCAAGACTTTTGAGGGGCTTGCCGACACTTCTAAGATGACAAAAAGAACAGGAGCATATCACGGCTCAAACACACCCACAAGCATCTTTCACACACCCAGAGCAGCGCTCCAGAATCCCTTAGCTAAGAAGAAGTTATCACCAAGTGAAGAGAGGGAGGTTTCTTCCCACAACTCCACACACCTACGTTTCTTGACTACTGCGGTACGCTTAGTACTCCCTGGGTCAAAGGAACCACTAATAGATCTGTCATGACTCACGATTATTCCACTTTTAAGAGGCTTGCCTCGCCAAAATGCTGCTCAGTGGCTCTTTGAAAAATACAGCTAGTGCCAGGGAACAAAGTACACTTGGTTCAGTGTCTTTCAGTACCTCCATTAACTCCAATTTCCAACATTCACTGCTACTCTATATCGTTTCCCCATCAGCTTAGCCGAGCCTGATGTGCAGCACATGGGTATCAATTCAGTTGCCTGGATTTCGTGCGATCTCAAGTAATTTCATCCTATTTGACCTCAATTTGAGACGCAAAATGAAACTAACTTCCCCTTTCTAGAGTTATCTCGCCAGTCTTGGTTTAAAGTAGTAAGTATTGTTATTTTCTTGCGGTGATACTCTCTTTGCCAGCATCCCTCGGCTTTGTGAAAAAATGCTGCCGCTGGAGCACAAGCCAGCAGTTGTACATAAGTTCCCTATAGTCCATAAGGTAGAAGAACAGCCGGTAGGAATGGGCGATGCCAGAAGACCAACTTCAACCCTCACTAACACCGAACCCAGGCGCCGTCTTTCCCCAACTGTCCTGAGCCCTGGATCTAAACACAAGTCTGTTGTAAGCCTGATGATATGAGCTCAAATTTGTTCCAAATCACTGGGTATCCTGCAGCAGTGAAAAGCAGCCACGATCTTTCTTTGCTAGGAGGCCGGTCCAGGCCAATAAAGCCCTAAAGGCAAACTGCACAAGCCATGCTGGGCTGAGCAGATTCAGTGCAATTTATACCTCCCTGTGCTAGCTGAAGTGGCCAGCTTAAAATGCTTTATACTTTTATGACTGTGAATCTCAACAGAAGCCTCTTACTTTCATGCAGCAATTTGAGATGAACACTGAAGCATCAAAAGGAGGTGAATTAAATAGTTCTGTTCAAGTGAAGAACTTACAAACAAGTGGTTTATTTATAAGAAGCATCACAAGGAGATGCATGCTCAGCTTCAGAGGAATAATGTCTTCCACGAAAGACTGGCATGACTACTGACCCTTTACATTGTGTTATAGTCTCTGTGAAACCACACATAGGAAAAACACTGACTCTCGGTGTTTGAAGTGGGTTGTCTATGCCCTTGTCCTGAAGGAGAAAAGCAAGGGTAGCACTCACACTGAAATCCATAGACAGCTCCCACGGGCTAAGTGGTTAATTGTGTAAGGACAAACGCAGCTGTGATGGCGATAGCAGCATTTACTACTCTTGCCTGCTGGGTAACTGTTGAATGGCGTTTATGCTTTTCACTGGAGAAGCAAAGAGATAAAAAGCTACTCTAGATACTGGAGCATTGCCAGGTTCTCAGGAATCTCCAGAATTTCAAATCACAAAGCCGCTTTATCAAGTTCTATTATCCCTCTTGCCTGTCTTTGCTGACACAGCAAGGATGAAACCTATTGCTCAAAAGCAACCTGGAGCACAGCTGTCCCTGCCAGGGTAAGAGGGGACCTGAGCAAAGCTTTCACGAGGGCAAGCTCTTCCACTTCACAACAGGCCATTGAACTTGAGCTGCCCAGACGTGGCAAGCTGAACGGAATTTGCTTTTTGAGGTACTGAAGTTCCTTCAGGAAACCAGAGTGCTGGGCTGCTCAAAGGGATTTTGGAAGCCAGAGCCCTGTTTACTGGGAATAAGCACAAACAAGCAGGGAGGGTGGGAAGCTCCTGAGAACATCACCAACTGGAACTGCCAGCCCAGAGGATATCAGGAACAACTTTGTGAAACTACACTTTTATATTTTTGAGAGCTAAATACAAAATAACACAGAAAATCTTTATCAGAGAACCCTGGATAAAAAAGGAAGAAGCAGAGCAAACAAAACAACAGGCTAGGAAAGGAGAAAAAGCAAACAAATTGTCAACTGTGTAAATTAGTCTTAGGGCAAGAGATCTTACATATAAACACTCAGGAAATTTGTCAGAAGGTTCTTTGTCAAACTTAACAATGGCATACATGCATTTTTCCTCTTGAGAGTAAAGCATACTGTAATAACAAGTCTTGATTCACCACTATATTACTCTGGGTTTATCCTAAAACAAGTGAAAACAAGCTGCCCCTGATTATTTGTTGCAACTAGAAAATCTGGCTGGGTTTTTTTCACCCCTTCCCCCACAGCCCCAAGAAATTCCATTAGAAAACATATTTAAAAAACCCCCCATGATTACCTGATACTGCCACAGAGGGAACACTTGGTTCTCCATAGCCAAATTCATTGACAGCCACCACCCGAAATTCATACGTCACACCCTGTTTGAGTTTGTCCAAGCCGACTGTGTAGGAGGTAGCACTGCGAGGAATGTCCTTCACAAACATATCCCACAGTCCTTCATCTAGGAAAGCAGCAAGGAAAGAAAAGGCATGAACTGTGCGAAGTGGCACTTTCTTCTGCTCACTGAAAAAACTTGCCATTAATTGTGTGTTTCAACCACAGGCGGTGGACATGCTTACCTGAAGGCTGCTCAGCAATACACACGAATGTCAGAACGCCCTGCAAGACCCCGTCTGTAAAGGCATTTATTCATGATGGGGTCTTATAGGAGCCCAGATGGAAGAGTTCTCGTCTAAAACCTGCAGCAGCACCCACAGTGACCTGAGCTGGCTAGAGCAGCTGCCAACCACCTGGGTCCCTCCTGAGCAGGTAGGGTCACCGCATCAGCACGCCCGGTATTCGACAGAGCGAGTAAAACCCAAAGCAACCTGCTACACTAATGAGTCCTAATCGCACAGGGTTTGCCTGCTTTTCGCATTGCAAAACCGACTTCGCTAGCAACGTGCGTAGCCTAGGCTTTGCAAATTAATGTAAGATTTGGGTCTCTTGGCAGGAGGCACCGTGGCCTTGCACGAACTGGTGCCTGGTGGACTGGTGTCACTGGAGTGCAGCTTGCTTTACGGTATCAATAGCGATATGTCCTTCACGTGGGCTGGCCCACAGCGTGGCACAGCCCGCAGAGCAGGACAGCCGGCACTCCGCTTCCGTGCCACGCATCTGTAAACAGGAACGAGGTTTTGTTTCTATTATAAATCTCTCAAAGTTTTTAGAAACACAATGCCATTCCAGTAAGAGCGTTTCAGTAGGGTCTTCTCAGTTCTCAGCAGCCGTACTGACATAGCTCCTGATGTCCCCCCTGACCAGGCACCGTTCTGGTCCCTGATCCAACCCGTCATCTTACACTCACTTGACTGCAATGGAAAGAACTTTCAACAAGGTGGATCCTGTTACCAGTAAGAACAAAACCAACAATAATTAAAAATATCAGACAACAATTTAGAGTGCAGGAATCAAACATTAATCTAAACGGACTGCTTTTCAGTAACGACTGGTGCCCAGCACTTTGCTGACAAAATGGAGTTACTGTCTACGCATGGGGCCAAACTCTCAGCTAGCCTAAGCCAGCGTAGCTCTTACAGATCTGACCTCACAAGGACCCCATGGGGCTTTTAACTTCTAGTTATCAAAGCTGTTCAAACAATGTCTATTTTCCTCTGCATGTCCCACAGCAATGGGAATACAATGATAACCCCTGTGTAGATACGACTCCAGCGCAGGAGCTGCCTGCTTTGAAAGAAAGTCCTCTGTGCTGTGAGATTCGAGCATCAGCACGACTTCTGTAGCTTGAGGTGTTATCGAGGTAACAACAAAGCAGGAGCCAGCAGCACTATCCTCAGCGACTTGTTCTGCTGCTGCAATGGAAGGCAGGAATCTGTTCTCATTTGCTTTGCATCTACCTGAGTGTAAACTAATTGGAGGCACCGCAGCGATTCCAGAATTGTGCTGGTGTAACAGAGCAAAATTTGGCCCTTAGCCTACTTCTGTGCAACAGAGAATAGCAGCAAAGATGGATTGATTAACACTGCAGGTGCATTTCCATGTGAATGTTTTAACTTTGGCATCAGTAAATATTGGCTCGGTAATTTGTACCGTGCTGCACGTCTAGCAACACACACAGTGACTAACAGCCCCCAAACTACATCTTTTCTGATCATGAGGATTGGCAGTCTCAGTGGATGCAAAAAGCAGGCTGAAATGTTATTGTTCCAGCTACATTTGAGAGATACCAAAGAACAATAAAAATAGGTAATTTTTCTGTCATGCTTAAAATTCAGACCAAGACGTTATTCACCCGCATGATCAGAGTATAATGAAGTTATCATAATGTACCATTGTTATGTATTAGTTGGATATTACAATGGCTATAAAACAAGAGATAAAATATTGACTTCCCTTTTACAGGGCAATAGAAGGCTAGATTATTTCTACCACGTAAACTTACAGTGTAATAAAAAGGGAGTTTGGGATTTGGTTTCTCGGAAGAGGGTGGAGCCAGGGATGCACTTTCAAAGTTAGATTGTTGCAACCACCAATACTAGGAAGATGCATATAAAATATTGGCATAATTGCTAGAATTGCCTGAGCTTTCACAAACACATTTGTAAACAGCAATAAGAGAATTTGAGCCCATGGTGAATTGTCTGAAAAGCAATTTATTTGCATTGAAAGCCACTTAAATGGGGGAAGAAAAGGCAACAATAAAAATGAATGTTCAACACTCATTGCAACAAACACAACTGTTCACACATGCACTTTCTCATTTTCTCAAACCTATCAGGGTGCACAGTGCAGAATATCCAACAGACCAAGAAGCATAAATTTAACCACTCTGTAGAGCTTGCAGTAAGTTGGGATAACTACCCCTGAGAAGTCAGCGTTACATTTCCACCTCTCTGTCCCCTTGGCTATGGGAGCAATGGTGTGGGGCAGCAAAGGCTGCTGGTGGATGTTTCTTCAGAGGGATTCTCGTCTCGCAGGGACTCAGAGATGCTCTGGCTGGTGGCCATACCTTCTCTGGCCCACCTCCCTTTCATTCATTGAAAGAATCTTTGCCCGGACTTTCTTTTCTGGGGTCGGAAACAGGGTTTGGCCAAGGCGGGACCCAGCATGTGAGCCTTGGGATCCCAGCGAGGTGCTGATGCAGCTACAGTGGTCAGAAATCTGCACGGTGGCAGCCTGGAAAGGGGGACATCCTTATGTCTCCCCCACTGCTGACCCCAAATCAATGCTATGCTGTGGCTCCCCAAGTCCTGGCCAACAAGGTTTTTAATTCCTGAGCCTCAATTAATTTATCTTCTCTCCATATGGACTATTCAGGCCCCTCTTTGTAGACAGAGATCACAATCAGATATATCCAAACTAAAAAAGCATTTTATTTCAGTGGTGAACTTTGAGATTAAATATTGAACACACGCTTGTGAATTCATTCATGGCATCTCTTCCCCCATCCCCCAAAACTAGGTTTGCTCTAAATGTTAGAAGTTCAGCTGAAAGAGAATTCGTTAGAAGGTCACCTGTGATAGCAAAGATTGGCCTTTAAGTTCAGTAGAAAATCATTAGTACACTGTACACAGTATTTTCCACCCAGTTTAGGGAGGAAAGATGCACATGCCGTGGTTGGGCTACCAACTGGGTATTAACTCATAGAAACCGTCGAGAAAAGCAAAGTTTGCAACACTGGACTCCCGCAAAATTTTCTTTCAGTAACAGCTGTCCCTTTCTTCATTTCATGTTGCCTTTCACGGGGCATTCGGCCTCTTAAAAAAGGCCTAAACGTCTGATGGAAAAGGGAGGGCTCCTCAAAAAAACTTTTTCTTTGTTTCCTGTTCCTATAAACGCTTCACCAGACCCTGCCCCAGCTGATGTGAGATTTGATCTTTATCCCCCAGCCTTGACTTCTCCGTCCAGTTTGGGACTGAGGCACGTGCGTGGGGAGAAGATCTGAATGACAGGGGAAGGTGAAACCACCTGAAATGATGTCCAGCCTGGTCCTGGCCATCCTGCGTCAGTGAGGAGCAGCACTGGAGGCTGCAGCCATGCACAGCACCCCCAGGTTAGCCTGGTTTCACAGGCAATTAATTGGGGTCTCCACGCTGAATAAAACTGTCAGTCAGTAACGAAGGCTCCCGGCTCTGCTAACTCAGGCCACTAACAAACAAGTGCCGTGCTGCGGCTGGGGAGATGGAAAGCTGTCAGTTATTTGGGTCTTAAATACCAGCCTTCCCCTCTTGGAGTGAGAGGAGAGTCGTGCCGTAAAACTTTCTCCTAATTACACATTAGGAGGTTTATGAGGGGAGAAGCTGCTGAGAGTTACGGATCGGCTGAACACGAGTCGTGTTCCTCCCATGGAGGACAAAATTAAAACGTGGTTGTATTTGTCAGAGGCAAAGGGCTGGATTGTCATGCAAACTAGTGAAAGGACAAGAATGGGAAGTGAAGGCTGACAAACTGTCAGCCTCGGCATGTTGTTCGTGAGCAGAAGCGAACCAAAGGCCCCATGGCAGATGCCGGCAATGCAGCTGCACCCTTCACTTTGAATTTACTGACTTTTGCTGGTTTGTGTCCATGTTTGACACTGTGCTCCCTCATTTGTTCAAAAATAAATAGAAAAGGAGGAAAACATAAAAACATTACTCAAGACACCAGAAAGGAAACTAAAGTGAGATCTGCCCTCGGGGTGTGGGAAGCGAAAACCAGTATTTATGGGAAGGACAATCCCCACTCCAAGTAGATGGGTTCTTCCCCAAAAAGTCTGCTGCCTTCATGGAACTGATCATACGAGGGAGCAAAAGAAAACACTTTCCTGACTTGTCTATATCCTAAGCTCATGATTTGTGGCTGATCCAAGTTTAACCGGCCCATTCATGCCAGCCAGAGTGCTAGAAATATTATTGTTGGAAGCACGTTAAGATGCAATTCTCTCCCACTGGGCTGAAGTCATCCCCTGCTTGGGAAAAGCAAACAAACAAAATCCAAAATGCACGATGGGGAAAGGAAGCAGAAGAGGAAATGTTCATCGACTTGATTGGGGTCGGAGGCTTTTCCTGAGGTGGCATAAGCCACGAAGCAGGTTGACCAAACACCTACGCGGCTGCCCTGCAGCTGAAGATGACCGAAGTGGGCCAACACACGCATGAAAGTCTCATGCTGGCAGTTACGTATCCACATGCACTCCTGGCAGCGTGGATCCCTAGGGCGTTACGCAGAAAAACCTCCTTTGTAGATAGGGGATAATTGGGAAAGGAGGTCTGTGTGAGACGGCTTAGTACGTTACAGGCTGCCACTGAAGCCCAGTCCAGAGAAAGGAGCCTTGGATGTGGCACGGCGTTGGGAAAAAAGGGGTGAAACCAGCCTCTCCACAAATTCTGACAGCACTGGGAACCTTATCATCGTCGTGCCATTTCTGTCTTCTCCTCTGCACGTAGAAACTGAGGACACGATGTAATGCCCATTCCTTAGCCAGCCTAGTTGATGTCTAGGGAGTGCTTACAGCGGCAGTGACAGAGGCTGCTTAATTGCATTTCTTGTAATGCACAAGGAGCTAAACTGGAATCCATTTCTCTGGGGACAGAGAAGTTGAAGGAAAAGAAAAACTCTTCTGTTTCTGTAATGTCTTCCTCTAGCACAGATCACTCCGGAAAAAATATTGGCTTGCCTGCTCCATCCCTGTGTCTGAGTATATTAAAATGCAGAGGAGGTAGTCAGCCTGGTCACCTTCCATAAATCCGGGAGAGAAACGGGGAGATCAAATGAACAATCTCAGCTGCCTGCTGCCACCATTGCTAAACCCAGCAGGGCAGCCGGAGCCCTGGGAGACACAGCAGGGCACCGAAAATTTTAAAGGGAAGTGACAAAAGGGGGTAGGGTTTGCCATTTCTGACAGAAAGCCACCGTCCTACTCTGATGGAAGAGTCTTGGCAGGGAGCTACAGCAGGGAAAATGAGATGATACAGCATTTAACGTTTGGGGTAATGAGGCCTATAATAGATGACACTTGAGATGTGAAACACTAAGGTAGCGGTATTGCATTTAAATATTGGCAACAAGCTAAAGCTTTTCATCTGTCTGTTCAATGCCCCTTTTTTGATCTCAGAAGGATGAATATATCTTTTCTTTCCTTGATTTTATGTGAAGGGCACAAGTCAACTGCTCTTCTCTTGGACAACAACTCCTTAAAAACAAAGGTTGCTCCAATCCACGCTCTACTACCCATATAAATCAACGTGCAAAAGCAAATTCTTAGAATGATATTAAAACAGAAGCTGCTCTGAATGACCAGCCCTGACAGGAGGAATTAGTTCCCTGCTTTTGTTAAGCTCGTAATTCAGATTTCAAACTCCTCCGTGCAGAGATGAGGAAGAAAAGTGGCACAGAAAGGAAGCCGGCACTTGGGTGAAATAAGCAAACGTTCCAATTAGTCTGTCTCCTCTCCTGGATCACATTTCACGCTTCCTACAGCTGCAACCAGAACGAAGGATGAGAATCCAGCATACAAATGCCTAGTTCATTTGCTACAGCAGCATGAATAGGATTAAAATAATCTGAAGAGGAATTAAATGCCTCAACAGTCAGGTTGCAAGAGCAGGAGAATAAGACCTCTTCTGTGTGTTTCCAGGATCAGTGGAGTGGGGCCAGCAGAAGTGACCCAGGGTTAATGCAGCTCAGACTTGCCTTGGAGGGACTATTTTCTTCCTACTCAGAAAGAGTGGGCCACAAATCCTACATCCTTAGCCATGAACTGTAAAAGTTTGTTCACATCCAACGGTGAGACAAGCCCAGGAACATCAGATGAGTTTGCAATGTCACCACGCGCACGAGTTGAATTTCCAGCTTGCAGACAACCTGTACACGGGCTGCAGGTTTGCCCCTAAAATACTCTTAACTCAAAACACCCTGTTTGGGGAAACGTAAGCTGGCAAGTGAACTTCAATGAACAGTTTTGGTTTAACTTGCTATCTAAACAATGCTGTTCAAAATAAGACAGGAAATTTTTTACCTATGAAGAAATAAGGGCAGAAATCAATAAGCTGACGTAAGGGAAACAGAAGCACGACAGTGTTATGCCTCTAATTAAAAAAAAAACCAAACCTTGATCTCTCTGAGAAACTCCAGTACTTTGAGAAGGTACACATTTTCCTTCACTTTGTTTTGAAAACAATTGTCTAGTTAAATGACAGAAGTGAGGAAGAAGTTTCAGGGTCACAGCAGAGCCTCACTACAGAGCAAATTCTATCAGATGCAGGTTTGGAAACCTGCATCTTCAGTGATGACCACAGAAATGCAGGCAATAATTTTGTTACTGGCCTGGTTAAACGTAATTAAAACCATGGGTTTTCAACGCAACCTTACATTCAAGACATATACAAGAAACAGTCAGGATCCTTTATATAATCAAACAGATAAGCATTCGTTTAATCAATATATAATCAAGCAATGTGCAAGCACCTAGAAGTAAAAAAGGAAAGAACAAGCAGCCAACATGGATATGTCAAGTATAAATCATGTCTAATCTCCTTCTGTGACAGGGTAGCAGACCTTGTCAATAGAGGAGAAAGAGCAGACATCATCTATCCTGACTTCAGCAAAGCTTTTGACATCGTGACATTCAAACACGGCCTACGTGAAACAAGTATCTGGTAGATGCATCACCAGCTGGAAAAGCGTACTCAGCGAATGGTTATCAACATTCACTGTCAGAGCCGAGGGAAATTATCAAGTGAGATTACACAGGGGTCTGGCAGCATTCACTGGTTTTTCTTAACGACTTGGTTGCCAGAAAGTGTGCACTTATTCAATTTGCAAGGGGTACCAAGCTGGGAGAGGCTGCAAACAGGCTGGAGCATACAGCTACTTTCAAAATGTCCTTGTCCAATTGGGGAAATACTCTGGAAAAAGCGGGGAGCAGCTTCAGTAAAATGCAAATCCCAGAAGCAAAGGAGTTGGGAGTTCTGGGAAAGCACCAAGAAAAACTGTGGTGATGAGGGGATTCCTTTCCCCCTCTAATGCCCTGCCTGCAGAACACAAGAACAAATGGGGAAAGCAATGTGGATACGGTGCTAAAGTCCTGGCCCTATTATTATTAACAGTAAAACAGTAATTAGGTGCTGTGTTCTGCTGCAGAAGAGGACAGATTTCTATCTGCAGTCCTCAAAATACAGCTTGCAAATACTTACTAGTCCTTGTGCATGAGAGATGCTGTAAGCCTTTAAGTGAGTTTTAATTATTAACTATATTAGCTCATCAGTTGGATGATTTACCAGTGATGTAGCACAGTGAAAGTCAGAGCACTCAGGGTAATTTTCTGTGACTATTCCTAAACAGGAGAAAATCTGCTAAACCACATAATAAACCAGCAATGGTTTAATACTGCCTGGCAACAGCGTTCTCTCACAAAATCCCTGTACCTTACTGGGATGACAAACGATCTCTCCACTGTGGGATGGGATATTATCTGTTTTTCAGCATGGACTGAAGGAAGGGAACTCATGATGTCAACCTCTCTTGCTTCCCATGGCTTACCTGAGGGTCGTGCCTCTATAATGTAGCCAGTTGTGGGTTTTTCTCCTGAATCTCCCTCAGTCCATTGCAGCGTCAGCCCAGAAGCAGATTTTGTCACCAGAATTTCCTGAGGAGAGCCGGGAGACCCTAAAGGATGAAATGAGAATAGCAAATGGTGGTGGTATCACAGACTGCAGTATTCTTCATTTTCTCTACTGATATAGGGGAAAAAATTATCTAGAAGTATTAGTCAATATATGGGCAACACAAACCAGTTCAATGGGCTATTGACCTAAATTTTTCACTGGTTCTAGTACCAGCAGTTACATGCCAATGGCTGGGTTTTAGAGACAACTGTGTTAAGAAGGAAAGAGAAAAAACCCTCTCATTTTAACCATGAGCATATCTGCAGCATTTGCACATTGTCGCTGCTGTTTCCGAATTCGGAGGCGAAACCAGTCTCCAAGTTTCAGGGAGAGGTTCGTGGGGACAGCTGCCCGCCCATTTGCTTGGGAAGATGCCACGACCACGTTAGAGAGGATTCCTGCTTTATACTGTCTGTGGTGGGACATGAGAGTTAAACTGTGGAGCCACAGTGCTGCTGTGCCAGATAATGGCTACAGAAGGTACGGTGACAAAATTAAATCTTGCTGGCACCCAGAAGAGTGGAATTGCCAGACATTGCTCTGATGGAGGGGGGAAAAGAGGCAAAAATCAGAAACGTGACCATTGCATTGATGTTCTGTGATTTACTGGACAGGCTTGTATCGTTGGGGAGTATTTACCTTGTTAGATTATCTGTTTATGAAAATCACTGATCAAATAAGAAAGCAAACTCTTTTGGTACACACACTGAACCAAGCTGGTATTCAGCCTGTAGCTCCTCTTGACATATCAGGAAATTTGCAGACCTCTCCCTCTGCATAAGCCAAAGTGTCAGGAGAGAATAATTGTAAATTCTTTCTGGCTTTACATCCAGGAACCTCTGCTGGTTTTGGCAGAGTTATTCCAGTTCTGACTCCACTGCATAGCAGTACAGTCAGAATTATGCACCGCGCTGTCAGGCTGCAGCATTGAAATCCCTGGCTAGGCCATTTGTGTTATTATTTATTCACGCTGTTTTGTTTACTCACATCAGACTTCTAGATTTCAGGAAAAAAGGAAACATGTTTTTCATGAGCAGTTGCAAAACTCACTGAATCATGTCCTGAGCTCCTGTGACTCAGCTTCTCCTTGGCTTGGAAATTCATGTGAAGCCCTGAGTGCATTATTCCCCGCTGTTGGACCGTGTTTGTATAACTGATCTGGCTTGTGACATGCTTTTATGGTTCCACTTACCTTCTGCTGGCCCAGCTGTGACGTTGGCTTGCAGTTCAGGTCCACAGGCGATGGTTCGGGCTTGCACTCTGAATAAATAGGTCATGCCCTTGGTGAGATCTCGGACCTTCAACCAGCGTTGCCAGTTCCCTTTAATGTCCACGGTGACCACCTTACTCACCCCTGGAAGAGCCACGCAGATAAAAAAATAAGAGAAGGTTGCAATGCAAAAAGAGAAATCAAGTGGAGCTTATTACATCTAGATGGTAAGTAAAATTATCTAACAGTTTGTTAAGAAAGTATATCTTACAATTAGCAGGAGTTTAAGTAGTGATAATAGCCAATTTTCAGCACTGATAAGTATAATTAGAGTTTAAGCTTGATAAGTGGGTACTGACAAGAAAAAAAACCTTACAACACAACTGGGAAATTACCAAGAGACTACACGCAACTTCACTAATTACTCTGGGAAGAAAGGAGGAGGTAAACGAAGAGGACTGCATGTTGCAGATTGCTTCCTATGCAAGCATTTCTCCACCGTTTCTTTGCCAAGTAACCTGCAACATTGCCTGGAGGAGGAAACGAGGGCCAGGTTCTTTCCTTTCATCTCGTCCTGTCATTTCCACCATCACCAAGTGAATGCAGAATGAAAGATGCGTATCTCACAGGTAACTTGTGGGTACAAATGCCACTGCAATAGGGGATGCAATCAAAGCGTTATTAGTTTGGACAAGGCTAAAGTCACGACCTGTGTTTCACTTTTCTCACTCTCTAAGAATTTTTCTTACATGGATGAATTAAAATCAGTGCTGTTTCCTTCATCAAGGTTCATAGCTAGTTTCACGTTCAGGTTCTCAATGCTGCATAAAGGGCAGAGCGGCAATGAGTGCTTTGAAAACAAAAAATCTAGTTTTCACTGGAATTTTCTAAAAGTCAGTCAACAGAAAGGATTTGATTTATAAAATATTCTATGGAACAGAAAGTTCAAGTTTACAGAGTCCTTTTGGCATTTTTCTGGTTCTGTACACGTACATAACACATTTCAAATCAAGAAGATAGGAAGTGGGAGAAGGTTTTTCCCAATAGAGAAGGCTGCTTGCTAGTTTCTCTTTCCAGAAAAATGCAGAAGGAAGATGTTTTTCAATCCAGATGCTTATTTTATGCAAATCAAGATGATGCTTTCAGTTTTTATCAGTTAAATAAAGAGTAATGTCCAAGCAATTTCTGTTCAAAGTTTTCTCCCAGATACAATTTATAACTCAGGGAATCTTTCCTTGGTTAACGAGGAAGCAGTAAAAGTGCTCCCTCCTTCCCTAGGTGTACTATTTCATTTCTCTGAGACAAATCAGGAAGCATTTGTCATTTTGAAGTTATGCTCCAAAAAAACCGAACTGTTAAAAAAGGCTCCAGGGCAATTTTGTTGTCTATTATTGTGTAAAACATAACATTGTAAAGCTTAAACAAGAAAAGGTCAAACAGGGAGAAGACTGTGCTAAAGAACAGATCGCTGTTAGAAAGTTTTGCAAAACGCGCAGGTTTTAAGCAGGCTTTAAGCAGGAAGGCAGGAGGTGTCACAACAGCGAGGATGCTCAGCTGAACATCACGAATGGGCGAGAAGTCAAAAGATGCAGGAAAAAAGCTCCAGGGGGGTCTGGTCCATCCACGTTGTTGCTTTGTAGCGCTGGGATGGAGGAATGTGAGACCTGGCCCCACAAGCCTCGCTGCCTGCGTTCAGCACCATTACGTGCTCCATCTTCAAATGAGTTCGGCTTTACCTTGCTCTCTAAACAAAGGAACACGGCTTTTCTAACAGAGGAAAATGATGGCATCGAGGGAGGCATTACTTGCCATGGCGGGAGAATAAATCGGTTTGCTGAAAGAAAAATGTTGGCACAAGAGCAAATGGGTAGAAACCGGAAAATAAATTTAGGCAAAAATTTAGAATCTGAGGAAAAGCCTTCCATAACCTCTCTGCTCACATCAGAATCTTCTACAGGGGAGGGAGGGACAAACTGGAGTCAGAGATAGCACAAGCAGAGGTGGGGAAGAGAAGAAAAGAAAACAAAGATTCTGAGGATGTTAAGTCAAATGCATGCAGAGAAAACATGATGTGACACTTCCATATTTTCAGGGGAAAAAATGTATTCTTAAACATTGTGTAGGAATGAATAAAAGACAGGAAATGCCCAAACAGCCTGAACCTCCTGCATACCCCGTGCACAGTTCTTGGTCAGAATTAGAAAAGCTTTCTGCATTAGCTCTTTGTGCTCAGACCTACCAGCCGTAAAGGTTGAAAGTGCTTTTATTCTCATGTTTTCATTCCTGAACATAACTTTCTCAGTGCATAAGACATGGATATTCAGACAATATAGATCTTTAGTCCTTAAAGAAGAAGCAAATACGAGTGATTGATATCCTTATTTCTTTCGAAAAGAGTTTAAAATGGATTGGCAATGGCTGAAATTACTCTCCCTACTGTCACACTGCCAAAGTCGGACATCCTATTGAACTACTGGCGATCTACCAGGAATATAAAAATATTAATAAGACCATCCACAAACTTTGTTATCTTTTCTAATTCACTTTTGGAATGAATTTACATTTGTTTCCAGAGAAATTGCCAAATCCGTCTCTGTTGCTGTTCTGGCAAATTAATGAAACATTTGTGGCCACCACGTTGTTGTGGTCTAGCTTAAACCTAGTGCTGGGTTAAAGATGCTGCTTGAGAACTCCACATAAACAGACACAACTAAATTTCTATCACAGTAATTCTCCCTTGTCAAAAGCGGCAGTGGTACCAGTGACAACTAGCACATTTGATGCCCGGGCAATCTTTGTGATAACAGAAGTGACACATGATGTGATAAGCGACACAAATGTGTCTGACGACTATTCTGGGACAGAGCCTACTCAGCAATTTCAAAGTGCAACGCAGGGAGACAATCAGGCACTCTCTCAGGCTGAGTTTCCTCTTCGCCCATACCAGGTAACGATGGCCATAAAATGACTTTTCAAATCACACAGAATATAGTTTGTGCAAGAAAATGAAAGAGGACAGACAAAAGCTATATTCCACAATATTATAGTTTGCTGAACAGTTTTGGCAAAAGCGGAATTGTTTTACTTACCCTCTGCCACCTGGTTTCTCTTGGAAAACAGCAGAAAGCAAGTAGGAAATTGGGCAGACATAAAAGATACTACAGTACTTTTCTATCATTTCCCCATGAATATGTATGATCGGAGATCTTTCTTACCCTGGACGGGAGCCAAAGGTTCATAGACTACTCGATAACCCTGCAGGACTCCATTTGCTGCTGTCGGCTCACCCCAAGACACATTGAGTGTAGT
Organism: Haliaeetus leucocephalus; assembly: GCF_000737465.1. NCBI lineage: Eukaryota > Metazoa > Chordata > Aves > Accipitriformes > Accipitridae > Haliaeetus > Haliaeetus leucocephalus. The sequence continues at coordinate 5,829,860 of NW_010972731.1, read as the reverse complement.
GCAAGTGATTTCAGAGAACGCCAAAAAGCTGGGAGCGCTGGGTGCTGAAAGGATTACAAATAGATTGAATTGCAGTAGGAGTAGTCAATCTGATATACATATATATTATAAAACATTGGTTTATTTGCCCAGCCTAAATCTAAAGGAAACAAGCTGAGAATGGGATTTGTCAATTGTATCCAAACGTCCTGTAATCAATGAGAAACCCAGCCTGGCCTAAAAAAGGCACCCACTCAGCTGCAAAGCTGAACCTCAAAAGCAAGCACCGAGATCGGACGCAGGAGGGAAAGACCCTTAGAAGGATGCTAACGTGAGCACACAGCCCCAGCGCACGCCTCTTCTTCGTAGCCGCCGACAAGGGCATTGCCTTCGCCCTGTGCTGGAGCGCTCCCACCGTGATCACGTCCAGCACAGAGACAGCTCGGTCTGACCAGGTGGCTGCTGATCCAGCATTAAAAAAAAAAAAAAAAGACTGGTCCTTCTGCCAGCCCATTCTCATTTCTGCTGTATCACTCCCTTACTTGATCCCTCTTTTCCCCTCCGAGACTATTACAAGGTAATGACCCATCCGAAAGCTAAATCTAAACACCAGTGCCCTCCTGCGTCCACCCGTTTCCCTTAGCCACTGTCCAGTTACACGCTGGTCGTCACCAAGTCTGTGTTTTGAGACAAGACATCGGTCCCGTACCCGCCTGGTGCGTCCTGCCCTGCGAGGGGCTGCTCCGGGGGCCGTCCCCGGCTGCGTTGAAAGCGGAGATGCAGACCATGTACTGCGTGTGGCTGGTCAGGTTTTTGAGCCGGACGGTCGTCTCCGGGAGGAAAAGGACCTTCACTTTCTCCGTGTCATTTTGGATGTCGCTCTCCCAGTAATAAATCTGTCGGGACAGTGAAATGTTTTAGTATATGCTACACCTAGAAAATATCTGGGCATTGCAGCTGTAACAGATGAGGAAGATGGTGCGGTCTTGCTCTGGATGACTCCGTGAAATGGGATACTAATGCTTTTCACCATGTGCCCAATCTTTTCTCTTCCTTTGGCAAATTCCCCTGAGTCCAGTGACCATCTAGCTGAGTATATCACTCAAAAATAGAGCACAGGCTGAAGAATATGGCCTAATGACAGCAGATATAAGCTGCCAGAGTTCAGCAACGAGAGGTCAGTTTTTAAATTCTCCCTGAAATGCTAGCTGCCTGTCAGCACTGGCATCCCAATACGATGCTCCATAATTCACCTCTGCACGCACACAACAGTTTCACCAATTGTGTTCGCAGGACAGCTAAGCAAATGCCTTCCTGAAGAAGGTAATAAAGACTTTCCCTAACGTTCCTTGAGGTACTTTTCCCCATTCTTCCCTTACATAATTTGTATCCTGATGCCATAAAATTAGGCTTTGGAGAAGTCTTTTCCAAGAGGAAAAGTGGTGCCAGCCCTACTTATTGGACAGGCCTGGCAGCGAGAGCGATGCAGCAGGCCAAAGCAAGCCAGAAAGTTGAGAGAATGAGCCAAGGCAAGACTCCACCTTGGCTCTACAAGCCAAGCTGTTGGAGCCATCTATATACATACAAAAGGAAAAGAACATGAATTGATATATAAGGATGCTTGTTACTGCCAAGAAGGGATGCCAGATTATTCACGTTGGCTTGGCTTTTCTTTGCTTATGGACCTAAATTCATGGAGGGAGGCAGAGCCAAACACTGAACCCAAGCCAAGCTCCAGTGTTTGTAGACTTGCCCATTTCCACTCTCTGAGGGTCCATTCTCATGCTGGAGAAGCTAAACATCATGCCTCTGCAACATCCTCATGTCCTATGAACCAAATGCAATTAATACCGTGATTTAATTCTGTTAAAGTTAAGGAAATGAAATAATTCTTCCGAAATCCGACCTGGCCCAGGCTTCTAGCTTGGAGAAAGTTCTGCTTTTCGTAATGGCTTGCAACATTTGACAGATAGAAAGCTCAGTTAATTTTCTTGAATACATTTCTTGCCCCTAGCTCTTGTGTGTCTGTTGCTTTTTGAAGCAGATTATGTTGCCTGCGTAAGTGGAGCTGCCTCCTTATCTGCATACCCTGTTTCCCCATGCTCTCCTTCTCCACAAACAGCAACACACTTTTCCTCCCCCTCGTGTCATTCTCTTTCTTTTGGTTTTGGGACTTAGTGCCGTTTCCGTACTGCAGTCTGAGTGCTCTTTTAATTTGCCTTACGCAGTGAGGGCAACAGTAGTTTGTCGAGCTATCTCACAAGTAATAGCAGCGCCAAGCAAGATAAATGAAGCCAGTAGAAAGAGGAGAATTGCCTTGTAGCCTTGGATGTTCCCATTTTGGCTGTCGGCAGGAGGGGGGTCCCAGGTGAGCTCCAGCTGGCTTGCAGAAAGGGAGTTTACTTGGATGTTCTGGGGGGCCAGCGCTGGTGCTAGAGAGAAAGGAGAACAGCAGAATTAATAGTGACGAGCAGAACTAGTTCATATCCAGGTTGCAATTTGCCAGTTGCGGAAGGACCCCGGACAGACTCTGTTTACGCCCCGAGTCAGCTACCGGAGTCGGCCCTGGAGGGATCCGTGTCACCGGGAAGGCTCCGCACACGCGGAGCCGCCGAGCCCCCGGAGGAGGTTATGTTCTCTCCTGCACACACCGGCTTAGACACTGCATCAACTCAAGCCCGCCAGCAGCTTGGGAAAAGAAAGGAGGATGTTGTGTTCGTTCTACGGTAACTTTGGGGACTTGCCTTTGGCTGTGACGCCGCGCTCCTGATGGAGCCCTCCTAAAAGTCACCGGGAGCGAGGCAGCCCCTCTGCCACCCTCAGCCCGGCCCCCCGCTCAGCAGACAGCCTTTCTGACAGCCTGTTCGCAAGGCTCCAAGACTTAGGGCCAAAATACCATCTAAAATTACCTTCAACACCATTCGGACGCTAATCGACTCAACAACTATTTAATGTGTGACAAAATGACTTTTTAGTTTGCTACTCGTTAGCTCTGCTTTGATTATATCTTCGCATACACACGCTGGCCCTCCTGGCGTTTCTTCTTTGCACGGCGCCGTGCTAGAAAAGTAATCCTTGAGTGCACCTGGGTCATGCCATCCTTCCCTTCGTCAGGATCCAACTTGGTGCAGGTGGATTTTCTTCCCCAGCAGCTAGCAAGGACGGTCTGTTTTCCTGACCTGCTGTCTCTGCCTCCAGCAGGTCTTAACAAAACAGCACATGTTCTGTTTACAGAAAAGGTGCCGGAGCGTGTCCTGTTCAAACTCCAGAAGTAGGAAGAGAAAGGCAGGGCAAAGGGTACGCTTCTCCTTTCTCCGTGTTGACGGTGCCATAGCCTTCACCCAGACCACCTGAGAAAGCTGCCTCTTTTCTCTCTGCCCCTTTATGGGCCGTAAATAGACGTGATAAAACATTCCCTACTCGAGTTAGATAGCCCCGGTTATCTGTTCCTCGCGAGACTTCTTTCTTTAGAGGGAATGACCTTCATAAGTCACACTTTTCTACCAATACTCCCTCCCCCCAGAGTTATAAAATAAAATAGTAATTAACACCCACTCAGCCTGACACCAACTATTTATTTTGTTCTAACTGTGTGGTTTCCATATTATCACTGCCCACCCTGCCGTTAATGGAAATGTTAATAACCAGCGCCAGGTTGTTGTGACAGATGCTTGGGCTCATTATCAGAAATTCTTATTTACCGCTCCATTAAACGACAGAATCGCACAAAAAAACAATTCAATCAAAACTAACTGGAGGAATTTTAACAGCCACATTAATAATCCAAAACATAAATAAAGTTAATGTCTTTTGCATGTTTGCCATCGGCAACTCTATTGCAAAATTATTGCTGTACAATTAAAACGTGAAAGGCAAAATTGAAAATAGCCTTTATCCCAGTGCTCACTTAAAACTATTTGTTTATTATAATTTTTTTGTTATTGTTTCACTTCCAGCTGGATGTAGCGAATGCACGAGGTGACAATGACCATCAGTAAAATACAGCTTGTTCGCAGGGGTGCACTCACTTAATTGCCGCCCTTCTTCTGCACTTTGCGGAGGAGCGAAGGGAGCAGCTACCCGGCCGGCTGCCTGCGTTCAGCGCAACGTAGCAGCGTTCTGTTAAGGACCAAAAATCTCAAGATTTTGAGACTTTCACAGCACGCATCAGAGTGCGAGGCCAAACTGATCACACAGTACAAACCTGAAAATACATCTCGGAGATTTGCAGATGACGACACGCTCAGGGAAACGGGAATATGTACAATCACAGAAGAAAATGGATCACTTTAGCGATGTGTTTTCTTTCTAGGTAGTGACACTGCTGTCTGTCCTGAGCTGACAGCTTCAACGTGCTCTCAATACCCAGCTCTGAAGCAGTACCTACAATGGCATTTTTCTTTGGATCCCATGTGCCAGCCTGCAACAATTGCCGCTTCCGAGATGGGACCATTAGAAGAGCCTGCTGCCAGAAAAACACCGCTTTTCCTCAAACCTTTTTTGGAGCATGTCTGAGAAACACAATGGTTAAAAAGTGCCAGTGATCATTCTCCACTGACACTCTTGCTGCTGGAGCTGCACTTTTGCTGGCACGGCGGTGGAAAATTTGATGGGAGGGGAAAAAAAAAAAAAAGACAATGTAGAAAAAGATATTTCTCTTCACTACCCCAGAGCCTCCACGAGATGCAAATTATTTGGTTTTGTGCCCTGTGAGTCTGTCCCTCTGTTCAATTTCAAAGGCTGATGTGTCCCTCCTCTTCTAAGCACAGATTTCTTGTTGACAGCAAGGGACAGCAGAAAAGTGCTGCTGACGCTTGATGTGGCTCTGTGCAGACAGCACGTTACATTAAGGGTGAAATGAAATACTTTAAAAAGAAGGAAACACATCCCTAAAGACTCTACCTGTTTGAAACCCCAAACCATTCACTGAATGGATGGACAGGCTGTACCAATAAAAGCAGGCACATTTAAAAGGTGAATTCAAAAGCCTTTTACCTTCTAGGAATGCAGAGTTCAAGATTACTGAGCTCTCAGTTTTTTCATGGCTGTTGAAATCACGCATACATAAAAAGCAAGGTTAAAGCTGCATACCTCACACTGCTGTAGGTGTTAGTGACATTACCAACTATAGGAGGAGCGACACAGACCCCTGAGGGTCCAAACTCAGCTCTTGGCAGGTGGAAAGCATTTCACTTTCCCTGAAAAAATAAGTACATATTCAGGAAGTCTAATTCTGTGCACATATCCTGCCTTGGAATCTCATGCAGATATGTGTAAACATTTCTTTTCTCATCTGATTTCTGTTCACCTTTGAGATTGTCTCCTTGAAACTCTCAGTCAAAACTAAGCAGAAAGGCTGAGCAGGTTGTATAGCAATTAGTAAAAAAATACCAACTATGGACAGGGATGAAGCTGGCAGGATCATGTAAAGACAACAAATCTATCTGGAAATGCAGTGAGAGTGTCAAAATGAGCCCATGAATAAAGTTACACATCTAAATCCACATTTAAACATATCACTGCCCTCATTTCCCAATCATACTGAACAGCCTCTGCTCACACTGCAGTCAATTTGAGCTTGCAAATGCTTACAACCTTTAAAGAGAAGGTGCTTAAAATCCCCAGTGGCCTGCCCGCACCGGAGCTCCGCGCATTGCAGAAGGTTCACCTCCGTTTTTCTTGCTGCTTGCTTGGGATATTTGCTCTCTGGGCTGTGTGGCACCGAGAGCTTTTCATCAATACAAAACTACTATTCCTTTTCTCAGTGACAGTTGCCACGATGCTCTGTAGCACAGGTAGGCTACAAATCCTTGTGATTCATTGCGTAAACTTAATAACTGTTTTTATGAAGCATTCCTTGCTGCTCTTACATCTGCTCCAATTTCTGGGTAGCAAAGGATTTCTCCTCTGCTGATTTTCTAATTGTTTCTGTAATGCCAGTATTACGTCAGGAAATTCACAGACAAGTCTGGGACAAGATTCCCTGACACTCATGCTATTTAAATAAACATGCAGGCAAAAAATGAGGAGAAAAGTGCAGTGAAAGAGACTGAAGATTTTCTGTGCATCAGCTTGATCCCACAGTTCCAAGCAATCCCAAGCAAATTTCTGTTTTGTAAAGACCTCTGATCCTTTTCTATCGAGCAAGCATTTCCCCCCCCAGTTCATCAAAGCGTGCTTTTGTGAACATGCTTGCTTTTATTCCCTAGTAATCAATATATTTGCATTTTGGTGTTAGCACCTAGAGGCCAGAATCTCATTGCACAATGTGTTGCATAAACACAGAACAAAGAAATGGCTCCAGGCCTAAAAAGCCTCTAATCTGTATGTCTACACATTATAATGGAGGGGTGGTCGCAGCATGTTCTGATATCAGCTGTAATCTTATCTACCTAGTGAGTAACAACAAGAGAGAAGACACAGCAATATTCAGCGTAGCATGTGCTGACAAGGAAAGCATGCACATGCAGCACCTCCAAAGTTTACACCACTGGTTCCTGGCACACATAGTCATGGAAAACAGAGCTGGAAAGGATTTGGAGAGGGCTCAGACAAGCCATCCTCCCGCGTCATGCTGGGATCAGCTTGGCTGGTCAGATGTTTGTGTAATCTTGATCACTGACCTCTTTCCAGATTTCCCTGCTGTCCCCACACAAACTCTGCCAGTGTATCCCTATTTTAATAACTCTTAAAATAACTCTCAGCTTTCTGATTTTTTTTTTTTTTTTTAGCCTAAACCATCCTCGCCGTATTGAAGTTCTGTCCCTGCAGTGCCGTGGAGAACAGATTGTTTCTTCTTCTGTCACAGCCACTGCCCTCAAGTTATAGCATAGATAAGCAACAGTTAAGTGGATTATAAAAGCCAAACACAACAAAACAAACAGAAGGTCACCAGATAAAACAGCGAGACTGATCTGCAGAATGGGTAAAGCAAAAACGCAAGGGGTTTTCTAGCAGTATGGGCTTAGAGAAGGAATGCAAGGATGGTACCTCCCAAGAAAGAACAAAAAGGCGTATCTGCGGATGTTTGCAGTCACTCCTTCCACCAAGGAAAAGCAGCACGAGAGAAAAGTGTTGAGTCTTTATTGGCCATTTTCTTACAGTGTCTGCGAAAGAGAGGTGGGAGCGAGGAACGCTTCCCCGGTGCAGCAGTACCTCTGTGCCATCAGGAATGCTGCGTGAGCGATGCTGATTAGTTCAATAACAATTAGTTAATTGTGCTTCAAAAACAGCTACTGCGAAGCTGCTTTCCGCTGTGACAAAGCAGCACAAGCTATATTTAGAACGTAAAAGATGTTTCCCACCAATTTCTGGCTGTTTTAAGCTAGGCTATGTTTTGTGATGGAAGTATACGCTTTTTCCAAGGACTGCACTTTCTGGGGTTATTCAGATGTATCTCAGATGCAACAAGACTGGCATCCACATCCTTTGTACGTGGGTCTTGTTCCCTCCAACGCAACTCCATTTCCTAACATTGGACCCGAGTGCTCCTACCCTCTTATTCAGACGTGACAATCCGGCACCAAAACCTAGCGCTCTGCCAGTTCTTAACTTCGTCAGGCTTGTGTCACCCTGCGACTTGAAACGAGTCTCAGGAAAGGAGCTATCTGGTCTCTCCCATCTTTGAGAAGCCCAACCTCCTACTGGGTGGGGGAGGAGGTTAAAGCAGCTGGAAAAGCCAGGTTTTAGTAGGAAATAACCCTTTTTCAGGGATGTTGATATATGTGTTGATTTATGTGGTTGTATAGACCAGCGTAAGAGAAGTTGAAATATTTCCTACTGTACAGGAGACCAATGGAAGTCAATACAAGAAGAACTTGAACATCTCAGCCTCATGAACACTGATAAAGAGGGAGCACAATCTAATTGATGCAAAAATAGAAAGATAAACAGACAAACCTACCTTGGTGGAGAAGAAGGGGTGGAGAGGAGAAAGAGAATAGCTGTCAGGACGGGGACCTTGGGAATCTAGCACACTCACAATTGCTTCACTCTGTGCCATGTTATCTGGGAGGGCAATCACTTTGTCTCCTCCATATATACTACACTTCGTACAGTAGCTGTGTATTGCCACGTCCAATTTTTAAGGATATCAAAGTCATGAAAAAGCATAAATAAAAGCAGCTGCAAATGATACCCAAATGTAACATCCCCAGCTTCTTTGCTTAGCACTGGGAAGCTTCCCAACGTTGGCTAGGCATGTCTTCAGCATCTGCAGAGATATGGGGGGAGGCAGCGGGGAGGGAGGAAAGAGGGAGAGGTGACATTCACTGCGCTTATTGGAAAAACATCGATATGAACCAAGGACTAGAAATGGAGTATCCTTTCCATGGACCCAGACTCTAGGAGGTTATCTGCCGATGCCATTTTTTTGAACTGAGGAGGCAATCATGTTCTGAGGAAACCTCCACGGATATGACTTATTCATGAAGAACCTTCATAAACTGGCAAGTGACTCAAGCAGAAGTAATTCTCATCCTGTCCCTCACCATCTCTTCCAGTGGTGGCGAAAACACTGTTGCTGTGATTACTAATCTTTTAATACAGGGTTCAGATTTTCCAGTGAGCCTTGTGCAATCCAGGATTTTCATGGGGCCAACTCGATCCAAGTGATGCAGAAAAGGTTACCGTGATCTCATTACAATGCCTACAACCGAGGCGAATCTCACAGAGCGGTGCTGCGAAATACTTAGAACCTGCAAACAAAGACTACATGTTTTTCTTTTGCTGAAGCCCACAGTTCTACTTAGCTAATACAAACCTAAAACAGGCTATCACATTGCGTATGGAGATTATCCATCAATGGACTGAGAGCGCCTGGCCCAAAAGTAAAAAGCCCTTACAGAACTGTCAGACTGCCTCTGGAAAGGGCATACAGGTGGTTAAAACAGGAAGGGGGAAAATAATAAAATGAGCTTTTTCCTCTGTTTCTTTCGTGTCAACAAGGATACGATCAGACGCAGGCAGGTAGCCCATCACTCAGCAGAGACGGACCCACGAGCAGGAACAGCAAGAGCCTGACAAGCATTAGGTATGCGCAAACAAACATACAGGCGTAAACCTACGAGCTAAAATCCCCTCTCGCTTACATCAATGCAAATTAGGGTTAGCTCTGCTAAAGCTAGTAGAGCTAACCCAGTAGGAAAGTTGTGTACCTGAGAGCAGCGCCAGCTCTGATGAGTGCAGGATTCACCCCCCAGGAGGTACTGAAGGGTGTTCAAGGGTGCAAGGGATGGGGAAGAACTGCTGAGTGTTTGGTGCTTTGGCCTGATGCTCCCTCATGTGCACCGGGAGGAGCGGGAGCAGCACCAGGTGGGAAAGTAGCGCTCTCAACTCTCTGGAAAAAGTCTACCCGTTAGAGGCAAAATTACCTACTTCAGACTATTTCCCCATGTTCTCTGGTTCCCAAGACTCCTCCTCCTCCATTTATAGTCATGTTCCACTCACTATAATTTGTTAATCCCACACTCTAATGTCATAATACCACAAGTTCATGGCAGCTGACAAAAGCATCCACTTAATGTTCACTAACAGTAACGGCAGCACCTACTAAAGCCTAATAAGCACCGACAACTCCTTATGCTCCACTAAAGTCAAGAGAGCGTGTCAAATAATTAGGGTGAATCTCCACTGGGTTTGCCATATACCAAATGTTAAAAGCCGTATCAGAAAAAAGTCAAACTGAGCAGGTGAGATCTGCCACTGCGATAACCTTTCGCTGTGGCTTTAATGCAAGTCTGGGTAGCTGACCCCCATGAGGGATTAATTTAGGATTTACAGATTGCAATGGTCAGGGAACCCCAGGGAGCCCATGGAGGACTGTGATCTTGTGCTCCTGGGGAGAGAGAGATTAAATTTACATTTTCTCCACTCTGAGTGAGAGTTTTCTCTTTCGGTATTTGTTTTGCAGTCCTAGCGTCCCTGAATTCATCACTGTGGTCCTATACCCCCATATCATCTCAGTGTCCAGATCGCTGTGGCCAAAATAGTTTAGAAAATTGCTAATTCATATTTCATAGGAAAAAATGGCAACTTTTTTGTTTTCAGTCTACGACAGGCAACCTGAAATGCCTCCAGTTCCATGATTGACGATGGATACAGCAAACAGATGTCAGAAAAGAAAACCAACTGTGTTTCTCTACAGCTGGCTTCACAGCAAAGCCGTACAGAGGAGGCAAAGCCACGGGAGTTGAGACCCATATGAAAATAGTTACAACATTTTGCTCACATATCCCAGGATGACTGAAAACAAGCGGAGCAGGACTGCACAATTAGAGGAAATAGAAATTTGGCTGCAAATATAACCCTTTAGTCAAAAATACTCAAACTCCAGCCCGTGTCTGCTTGAATACGAGTTATCAGCCAGGGCTTCCCCGCTTCTTTACCAGTGCAATTTATGGTCCGTTTTACTTTACTACTGATGGCTCATGTTTTTGAAAGGAAGGTTAATTCCTTTGCTTTTAATGGAGTAGCTCTGCTGTTAGTTCTGTAAGGCTTTGCATACACGATCAGGCTTCTCATCCCTCTGCCCTCTGTGTACTGTGCAGGGATGTCCCTGCACTCGGTTCTTCACAGGACATATAACACTGCAGCAGAACAGCTAATTTGTCCTACCACTCCCACTGCTGCTTGCACCAACTACAGAACAAAGACAGGAGTCCTGATGATGAATTTGAGTACGGAGAGTCTGTCGGTCTCGGGCTACAGTCAGTGCTGAAAATCGACATCAAACTGTTGGGTTTTTGAGATGGAAGTTCATCATCTGAGCAAAACGTCGCATGGCAATGGCAGCCCAACGCCACCCACACCCGAGGCAGAGATAAACAAGCACAGTTGATCAAAACCTGATGATATTTTTGCTTGGACAAAACCATCTTTCCTACATTGAGACGTGATAAAAAGAGGCAATTACACTAGAGCTAAGCAGGAGCTGCCGCACTGTATAAAGCATTGTGCTGTACCAAAGGCTGCTTATGACCAATATTAACAACTTAATGAGCTGTTAATGAGGCGCGCATTCAGCTTTTACTTGCAGCATGAAAACATTGCAAATCATTTTAGGGAGCTTCTGGATTGCCAATGGAGAATTAAAGATGTCAAATAAGCCCATCAAATCTATGTCTCAATCTGGACACTGCTTTCCAGTGCATTCTCTTAAAATTCCTTTTCCTGTATGGTAGAATAACTTGCTTTGACAGCAGTACGACTCTCACTTAGACTTTGCTTCCTTCTGCCTTGACATTAGATTTCAGTCTCCAGAGAGCTGCAGGGATGTCTTTTTGACATGTTGACATTAAGGACACTTCTTCCACAGACTCACACTGGCACAGTTACTTTCTGTCTTACCATTATAAGAGCAGCTACTGAGCTAAGCTACCAAATTTGGAAGTTTAATTATGAAACCTTTGTGCTCATCTGTAAATAGTTTAAGAACGTAAAACAACCCTTAAAAAAAAGTAGCCGGTTTGAATAGGAAAGAGAGCCAAGGTTTATATAGAAAAATTCATATCCATAATTCCCCAGCATTGCAGCAATACCAGAAACACACAAGGAATGACTAATGCTCTAATGTAGGCACACTTTAGTTTGTTATTTTTTACTATCCTGTCACAGCCCTGCAGGATTAGATAATGCAGCCGAGTGCTATCTATACTGCTATTACCACCAGTGGAGCTGCATTGATGGGAACAACAAATCCAAATTGGACTTGCTGCAGACAAGCCCCAAGTGGAAACCATGCATAGAGTGAGTCTGGAGGAGTTTAAAATCCACCGAGAAATACTGACGGGATGTACCCAGTGGCTGATCCTGCTCTCAGAAATGGAATGCTGTTGGGATACAGGCGTAACGGTTTCCAGCAATGCAAGAGAAACTGCAAAGAGGTTTATTTCCCAGTCCAAAAAAGAAATGTCTCACCGCTTTTTTCCCCTCTCCATCTTCCTATAGTTTCCCTTTCTTGCTCTGCTCTGGCTTTATTCTCTTTTAGCGCACTGTTGGAGAACATGGCTTGGATCTTTAACTCTGAGCTCAGAGAACTTCTCCTTCCTTAGAGAGAAAGACACTGGGGACAGGATGAAAACCCAGTGCCACTCCTGGAGCAGGGCATTCCCAGAACGGCTGTGTGTAAGGCTCATTCACAATTGAGCATGATGTTGGAACAGCTCTGCAGATTCTTCGAATTTAAAGGGGAGGGGAAAAGGAAAATCAATGTTTCAAACACCCTGCCACCCCCCAAAAGTAGCCTTTTGCGGATGTTCGGAAGTGTCAACGATTAAAAGGCAAATACCTTAACATTTCAAAGGCTTAGAGCTTTTAAAGTGCCAAGGAAGGTCAACCCCTTTGTTTAAAGCTTGAGCAAGTGAAACCACTAATTTCTTTATTATACTATTTTCCAATAGCTTCCCTCCATCCCATTTTGTTTATCAAGGGAAGAGACCATCCCTAGGCTGACAGGTTTTAGACTACTGCAATGTGAAAAGGCCACAATAATCCTTCTCTCCTCCAGTAGTGTCGGGGATGGAAATGCCCACCCTGTTCTAGCCGTGCCAGTAGCGACGTGCTCCCTATCTGCATACCCCCATCACCCACCGAGGGACACGGCCCACGTGTCCCCAACAGATAGGAGAAAACAGCCAAGGGGGCCACAGCGGACTGATTGAAGCTGCCAGCTCTAATGTGTTGAAATGTTGTCATTCCTCTTGTAGGCTGTTAACAAGGAGGCACAGGGGACTTTCTCCGCACAGCATCTTCTCAGCTACATTCGGGGCAGAGAAGGAGATAAAGCTTCTGGGCTATAAGAGAAAGGGGGGCCCAAGGTAGCGCTGAGGGACTCCCTTCCCCAGAAATCGACCTGCGATGGGGAGGTGACACCACGTAGTGTGTTTTGTACGAACACACGGAAAGAGAGAGGCCTGCAGAAAGAGATGAAAACACTCAGGGAAAAGGCAGCCTTGTTCTGACAACCTCTGGCATCAGCACAAATGACAACGGGACATTGCCCAAGCACAGATAAGCAGGTAAGAAGGGACAAGAGCTCTTTACTAGAAACAGCTTCTAAAGGGGAGCCAGGTGCCTGGAGTCAAGTCTTTGCTTCCTTACGAGGCTTCTTTCGCCTTAGCATGGCTTCTTCTATTTTGTCTTCTCTCTCCCCAAACCCAAATTACTATTTCTGGTTTTGGAGCTTTCCAGATGGTTTCTATTTCTTGCCTATAAAATGCTGGAGATGGCCAGGCAGCTCTGAGTGCTTCCCCTGACATTACTGGCAGAGCAGAGCTTCCCTGCATGTTTCAGCTAAGGGTGGACAAAATAAAGTTTGTGAACTCCAGAAACACCTGTGGAGCTGCCAGCAGGAGGGCAGATGAAAATAATTGCAGGTAACAGTGGGAAATTTATTTTGGTGTCTGCTAGCTTTGCACCAAGAGATAGATGCAGGTTTTTGAAGACGGTAAGAAAAGAGAGCTAAGAAGCAGTTGTTCCTCTGTTTCACTCCTGTTCCTTTCCAAGCTACAGTTTCAATTGGAAGAAAGTGAGACAGCCAGGAAACCTCTTCTGAAAGATGATGGCACAATCAAGGCGGCATTTCAACGAAGGACTTCTAAGAAAGAGATCTGTCTCCCAGCTCTTTTTACTCCTTGCCTTTCCCATTGCAGAACCACCTCTCAGAGACCATTATTAAAAAGAACAACAACAAACCAGCCTCATCAGTTCTTGTGAATTCTGAAGGTCACCGATGTCACCATCAGTTATAATGACACACATCACTCCCTTCTTCACACAAATGGATTTACAACCTCTTTAAAGGCTAGTGTCTCTTGGTGCACTTCACCCCTTCTGCTACCTCCTCTCTGCACACATGTGCTCTCCTCCAGCAGCAGCTGCTGGAAGAAATTATGTATTCCATTATTTTTCATCCAGAACAGCTTTGCAGTATACGGGAGAAGCACTGGAGGCTGCAGGCTCATTAGCACAGGATTTGTATTGCTGCCTTCCATTTTATTCACCTTCCCAAATTAGGTGAAGCACACCTGCCCCAAACCTGTGATTTCTGTTTAATTAAAATGCAGGTAGTGGAGTCTCCTGAACTCCAGAGCCCACCACACAATCAGATAGTGACAGCGACCTGGTAGAATAATGCTCTTGATATAGTGGCTGCTCTAACAGAGTCTTAATTTCAGTCGAGCAGAACAGCACCTCTGGTAGCAGCTGCATTTAGGGCTGGGATGAATATCAGTACCCAGCCTCTCGCTGAACACTCACTGCCTTCCCAATCAAAGCCGGCATCCCTGACAGCTGAACTGTTAAATGAATTAACAAGGCGAGAAGGGGGCTTGCCGACGGGGCTGTGACTCCCTTCATAATTTCTGCAAGTGATGGCTTTCAATTTTTCTGTCATTTGTCGGGAGATGCGCATGGTTCTCTAACGAGCAGGGCAGAGCTGCAGCCAGCTCTAAAAAGGCAACGTTACGAGGATCTTCTGCTGCACGGATGAGAAGGATCCAGATGCTTGAGGCAGGTGGGGGAAGGACACCAGCTCTGTTCAGGCTGAGCAGGCAGTGCATCCTTCCTCGCTGAGCGCAAGGACTCCCAGCCCGCTCTCCTGGCACGGCGAAGAATTGCTCTCCACGCCAGCGAGTTTTGTGAACGTCCAGGCAGAACTCACAATGGAGCCTTTGCCGGGGCTTTGATCTTATGGGCTACTGTAACAACAAAAAGGTTTTGCTCCACGTGTAGCAAAAAAACCCCCCAACCCCAAACAAACAAAGAACAAAAACCCCAAAACACTTGCATCCAGCTCCTTTTATTCCCCAGGCAAGTCAGGATACAGAGGTCTGTTGCCTACCAGCAGGTTGTTCTCTCCCAAAATTTCCTCCTGCCCATCAGTCAGAGGTAAGTGAGACCTGAGCACTTGGGCTGCCCAAGGAGGCTGTTGGCTGAGGTACAGCTCAACGGCACTCAAGGGCTCGAGAGAGACTCCCCATTCGGATGCTTTTTACTCATTTGATTGGCAAAACTGCCAGAAGGTTGGTTTAAATGGCTTTTTTCCCCAAGATTGTCAGGGGGCTCCATTGTCTACTGGAGCTTTTATTGTAAAAATCCAGATATGATGACAGGAAACTCTTCAAATCTAAAAAGGGGAGAGCGCAAGAGGGAAGGAAGGAATTACAGACACTCCTCCTTCTGCATTGCTTGTCTGGCTGCACCAGACACAGAAGCTGAACAGCCCATCAACTGTCACTATTATTTGCAGGTGCCCCACGCTGTACGAAACACCCACCAGAACTGCACAGAATTGGAAATTTTGACTGAGCTGGCCTAATTCTAGCACATTTCCCCAAAGGCACGTGCAGTATATTCCTTTTTACAACCAAGAGAGGAACATTCTCGCGCCTACCAGAATTACTGCAACCCTTACGGCAGAATGAAGCACCGTTTAACAGTACTGAGACGTAAGTTATCTGAGGCTTTCAGACCGGGGACTGGTCCCCTTCATTCATTTTGTGTTCAGCGCTATGCCTGTGTTGTCAGCACTTGTTGTTTATTGGGAAGGTTTTCTCTATTTTTAACATGGATGCTCCATTGCTGAAGCTAAGCAGACCCATTTTTTCCAGCTTGCTGCTTAACTGCCTTTACCATGGGTAAGAACATCAAGCAAACAATAACAACAAAAACTTGTATTTCCACAGCACACTTTAACTCAAAGGTGTCACAAATCAATTTAAAACTTAAATTGCAATACCAGCTCCAATCACTTTACTCACAGGATAAATCACAGCCAGTTCTGGAGGTGGAAGAGGCAGTTATATAACAAAGCATAATAACTTCACACAACGAGAGTGAAAACCGGCAGGAAGATCCTACATTCATCATTTCTACCGCATGAACCTGGATTGTCCCTAACCAGAGGTAAATCCAGTATTTCTAAAAAACCATCTGAGTCGCGCTATGACTTCAGATATACCAGCCCTGCCTGTGAAAGGAGGTCTCCTGGATATCTCAGTTTCCTCCCAAGTTCAGCTCCTTCCACTGCCCTGTTCCCTGACTGAGTTACGATGAGGAAGACCTGGACCGTGGGATTAAAAGACACAATATAACAGCATTTCCTTGTTTTCCCCAGGTGATCTTCTGTGCCATGTACATGTGTATAAATGCAAGTGCTGGCTCCATTTGCAGCAGTGAGATATTTAGCTCTGAAACAAAAATGTATTTTGAAGCCAGATACAGTTCGTTCCACTTGGGGCTTTCTTTGCTGCAGTTGCAGAAGTAAGTTGGAGCAGCAGCAAACTAGAAAAAAATGTAAATATTGCCAGCTGTCTCTCCAGAACCATGCTGCTCTGATTAATTTATGATGTTTTCAGAGAAAGATAGTGAATGTTACACCACATTTGAAATGAAAAGGTTAAGTAGAGTTTAAAAAAATGTGCTTTGCTTAGTTTTGAGCAATAGAATAGTTAATGAATATTAATAAAATGAATTAGTGCTGGGTTTGATAGCTTCTACATCCTAGCCTTGAGACAGAAGAACAAAAGCGTAATCAGATTCGTTCACGGCGGCAGACTGAACAACAGGAGGGTGCGTGTCGCCTATTCTTGTTCTAAGCTTCAAAAGACGCTGCTGCAGAAATTGATACCATAACTAACAACTATTTCGGCGCCAGCCTCTCTCCAGCTGGGGTCACCATAAATACTGCACCGCCGCCGTGGCTGTGAGGAAGACATCAGCTATTCCAGTCCTGCACTTCTCAGCTAGAGTTACTGAGAAGAACAGACTCAGCTGCTGGTTATCTGGGCTCTGCAAAATCACCTGTTTCACAAAGCCTTCAAAGAAGTGTCTAGTTAGCTGTCTCATCCTGATTTCTGCCTCTGGCCTTCCAATGGAGGGATTTTAAAATGATCAGCAAGTTACATTTCATAAATACAGCCTGGATTCGTGCACTAGATCCATAATAAGTAAAGGCACGAATAGTGCCACTGACCCTCAGCTGCTGTAGAGGCTGGATGCAGCTATAGAGTCTGTATGTTCCTGAGAGTAATCATCATCTGTGCCTTCAAAGCTAGCATTAAACCAGACACAGTGTCTTCTTTACTTCCAAGAGCGTAAAAATACAGCAAGGTGTGGTGCGCAGGCAATGTCTCTACACAGAGAGCTATAAAATAAAAGAACCAGCTTTCCAAGTCTCCCTTGTTTTGTAGTTTTGTTTCTTTTCCCTTGTGGCTTTCCTCTGCTCCACTTTTCACTTCTTTAACTTGAGTCAATTTTTCCCTCAAGCTAATTTGGTATGAACAGTCATCCTCCTGCAACTCCAAAAATATTTTCTCTTCTTTCTTTCAAATGCCCTTTCTCCCCTCGTTCATGCAGACCAACTGGCTTTCAAATGGCAAGAAATCGTCACTGCCAACCTATTCCAGGAGAGGACGCTACAAAAAACTGTTAGCGATCATGACCGGGGAATTTTTCAAATCATTCGTCTCCTGGACAAATATTAAATATTATCTGGAGAATATTAAAACATGTCAGTACTTTAAAAAAAAAAACCAAAACACAACTCATTTTCCTTTTACCTACCTGCTTCGCCCACAAACACTTCCACTGGTGTACTGGTAGGGCTCTCACCAATTACATTATAAGCTGTCATTAGTACTTCATATCTCTTGTATTTCTTCAACTCTGAAAAGGTAAAATATTATATTATATGTAATTATTTATACTGTATTACAGGTACTTTTTAGACTCCCTCACCTCTTTATCACCAGACTTCTCTCTTGTGAAATACAGCATTAAGCAGTACAATTAGTGCAATCTCTACTGCCATCTTCCCTTAATTCACACATCACAGCAGGATTTGCATAATTATGAAGGATCTTTGCAATGAAATGGCAAGATTTTCTAGTGTTCCCTCACGGCGTTGCTCCAGTAAGAAGAATCATTCCTGATGGGGAACTAGCTAGAGGAACACCTCTAGGTCGTTCTTAACAACAGAAAAAGGCAGGACTTTGCTTTGAATGTTCAACTTATGGGCCTTTTGCTTTCTACTGGTAGGAAGGAGCATGGTTTCAAGTCTTTGCCTAATCCTAGGGACTTCATTTAGCAATTGCACTGCTCAAGAACGTCACTGCTGAAGGAGGGCGCAGAAGAAGATCTGCAGCGGGGAATCTGGTGTCCCTTTCGAAGTACTGCATGGGTATCTTTTCCTTCAAAGGGACCACAGCCTGAACATCAACCACAAAGAGAAAGGAGATTTTGAAGTCTGGACTCCATTTGGCCACCAGGCAACAAATTCCTTTGCTCACATATAGAAACTACTCTGACAGATGAGGTAGGAGAGCAAGAGAGAGCAGTGTGAAAAAACTAGAAAAACCCAACTGTATGAAGGTAATTAGCAGATGCAAACAAGGGTGGAGGAGAATCATGTCAACGTCATTAGGGGAGGCAATGCCTGAGCAGTTTCAGATTTTGCATTTTCAGGATGAAAGAATCAATCCTAACAGAAATATTTATCATCTACAATATTTAACGGTGAAATTAGAGTAAGAGAGCAATCAATAACATAAATTGCCCTATTGAAATGAGCATTGAATTAAGACACGCATGGCCAGGTGTCCAAATTTCTTCCTTTGCCGATAATTTTCTCTGCTATCCATGAATCGCATAGTACCCTTAACTCTGTGGCTGACAGTATGCCATCGGTTTGGTGAGGTTAAATAAGCCTAATCATACCGATGCGTCTAATTTCAGTTTCACAGAAGCATTTACAAGTGTTGTGCTCCTATATCTGACTCAAGAGTCCAGCATGATTCCCAAGTCTCAGGCATACTGTAAATGATATCCTATACATCAATAATTTTTCGATGTGATACCACTAAACTCAGATGGACTGCAAAACATGTAGCAAGCAAATTGGCAATAATGATGCTAAGTTCATAAACAAACAAACAAAAAATGGTAAGATATATAGGATATAGTACTGGGCAGCTTGTACAGGGAAAATTTAATTGCTGCCATGAAAAGCCACAAGGGAGATTTTAGTGTTAACTGGATGTGGAAGAAAATGGAACACATGAGAGTTCATGCATGCAAGTTTCAGTGGGGATAGGGCTTCATTTTTTTTTTTTTTAGCCCATCACAATCTGTGACTCAAAAGCCTTGGGCAAAACCTATCTAGTGAACCATCACCACCACAAAGCAACTTGCTTTTTAACTCTGTCGAATGCTATTTTATTCATTTCCAATTGAAAACACCTCTGGAGATGCACATAAATTCATTGGGCCCTCTCTAAACTGGCCTCCTACTCCATGGAATGCCTGAGCATCGCAATGCTTGAATCATAGGACTAATGATGTGATACAGCTAAACTCAGATGGACTGCAAAATATGTAGCAAGCGAATGAAAATTCATTTAGCATCAGCAATACTGGGTTGTTACAGTCAATAATGTTTTACCTTCCCAGCAGCCACATTTTTACAACAGCTACCTACTTGCATCATCAATGTCTCTTGATGTAGGGAAAGCAGAGACTTAAAGAAAAAGAAACTCAAGAAAGCAGAATCATTAATCTGTGTTGATTTCTGCTAGATCTGCTGAGGAGAACCATAGAGGTTTGCCTATAGTGTATTTTGAACCATTACAAAGAGTCTCATCTAAAGGCAATGTGCACTTACGTGTTAATTCATACGTCGTTAATGCAGAGCTGCTGTTCACTGTCTTGAAGCTGCTTTGGGCTATTCAGGGTAAGCAAAGCAGAAAGCTTGTTACAGTGCAAGGAAATAGTTATTGCAAATGATGTACAGCAGAGACAGAGGCAAATGATGCAGCACACACATACACAGTTTGAGCTTTAGGACTATACCTTGAAGGGCAATAAAATCACATCACACTCTCGTAACACATCAAAAGCATCTCACTCACACAGGGCTGTTTCATTTCCTCCTCAAACAGAGTGTCTCACAAATATACAACACAGAAACGTTCTGACTTCTAGATTAAATAGAACAAATGAGTAAAAATGAAACAATTTCTAGGGGGGAACCTCTCAACGCTGTATTACATCCTTATTTCTCAACATGCAAAATTCAAAACCTGAAGAGCTGCAGGATAAAGACCTGGAACACGGGCCACAAAGAGCAAACACTTACAATAGGACAGGACCCGTTTCTTTAAATGCGTGTTAGATTTCCCACAGTTTCACTTATAGAATTCAATATTCCTGCTGTGAGCGAATTCTAATAATATGCTAAGCTGTGCAAAACCGCAGGTCAGTGAGGAATAGAGAGAGGTGTTCTAAGGTGAGAATTGTCATATTATGAGGAGAAAGAGGGAAATTTTTCTTAAAATACACTTGTCTCCACCCCTTTCTCTCTCTCTTGACTCCCTGGAGAGGTACAGCACATTTTTTTCCTACTCTACAGCTATCAGGAACGTAGCTGCAGGGCCAGCCAAGAAGAGGGAAAAGAAGAAATGGGTGAGACGAGAGAACATCCAAAGTCATTATTTCATGATAATATACACAGTCAGTCATTCAGCTTTTGTCTGGAAACAACCTTTATGCAAACCTACACCTATAGGAGCTTTACATCTCTACTCCATCCTTGCTAAAACTCTATAGAGTCTGAGAAGTCTCATT
This sequence comes from Haliaeetus leucocephalus, assembly GCF_000737465.1. NCBI lineage: Eukaryota > Metazoa > Chordata > Aves > Accipitriformes > Accipitridae > Haliaeetus > Haliaeetus leucocephalus. The sequence continues at coordinate 5,809,262 of NW_010972731.1, read as the reverse complement.
TAGCGCTGACCATGTAAGTGAGGTCAGAGTTAGGTCTTTACGTTATATTTAAAGCATCCACTTTTTCCACACCCCCGCAAAGATCACTCTTGCTTTTGTAGAAACCACTTTTATGGGTTCCGGAAAACATGGAAGATGATGTAAGATACTAAAATAGTCTCACTCAACCCTATTCTACTGCTCTTAGAGTGGGTATTATGTTATTCTGACTATTCCGCTGACATCAAACAGGACAAAAGCTGGTCCCTCCATGAGCACGTCTCATTGCTGGACCATATCGGTCAGGCTACCGAGTGCTTACATCTTTGCCTCCCATTATCTTATTCTGCCTATTCTTCCCTCTGATTTCCTTTCTAGCCTTTGTCTAAAAATCCTTTTCATTTTTCTATTATTCCTCTCCCTTTCCACTTTCTTTCCATGTGAGCCAAAAACCCCAGTGACTAACATGGCAAGCATGCACCTTAAAATTCTTGCTCATTTTTGCACTTTTCTTCCAAAATAGGGACAAGCACTTTGAAATTGTAAAGATTCTATTTAAAATGTCTCCTCGGCTGTTTTCTTATACTGCAAAAAGAAAAACAAAATGTCAATTATAAAAACTATTAAAAAATAGCAAGGAAGAAAAAGGTTCCCAGCTGAGGAAAATGAAGTCCCTCTCTTCTTTGTCTGATGGCAGAACAAAGTATACCAGGGTAATAATGAAATGGAGGTAGCAGAAAGCAGGAAATCAGAGGATACATGGGGGACAGAACATCAATTCAAGCATGCTGGCATAGATTAACATGTACCATTACAAGCGATGCTGACCAGACAGAAGCTATTAGCATTTTCCAGCACCTTCACCCTGATTGTGTAAAAGCTAAATTATCCCCAGCACTCTTAAACACAATTGTGTGTTATTTCCACGGGGCAAGAGGTCATATAGCGTCTGGTGTAACGACGGATTACCATTCTGGGATATTATAGGGTCCAAAACACAGGCTTACGTGTGAGCTCTGCTCTTAAAGCTGAAGGGTTCTGGATGGTTTTGGATTCTGTTCCAGCTCCAGTGTCGTAATCCAGCTCCCGATAGTAGATCCGGTATCCCAACAGCAAACCGTTTAGACTCTCGACTTTGGGTGGCTGAAAAACATTCACATTAAGAAAGTTAATTTGGAAGATATTTGTTAAGACGTGCATTGCAACAAACGTCCCTTGCAACGGGCAGTAGCTGACACCGGTCCTGTGCGAAGGGACACAGTGCTCTCTGGTGAAAATAGCCATTAATAATATACGGGGTCAAAGGTTGTGTAATTTGAAAAACACAAGTTAAAGGCAACTTTAATGATTTCACTCAGCTGTGGTGATTACAAAAGGTTCCTTACGTAAAACCTGACACCTGATGCACTACACCAAGAGCTAAGCTCCCTTCCTTCTTGGTCCACGGAAACTCGTGTGTGATGAAGAATATAAATAAGCATATCCCTGAAAATGCATGTTGCTGGCCACCAGCAGTGGAACAACAAAACGGTATTTCATGTCTTCTGAGATGAAAAGAAACAAATTATTTTGTCAAAGACAGAATTTCTTTAGTGGCTATTTTCCTTGGGGACTGTTCATAGAACATTCTTCATTTGGCATTATTTTACTGGAAGACTGATGAGAAAATAACAAAGAACTGGTGTATTCTGGCTTTAATTAGGAAGATGAAAATAGGTCCAATAGCCTCAGAGAGGCATTTAGAGAGGAGTCATGGTATGATGGACTCTGGTGTGTTGCATAAGTCCAGTCCCACAGGCAAACCCAGGTCTCCGTAACAGCTTAGAGCAGTACAGTACGTACGGCCATTGGGCTGGCTCAGATACACGTTTTTTTTTTCCTTCTGCAACATCTTGGAAGACACTCAAAGACATAGCACCTCAGCAAGGATTCTTCAGCAGCCCCTCACATCTTCCTTCAGATACAGATATACAGCCAGTACACTGAAAAGGAGAATTTTGTCTGAATGGCTCGCTTAAACAGAGACAAGCAAAGGGATTCTTCATGTTCGGGAAAAAAATTACTTTCATGAGTCTAATACAGGCTAAGAACTACAGAGAAGAAAAGATGCCCTGAGCCATTTGTCTTCTAAAGATTCTTGTACTGAAATTTAAGGGGCTGAAAGTACAAATGAAAAGGATTTTAATGATGATCTCACCTTTAATCCAAAAAGATCCCTAGCAGTCTTGAGAACTTTACTAAGAAAAACCTTCTGTCCATTGTGGAAAAATTAAGTGCTGGTGTGAAATGCTGTCACAATAGAAGGTAATACCACATGTAATTTTAATGAAGAAAGTAAGAATATTTTTACAGGAAAGGAGGAAGATATTTGGTAATAACTGAGCATTCTGCCTCCAGAAATGACAAGAATTTTCCATTACTTCATTAAGATGGCAGGAGGAGAGAGAGGGCTGTCCTGTCTCAGTGCAAAGGACTTGGCTTTGGGTGAGGGCTGAAGGAATTAAGTAGAAAGATTGCAGTTTATGGAAACCAAAAAAGAAAATTACATGAACCAGAGTGTAAGAAAGCTACACAGCTGCCAGGAGCAAAAACTGCTCCTGCACGAAGCCACCTTCTTTTGCAGCAGTCCTGCCCAGAGCCTGCTGAAAGCAATCCAAATAGTCCCAAGATCTTGCTGTACTTACTCTGCATGGCTGGAGAACCTCATTCATCATTGTGTCATGGTCATTATTGTGCTCCATCCTTTGGAGAAGCTCTGACCAGCTTTCACTATTATTTAGCATCTGCATTCCAGAATGGTCTAGGAATACAGGATTGTGAGGGACCTCAAGAAGCACCAGGATGAGGCCCTCCAGACTGCAGAAAGTCAGCTGCTTCGAGTCCTTTTCACAAACGGAGCAACCTCCGCCAGAAAACAAGCTGATTTTCCTGCTTTCCAGTATTCCTGTTGGAAAGCCGGTCCAAGCCTCACTACTTGGGCAGTGAGAAACCTTCGTTTAGTTTCTAATCTAAATAATTCATAGCAGGTTTATAACCATTTGTTCCTGTGCTAACGTTGCTTTTTGGGTTAAATAGTTCTTCTCCCTATGGGGTGTTTACTCCCATGGTGTATTTTAAAAAGGGCAATCATATTCCCTCTCAGACTCCATTTTACAAGGCAAATAAATCAACCTCTTGTACAACAGCCTTTCCTGGTCTCAGATTGAGCCCTTTGTCCAAGGGACCGAGCAAATAGACTGAACAAAGCGACAGCCTTCTCCAGGGCTGCCTGATGATGTGATCGCTCATAGACCAGCTGAAACGTTCTCCTCCACAAGGTGGAGGAGATGAAATATGGTTTACCGGCAATTACTAGTATATCTGCCGCGATTTTTTTTTTTCCTTTTCCAATCTTCTGACTTTCCTCTTTTGTTTTCTATATTACACTGAAGTTGCTTTAGCCCTGATGGTTCGCTAGCAGAGAAGGGCTCCGCAGCAAGGCAGTGTCCTTGTCTCCCTCTGTCCTGGCAGGGGGGAGTCGCAACGCAAAACGTGAGGACAACCTTCTCCAGAGACAGGGTAAAGGGGGCACTGTCCCACCAGGACACATCTTGAGTGCATCACCACAAAGGGGGAGAGAGGCTGCAAGAAAACAAAGCCTATCCAGCGTGGAAATAAACTTCACACAACGAAAAAAATCCTGTGAACATTACATGGATTTGTATTTCTGTTAATTATTACCTAGAGGGAAGGTGCTCTTGGAAAGATTCGATGTCTTTTCCTATTTTACCTATTAATATATGTTTGGTTTTTTTCAATTTAAAAAAAGAAGTTGAGGGGGAATTCCTACAGAATCTTAAAAGGAAAACACTGCTGAAGCTGAGAAAGAGACTGTTATTCCCTGCTCTGCCATATAACTGCCTAACAGATAAAGCTTCATTCCTTATTGTGGTACAAGACTGATGTGTTGATAGCAAGCATTGTTTTCTTATGCTTTCATGTGATTCTCCATTTTTTCCTTCCTTTAAATTTAGGACAGGAAAGCTCAGAAAATAAATGGCTTGAAAACTGTCTTTCCCCTTGCCATGGAAATGATGATTCTTTCCTGAAAAGGGTACTCTGCTAAAAGGTCAGGTCTTCCCCTTCCTATCTGTCTTTCATGGACAAAACTCTGCTTTTGATGTAATGGATTATTTAGGATTTTGTAGGAAGGCCTCAGGGATCTGCTGAAATAGGTAAAATGATTATGAGTGGCAGTCTGTAATGTTGTGCAGAAGTAAGAAACATTTTTGTGCTGTTTAAAAATAATTTAAAAAACGACTAAAATGCAAGTTTGAATAATTGTTATCTCTAAGGTAGAAGCAGAACAGTCCACGGTCCTGATGTTAACTGTAACATCCTCCAGAACATTTGAAATAACCTTGCATTATTGATACAAGAGACCTCAATGGAAGTTACTTATTTTCTTCCTACTTTAAATTTAAAAATAACGGACTGATTGGACCAAGCAGCTGAAAGCACAGATAGTGCATCTAGAGTTTGTTTTGTGAATTATTAACACAGCTCAAAGTTAAAAATTTAGCTTTGCTTGGAAATCTACTCTCCCATTTAGCTTGACTGCTGTTTTCAGTTTACATTATTTCTTAGACACTGCTGTGAAACTTCCTCTTAATTGGAGGCTATTGTAGGAGTTGAAGATTTTTGTTTATTTGAAAAATATAGTACGGCTGAATTACCAGGACCTATTAATATACATGTAGTAATGACATATAATCGCCCACAACTCCCTTGAGATGGCTCTGGCACAACAACCCCATTTCATTTTCATGAAATAAAAAGCATCCAATTACCTAAACAACTACCTATTTCACATTAACTACACACCAATAATCAGTCAATTGGGGGAATGTTTATTTCTGCAGTACATCATGCCTCACCTCCTCTTTTTCCTCTCCTTGTATACCTTTTTTCTTTACTGTGGGCTTTAGTTGTAGGTGGGGTGGTAGATTTACATCTCTCTGTAATTCCTTTGGCAAAACAGTTCAACATGTCTTCTATTTGTTCAACATGCTGTAAGCAATGTTGTTGCTTAGTATTATGCTGTGTGAACTTGGGCCAGCAACCCAGCAGTACAGCCAGGCATATTTTTAAAGTGCTGCTGCATAGCAATAAACAGACCCTCATACATACATTTTTTTTTCTCCAAAAACGCAAGGAGCCCCATCTGTACTGTAAACACGTATGTACATTTTTCACTCTAATGCAATCTGTCCAAAGCTATCCTTATTATGTTCGTGGGACGCTGTCCCAGGAGCAGGGTGGGCAGAAGCTTTCCAGGATAGGTTATGGATAACGCGCAGTACCCCACTGGGTTCCCTCTATTAATGCTCACTCTGCAAAAAGAAGCCTCAGGCACTGGGTCACAAAATGTTCCAGCATCTCCCAGGAGGCCAGTAGTGAAAGATAAAGGAAGGCAGAGGAAATGCCTGTATAAAACGCAGACTTGGCACGAATACTTTCACATCCAACTCAAGAGATATTACGGAGAGCTCAAACTTCCTTTCTCTCCTCTGAAAAAAACTCGATTTTTAGCCCTCAAAGAGCCAAAAGGGCATGTGGAGTTCCTCAAAGGTATGAACAGGATCTCAGGCACAGCATGCGCTTCTGATTATTTCAGCAGCTGAAGGAGGCGGTACGCGATGCGAACGAAAGTGAGCTTTTGATTACCTGATCTTTGCCAATGCCACACTCTATTGAATGTTTTCAATGTAAAGATGCACATCTATTGGTATCAGTGAAAGGACAGGAAAATCTGTACAAGTAATGATCTTGGGCATCGCTACAAACTCCTTTACCTCCCAAGCTTTCCCTCATGGGGCACAAAGTAAAAGCAACTGTCAGAAATTTCCATCCATCACTAAAATATATGCCTAGATCAGGAAAATAAGAAAGGAGCTGCAGTCCTTCAACTCTACTACAATACTTCCAGCTCAGGAAAAATGTCCCTTGCAATGTACCATTAAGGTCAACAAGTCAAAGCAACCAAAAAATTGTTCCAGAAACATCAAAATTTTTCATTTTACCTACCTGCCACTGCACAAGGACAGATGAAGTCGTGTGGGGAGTTACTAACACAGAACTGGGTGGTTCACCTGGAACTAAACAAAAAAAAAGGTAACCAAAGCAGTTATAGCAACAGGGTGGAAAATGAGCAGCTTTTATTCATCAGGTTCTCCTTCACTGCAGAAGAAAATCTTCTATCCCAGCTACTACGTGGTGGGTCTCAAAAGCTACGTGGTGGATATGAATATTGCAATCCAGGCAGAAGCCAGCCACTTCTCGTACATCCCTTGCTCTACCTGTGGCCTTGGCAACTTGAGCAGGAATAAGAGGACAGCTGAGGGCATAAATCTGGAGGAAGCTGCAGCGTGCCAGCTGCTCACAAACAACTGGATACACATTCGAAAAGAACTTAAACCAGCTGCGTGCGTGCTTGAAAGCGTGAGCAAACCGCTCCCGAATTTTCCATGATATTTTTGCCACAGCTGGGGCAAGCCCACCTTGTTTTTAGGAGGCTGTGTCGCATACTCACAGATTATTTTAGTCAGGACAGCTTGATTTACCACGGGTTAACCCATTCCTGTGCCCATGGCCTATAGCACATACACACACACACTATAGCAGCTCCCAGCTCAAATACGAAGAAGGGAAGGCTTATCAGGAGCTGACAGCCCTCCACAGTGCAATGCTCTAGTGGCAGCACCAGGTTTGCTCAGCAGAATAAATGTTCCGTTTGTTAAGGAGGTGAGAGGCTTTCACAGTGTTTCCCCGTTGTATTGTGAGGAGGCCAAGCACAACTCCGGATTCACTGTAGCTAAATTCAAAGAGGATTGAAAATAAAATTTTAAATTCCGAAACAGTGAACCAGTGCCGCCTCATTAGTACCAGTTATAGCCTGCACTGATACAGCAGCCGTTGTTCAGGAAGGTGGAGAGTCAGGATGGCTTTAAAAGGCTACTAAGCACATTATTCAAGTATTACATTGGTTCTTGTTCAACTTAGGATCCTCCTGAGCTCTGTCTTCTGTTTTTCTGATTTCAAGATCACATTCTTTAAACATTCCTTTGCAAAATTGTTTCCTATTTTTATATCTCAATGTCGTATTTAACTAGTCATTCCTTGAGCTGTATGAAATACTGGCTAATTCCTAGCACCACGTATATATATATATATGTATCCCAGTATTACCCCATTTCCCAGGCTAACAGTAAATACTGATGCTTTTTCACACTTTGCAGAGTTCCTTTCTCCATTCAAGACATCAGAGCTACTTCTGCATTCAGGCACTGACTTTATACAATCAAGGAATTAGAAGCTGATCTCTAAGGCTAAAAATAAAAGCCTTGTCAATGTCATTCACAGTTTACTAGCCCTGATCTGCAGGATTAAATGCTCATGTTTCCAGGAGGTTCATACTCTTTCTTACTTATACCTCAGCAATTTTGCCATAGTGCAGACTGATGTGGATGGTGAGTGAAAACAATTGAAGAAACTTCTTCAAATGTATGCATGGTTCTACATTTATTTTTAATGATCTCTTGTAAATTATTCAATTTCTGCAAAGATAATGGTTAGTGCAGGGTTTGGAAGCCAATCAAACGGAGTTTAATTCCATTTTGAGACTCCTGAAAGTATGATTCATTATCAGAGGGCACAGCAGGACACTTAAGGCTGCTGTTACTAATTCATCCACATCTCATTACTACCTGTATCAATCTCCTATGAACAAAAGCGCAGTGGATGTCAAATTTTCACTCCCCAGTCCCAGTGGAGAACACATCACGGCGGGTCCAGCACTGGGGAGCGCTGGGGAGCGCCCACCCCACGGCGATGCCCCCAGCGCCCCGCTCCTCCTCGCTTACCATCCTGCAGGGTCGTGACCGCCTCAGTCTCCGCGCTGAAGTCGCTGTCTCCGATGTCGTTGGTTGCTCTCACTCGCAGTTTGTAAGAGGTGAACGGGTTCAAGCTGTGGAACGTAAAAAATAAGGCCGAGGGATGAAATCTCCCCGCACCGTCGCAACTTGCCTCAGAACAAGCCTCTGCAGAGAACCTGCCCGCTGGTGACTAAAGTCATTGAGCAGTTTTGTCTCTTCTCCATGTCACCTTTTCTTTGCAGCCTCCCCCCAGCCTCTTCATGACACCGGGGCGTTCGCACCTTTGCTACCACTAGCATCCTCTCAGATCTCCATCGGCCTGAGTTCCTAAAAACACGCAGGGATTCATAGCTGAACTGGGCTCCAGAAAACAGCCATGAAGTTCCAGTTCACGGAGCAGCCTACGACCGGGGCTTGTTGGAAAGGACGAGATGTGCTGTTATGCGAGTTTTGCGTGGCTGTGCAAAACCTGGCTTTCAAGGTGCTTTGCCTGAGATAGCCTCCAACCAGATCTGTGGGTCAGCTCATCCTCAGAGCATGGATGGAGCTGACAGGTAGAGAGGAGGCAGGTAATCTGCCCAGGGTCGGCCAGCGCGCAGCAGGCACTGGAATTCAGAGCGCCAGCCTTCTGACTAATCCTCTAGACCATACCGTTTGATCAGATCAGTGCGTTTTTTTCTTACTGAATTTCAAATTAATGGTATTACCTGGATTATTTAATAAAGACAGTAACAACAGGTTCCCCGCAGCTCTTTTATCTATGCAGTTCTTTAAGATATGCAAAGAGTGATTTCCAGCTGACACAACCTTTGCAGAGATTCTTCTGTCTTGGCTTGGCAGGGGAAGATGTGGGGGAGGCTGCCTTTTGAGTCACATGCAAAGGCTAGAAAGGCAGAGCTCTAAGTTACAGGGGATTTAGCTAATTAATTGGTAGTGTCTAGCCATCAGCTGGCAGATGTAACACTGACTACAAACCCAAGTTACTTGTAAGGAATGATTAAACATCAAGGGATAATGCATTCTGATGGGCAGCACTCTCACATCATACATGTACTACTCTTCTGGACTTTCACAGGAAAATGCTTTTAGCAAGGGCGAGAAGAAATCTTTTTCGGTAGTGCCACCCTATTAGGACACTGTTACTTACAGCAACTTGAATAATTTGAATAATCTTTCTTGATCTTTTGTTTTCAGTAATGCCAATGTCAAGTCTAAATTACATGGGTTGGGTTTCCCTGATTTTACAGGTTTTGACTAGAAAGATACTGGGTATAATTCAGGGTGGGTGTAACACCTCCAAGATCAATGAATCAGGTCTGTATTTGTACCTATAATTGTCAACTTTTATTTTTCTCCAGTTAGACGAAAGCGTAGCAATGTATCTCTATCTTCTGGCAGTGAGCTGCCATACACCATAGCCACTGATGCTTTTATAACAGACCTGAAAAATCTGTATCTAAATGCTTTGAATACTTGATTCTCCAAAAGCTCACGGCCTTTTAGAAATAATCTGATTTGTACTAGCTCGTCAACAGAGGAAATGGACAGCAAAACAAGTGCCTTCTCACAGACATTCAATTGCTTTCGCAGATGTTACAAGGACTTTAATTACAACAGCATCACTGAGGATATAATGAAGCCTGAATAACAAAGTTTAAACATTCTGATGCTATCTATAAACTTTGGTATGGAAAATACAGATAAAAACGGTTCTCATTTCATCTGGAAAAGCTTATATGGAGATAATTGCAATGCAGCATCGAGAGTGGATTTTAACATCAGTCACTACTGAAAGGATTTTTCACTAGTTGTATTTTACACAGCATTGTGTGTCTACAAATGGTTTAGCCTGGGTAGCGTTATCTACGGTGCTGAGCTTTCAGGAAAGGCTTCAGAAAGATGCATTGCAATCCAACTTTAATTAGATTTATTGCATGACCTTCAGCAAATGTCTCAACTGCTGTTCATAACACCACCTCTAAAATGGGAGCAGTGACCTCACTTAACCTCTCTCTCCCCAAAAGATTGTGAAGCTGAGCAAGGCTTGCTTTGGTTTCCTAACTGTTGGCATTGGAAAGTGTGGGAATTTCTATGCTAGCCTGGGATCATATGGTACCTTTCAATAATGCAGGATGTTGCCTCGTGGCTGATGGAAGAGGAGTAGGTTTGCCAGTCTCCATTTGGCAGTTCTCGCACTTGTACTGTAAAATATCGTATCGGTGAAGATCCATCACTTCCAGGGACCCACTTCAACAGCAGACTCCGTGACGACACATCGCTCTGGGGGGTCATCACCTGCCTGGGAGGTGCTGGTCGTTCTGCAATTAAACCATAATTTGGTACTGCTTTGAGAGGAAATTCAAGCTAACATAAAATGTGAAAGCCTGACCAGATTTTCATAGCGGTAATGCCACAGGAGATTGAACTTTTGGATTTGCCCCCTGCAGTATACAAGCCGTCCCATTCCTTAACCTTCTACTGCAAAGAGTAGCAGTAAAACTGATTCTTATCTCCATGCATAAAAGGTCACCACTGAATATACACCTTCCTAGCAAAGGACCTCAAACTTGGGGGGTTCTAGGCCTGGCAGGTTAAGGAAGAATCATTAGGACCAGCAGCCAAGCAAACCAAGGAAATCTTTACTGACACCCAGCTATGCTTCTAGCTGCAGTTGCTCTTTTGACAGAATTTGCCTGTAAACTCGTTCGCTTTTTAACCTGTGCTTACTACTTGGTACCACGGGACTCCGTTCTCTCTGCGCTATCCTCTTCCCCCAGCTGCTCCCCAGCCGAGGGATGACGAAGAGGAAGGGATGAGCTGGAACAGGCTGTTGTGCAGCAGAGTCCAAGCGTGTGACTTACAGCCAGTACCGAATTCCTGCACCAGCCCTCTCTGGCAAGGAACTGGGAGCCGTCAGCAGCTCCTGCTGCTGCTTCCAAACCCCAGCTTGGAGACAGTGCAGAGCTGGGGCTTCGCTACCTGCTGCAGTTCGCTTCCAGACCTCCCCAATTCTTCCCTTCACACCCACTAACCTTGAACCTGCAAAGTCAAACCAGCCAGTGCCAATGCTGAGGGAGCTCTCTCCAGAGTAATTAACCGTACACCTTTTAGATGAGGCAGGGAATGGTAATGCCGGTGTAAGCATGCCAGTCCCCAACAGTTTCAATATAGATCTCCTTTCCCGTCACCGTGTCTCCGCACTCCATCGATTTCAATAGAGAAACTCTATAGAGTGAGGAATAATTGTTTAATTGTTTATCATGAAGATTATTGATTCTGATTAAAATGTGTGGCATGTAATAAAGCAGAAATTGATTGGAGACACCGCAGTGACTTGCTTTTGAGAAGCAATTCAATTCAACTTCATCAGCACTTGTTTCCATAAACACACCTCTGCCTGCCCAATTCCTCACAGTTCCGTACGGCGAGCACGTATTTCCCCGCCATCCCCTAAAACCATTTCCTATATGTTTTGGCATTTCTCTGCAGTGTGCTCTTGCTGACATCAGTGCCCAAAGATTTGTAAGCTATTAGCTGGAGGAAGCCCTCAGTGCCAGCAGCCTGCAAGCTGGAGTACAATGCAAAAGGTCAATGCCTTACACTGACAGGCTGAGACAGGTATTCAGGGTTATTCTATCAGAGGCAGCGAGTGTCGTGCAGGGATTTAATACTCTCTGCTGATAAGCTTTAACCAGCTTGCAGTTTTGGGCAGGTCAGATCTTGCAGTCAGTCTCCCAGGATTGGGTTTCCTTCTGCTGCTAATGGGAGATCTTAAAACCTCCTGTATTGCAAGATATATATACTTACTGACTGTTTGTACAAAAACATTAGTATAAAGAGTTTATTTATGGGAGTTTAGCCACAAGCAAATGCTGAAGTGAGCTGTCTGTGCAGGAATGTAAGGCCAGGCCATATGGCTCAATGGACTACTTTTGATTTTTTGCTACATTTACATCTTCCGACTCAGTTCTGCCCTGATCACTGGTGTTGACTATTCTGAAGGGTATCACACCACTGTGGAGCTCTGTAAATCACAGGTATCATTGTAAAATGTAAAGCTTTTATTATCCAAGGAACTTAATGGACAAGAGTGACCAATTTTGTTAATTTTCAAGGGAATTTTTGTGCCTGCCTACGTTAGTATCAAGGACATCTAATGCATTTTTATTAATGGAAGTTCAGTATCTTTTTACCATATTTATTGTCATGTATAGAAGTTTCAGGTTTGTTTATTTACTTGTTAGCAGAATAGCTGCACTGGATAAATTTCTTTATCATCTCATATCAATCTTGGTTATGGGAGATTACACATTTTTCTCTCTACACTTTACATATGGGATCACTTCAGCTAAATCTCAGTGCCTTGGGACTCAGTTCCATAGCGTGCATAGAGACACAGCAGAGCCATCCATTATAAAGAGAAAAGGTTCATTTTATACTATGACTTGCCTATTCAAGATAACCCTACAGCATTGATAGCACCGAGGGATCATTGTTCCCGCAGCGGAGCTGGGAGTTCTGCCTTGAGCTATTGTGTATCCAGCAACAGCCTGTGCACTGTCTGGGAAATGTGAGCACATTTTTTTGAAAAGGAGAGGCTCTGAGCTTTGCGTATTCACTTTATTGGCCATGGTGGGGTTTTTTTGAAACTTCCACACGTTGGACTTTAAACTTCCACTTTGACAGCAATCAGACAGGGGTGGAAGAAACCTTGAGCTGATAAATCTCTTTGATGGACAGTATCTTTAGTAGAGGCACTTCAAGTTTCCTACTACAGCTCTAGAGGTTCTTTCTCTGAGAACTGCACTGTTATGCACCGGGAAGGCTGCACATGACCTAGAGAGCTATGCCAGTGGGAATTTTAACACCAACCAGAAGGGCCAGAAGTAGTTGAAATGCAACCCACAGGCCCTCACTGCTGGTGGTTGAACATCAGGCCAATGTCCTCTCTTCTAAGAAGTGTTATAGGAAAATAATAAGGAAGACATTGTGAGCAAATAGCACGGGAAATCCTTACTCTTGCACTAAAAGATCTGCAAGGTATAGAAAGGACTTAAAACAAGAGATTGTTTAGTAGGCACATTTTGAGAACTAACAGTAAATATAATTGGTTGTATTATAGTGCAAGACTTGGGCAAGAGCCAAGACCAGGCACACAAGCACATGCAAAAGTGCTAACAATAGTTGAAAGACATCTATAGAAGTCTGCCCTAGTTACCTCCTGAAGCGTGCTTCTCTCTGAACTGTGATTTTTATGAATCGCAGAAGTTGCATGGTTCTAATTTTTGAGGGAGGAGGTTTCTTAAAGATCAATATCCAGACAGCACAATGGGTCAGAGCGGCATGTGGCACAAAATCCAGTGATGCACAAGGGAACGATGCTGGTAAAGTTACGCTGGCTAGTTTTGACTTTGCCAGCTCAAGAGACCAGATACATGCTTTGCAATGGAACATGACATATGGTGCAAGACCAGCAGAAAACCCACACTCCTGTTCTCTACCAATATATCCTCTTTTAGCTCTGGATTAAAAAAAAAATAAAAACAAAATCTTCATGCACAAGTAGAAAATATAATTTTTCTAACTGGCAGCTCTAGAGATCTGTTCTAAGACTGGAGAATCAAGCAGTTACTTAAGCCAAAGCATTAGAAACAAGCAATGATGCAGAGCAGATTCTGCAATACCTTATATGTCTTTCACGTTTTGATATATTTGGTATCTAAGCATCTGGTTTCATTTATACACATGTAACTCCTGCTTTCTTCAAGTAGGTTCCCTACAGAACAGAATTTGACTGAAGATTCAGAACGTGAATAACCATTTTATGGCTGATGCAAGAAGCAGAAAAATTCTAGGCAATCCAGATGCAAACACTCTGCTTGAGTGTGTGGCAGTGAAAGGCCAGAGTAATTACTAACATGTTAGGTCAGGACTCAGGTACAATGGAGGAGCCGTAGAGAAATCCTGCAACATCACCGCCTCTCATTTTGCCTTCCCTAATCAATATAATTCATCCATCACTTACTTTCTTAAGATTGCAATCTTTCTAGAAAACGAGAGAGCTGGAAAAAAGATCTGACTGCAGAAGGAGGCTGCATCTGGCCAATATAGCAGCTGATGGAAAAATCAATCTCCAACAGCCCGGCAGGTTAGAAGAACTGTGTCTCATAAAAGTCTATCTTGCTCACCAGGTTTCTCAAATCATGATGTTGCTATGGTTTGGGGCAGGTTTATGGGGTGAGGAGGAGGAGGTGTACAGGCTGTAGCCTGTTATTAAAATTCCCCTAAGTGCAGCACGGGCTCCAAGGCATGCAACAGAAAGTACCTCAACCTGTGGCTGCAAGCATTACCTCTTTTTTCTGTTGTGATCACTGTGGCTTCCAGAGGCTCCCCCCAGCCCTGCCTGGTCTTGGCAGATGTCCGAAAGATGTATGCTGACTCAGGGGTGAGATCCGTAGCAGTAAACTGCCTGACTGTCGAGCCAACCTCCACCGTCGTGAACTTGTTAGGGCTGCTGCTGGCCAGACGGTAGGCAATCTGGTACCCTGAAATCACAGCACCAACAAGAGAGAGAAAAAGGGTTAGGAGGTTTTTCTAGCAGGGACAAAAGATTACCAAAACTATTAATTTAGCATAATTACTTGTTTATATGAGACCAGAAAAAGTCATGCATTTCCTTTAGTGTTATAAAACTCTGCTATATGGCATCCCTCCCTCAGTCAGGTGCTGTACCTTACGATGGAAATCACACACAGTGGCGCACACGAGGGGCTACTGAATATTATCTGCCATGACACTGGTTTCACTTTCCGTCCTTTATACCAACAAGATACAAAACCAGTTTAATCTTTCCTGAGCATACTGGTACCTTTCTGGAAAGGCAAAGGAACAGAGTCCGTGCAATTAATGTCACCTGGTTGAGCCAGTTCAAGACAACGCTCTCTCTTTCAGCTTTCCACCCAAGCACTCACGTGCATGTGTATGCACACATGCTCACATGCTGTTCTGCCCTCTCACATTTTCAGCATTGGCTCAAACTAAGGGTTCTTCAGCTGCAGAGCAGCTGGATTGCCCAAACTGCGCAGGCTTCGTACCGCTCAAGTAAAGGCTTGCTCCTGCTTTTTGCACTTGCCTTTTTCTCAGCTCTCCCACTCCCCGGTAACCGTACAGCGAGTGCCAGAACTGGCAATAAGAGCATCCTTCTTCCGTCATTCAACATTGCTGCCCTTGCCCACAGCCCGAGGAAGAAGCCTGCAAGCTGTGAGGTCCTGCTTCAACCACACAGCACTTAATAATCAATTTTGTTGATGCCTGTAAGTGATAACCCCCCGTTCCATCCTGCCTAGCAATTAGGAGTTCACAGTTTAGCCTGTATTATTAATGATCCAGCTGTGCAAAGAAGGGCTTCCAGAGTTCTCACACACCACTAGCAACAACTGTCCCCCAAAGAGGATCTGCCAAATGTTCAGATCCATTCTGTAAACCCGGCAATTGAATCAGGCTCTCACTTCTGGAGCTCGATGGTAACTTTCAGTCCAGCTGCTGACTTCCAAAATCAATTAATACCAGAACTGGTGTGGGGCTTTATTGCCCAAGCTGAATAGAGTTGTATGATTAAACGCTTCATGGAGTTACACAGGGCAGAGGGCAGCCAACAAATCCAAATCAAACCAGCTGAAAACAAAACAGTCATGACATTGTTCTGCCAACCCTCTGCTCATCTTCCGAATGACAAAGGGGTCTGCAGCACCTGAGACCATCTCTTCCTCTTGGAATTAATATCCCAGCTAGAGTTTGAACTCCCACCACGTTTTGGCTGGAAGAAGAACAAGGGGAGCCAAACCTGGCGTGCTTCATTCATGAAGGTCAGTGCATGAAAACTGAGGGTTTTATCTTACCTGTGGCTATTAGACAAAATCAATGACATTTATTTCCCACTGTGAATATGCAACAATTGCCACATGCCCACTCACAGAAAAAGCACAGACAGAGTTCCTGCACTCTCTTGAACGAATGCCATACTTGTGTGTGGTGCATGCTGTCACCAACAGTGGAATTTAATTGGGATACAGATGGTACTAATTTTGGTGTGCTGACTCTCATAGTGCTATTGACGATGCACCAGCGTTCCTCGTCCTTTTTTCTTCAGCAGCTGCTAGGAGATGCGGGGCAGCAGCCATAGCTGTCTCACAAGGAATAAATTTGATTGCAGCAGCACCTCGAAGAGTCACTTGCCTTTTCCGAGCCACTTGTGGCTTCAGCCTGAGCTCCCGCAGCCTGCCGTTACAAACAGGTTTGGGTGCAGAGCTTTAACGCGCTCCGGACACCCGCGTTTGAAAACGGGCATCAACCGGCAAAGGGTCCCAGTGCCCGAGGGGGCTCCCCTCGTGCTGCCTGGGGCACCCTCCCACCCCGCAGCCCTTGGTGTGTCAGGCGTATTCCGACAGCGACGTTTTCACAGCTGGGTGGATAGCATTAGACTACTAGATAAAAAGTGGCCTGATTTTTCAGAGCTCCTGAGCGTGCTTAGATCCCAGCAAAGCCTTAGGGTCTTACACTTTGAACATTTCATTTTTCCACCTGCAAACTACCTCCTTTTATCCACGGCACCAGCTCTCCCATTACTGGTCCAATATGTTTCACCAAAGTATTTCTGTATCTTTAGTACTATAGTATTTTGATCTTTTTTAAAGTCCACAGAAAGACAGTTAGCAATGGGGAGAAGGAATGGATACACTACGATCTTCTTTTGTTTATACAGATGTGAAGAATGTGGGAGTGAAAACCCCGGTGCAGGATCTCAATAAGGGTGAAAAATAGTCGAAGAAAAGCACTGGGGAATTTTTTACAGCAGCAGGAAAGATGAAGGAAGAAGCAACTAAGATGGCTAAAGAAGTTTGATAAAGGGACATAAGACATAAAGAATAAGACCTGGAGGGAAACAGAGAATATTAAAAGAATAGAAAAGTTGATTTATCTAGTTATTAAAAGATAAGTATGATATCTGGGACATATCTTTGTCGAGCAATTTCCTCTCTTTTCTAAACCTTTGTAAAATATAAAGTGTAGTTAAAATGGAAGGAGGGAATAGAAAGATAAGTATTTACTGCTAAATGGTGCTACTCGTGCTGGAAAGCCAATTACAAACATGCTCAGATTAGGCAAAGGAACACATACATATCTAGGCCATTATAATGACTTACACAAGAGGGGATCCCTGGCTAGTGTAAAAACTAATTTAGCCATGAGAAAGAAAAAAATCACTTGTCACAGCCTGACTCTCTGACAGGGTCCACAAACTCCCTTTCAATGCATCCCTGTGAAAACCAGTATCAGCCCTCACTGTCCTCTCCTACGTCTGCCGTGTTGGCTGACAGGCTGGGTAAATATCTATTTTCCTGGATATCTCAGGCAGAGTTTACACAACCAAAGGTGTCACCTTTACAGATTTCCTCAGAAACTCAACACTTCCCTCGATCTGATTCGAAGGTACATATCCAACCTCTGCTCCTGAACTCAGCTCACTTATTGCTACCTACAAACCACCTGAGAGATACCCAGTATCTTAATTTTGATCCCCTCTCCTGTTAGATGGTTTGGAACAGCCAGGATACATACTGGCATAAAAAGCATCAGTTTGCTTTTCTCTGAGTGACACAGAAGGCACAGTATTTAAACTACAGCTTCCATAATAATTAGGGCTAATGCAAGATCAAAAAGATAAAATTATTAAGTTGATGAACTTCAGCAACAAGGGATGGGAGAAGACAGGAAATGTTAAGTGAAATCAAACGAGGCAAATCAATAGAGGTAAATGGAAAGTGTTAAAAGAGAAATTAATGTATGCTCGAGGGCTATAAGAGGCAATAACTGCAATTGCCACAGTGGAGGAATAAGGAGGCTTCCTTCCCTTACTAGATTACAACAATAAGATGTTGCAGATATCTTAGACAAAAAAAAAATTTAAAAGATTCAAAGGTTATGAATGAAAGCAAAATCTTTAAAAGGTGACCAGAGCAAACTTTTTGGGGAAAGGAGTATCTTACAGATTGTGAAGTATCTGGATGGTCAACAAGAAGAATTCATATTGTTTTCTTAATTCCCCCCCCCTCCCTCCCAGCATTAGATCCTAAATTTCTTCTGCTTTTAGGAGTTCTGCCATTCACCAGGCCAAAAGAGCATAAAAAAAAAAACAGCCCTGACAGATCAACTCTTCAGGAGTTTACTTATTCATTGAAACTAGGCTTATTTTTTGCATTAGCATCTTCTTAAGTATTTTTTTGCACAACTGCAAGCAGTTTCACGAGCTACACTTTCTGAACTCAATAAATGGCAACAGTCTGAACTGCCTGTTAAATGTTAGGTCATTGTAACACAACCAGTGGATTCCCCAAAGCAAACAGGCAGGGAGATGACAACACATCATGAATATAAAAAAGCTTTCAAGCTCATCACCATACAAAGCCCTTCAGAACTGACAGCACCCGTTCATGCAGGCCATGGTGCAGCAGAGATACAAACACTTATTAATTTGTCACAGAACTTCGGGAAAGCCAAATGATATTGGGAGGTTACGGTCTGCCTGGTGGAGCAGCAATCCAGTTTGTTGATTTTACTGCTTATCTGTTTAAGGGCCAGCGGGTGTGCAAATGCGGTCTAGGATCAAAATATGAATTTGCAAACATGGATTACATCCAATTTTGGTTCTAATTCTCAGTGGAGTTCTTACACTCTTTTGCAATAAGCTTCAGGTAAACGCTAAATACGAGGATACCATAAGGAATACTAACCAGGGCCTGAAAGGATGCTGGTTGAGCTCTTGTTTTCAGGGGAAGCTCAGAGCTAGAAGTGCACATCTGCACATTAATGCATCATTTTTCTTTAATGATATTTGAAGGAACTATGTTGGGTGCTAGCTGAACTGAGTGCAGAAAACAAGACAGAGTGAAGCCCCAGATGGTTAGCATAACATTCCCAAAAGGAGAAATGGAAATATCTAACAGTCTTCCACAGTAAAATATTTAAACAAACAAACAAGTGGTTTTCCCTCTTGGTGCCTGCCAGTATTTCATCCTGCTAATCTCTCTCTGAAATGCTAGAACATGTTTTGATATAGATTACAAAAATGTTAGCTGCGAAGGTGCTTGTATACTCAGAGGACAAAGCCAGCAGAGCAGGAACATGAGTTCAAAGGCTCTGAATATAAGTTGCTCTCGCAAAGCAAGTATTTTTTCTTTCCAACCTCACTAGTGAATAGAAGGGCACCGTGCAAAATTATGTTAACTTATTTTTTCCAACAACTCTACTACAGTGCACTTGACCGTGGAGGTTACAATAGTGTTTTGAAAGTTCATTACAGTAATAGGATTTAAAAGGTGTACAGAAATAAAAAATAAACTTGCAACCTTTACTTAGAATGCTATACATTGGTTTTTACCTGGTTTTGAAGCAGACCTCACTTCTTAGGAAAGATCACAGAAGTACCCAGCATGAGTAATTTTTACTTTTTCCCTCTTGACATTAGCAGCTAACTACTTCCTCCATGAACCTCAATATTTCTACTATTGAAAAAATAAAAGAGTGAGAACTGTGGAATAAAGACAATGGACTTCAAAGAGGTAGACTGGGGGAACTGGCAGGTGACATTCCCCTGGGAAGGAATTCTAAAGGAAAAAGGAATTCAGGTTCGCTGACAGTTTTAAAAGAGACAAAGAAAAGGTACAACTACCCCAATGCGGACAAAAGATGTTAAGAAGCCAATATGTTTGCGTTCAGAGCTCACTAATGACCTGAAAATCAAAACTGAATTGGACAAAAAGTTGAAACAGGACACATGTCTAAAGGAGCATATAAATAGACAGCACAAGCATGTAGGGACAAAATCAGAACCGCTACAGTGCAAAGTGAGTTATAACTTAAAGGGCATCAAAGGCAGTGAGAACAATGTTATAAATACATTAGAAATCTGAGAGACAGAAGGAGGACGTCAACTAGTGGGAAGAAAAGATGAGCACAAGACAGGTGAGACAGAAAAAGAACGGGAGGCAGATACCTCTGTTGCTTCATTTTCACACACACAAAAAAGTTGATGTTGACTAGATACTTAACACAAATTAAAACTGACAACAGTATAAGTAGGGATGTAGGCTAGAATAGAGAACAGGTTAATGAAGATTTGGTTAAGCTGCATGTAATCAAGTCAGAAAGGCCCGATGAAATTTGCCCCACAGTGCTTATATAACTAGCTGGAGGGCTTGTGGAGGATAGGTGACATCCCAGAATATCACAGAAGACCAGAGTACCCTGTCTTTTAAACTGGGGAAAGACCGACCAGAGTATTATGGACAAATCAAGCTAAAGTTCAATACCCAGAAAGATCCTGGAAAAAAATATGAGTTGACATATAAGCATCCATGAGGATAATAAAGTGCCAAGGAACAGCCAATATGTATTTGTCTGGAGCTACTAATAAATATCAAATAATCTATTTTCCATTTTGACAGTGTAATTGGCCAGGTGGGAAGAGTAGATATGATCCACATTGACTTTAAGTAAGGCTTTAACGTAGTTGCACATAGCCCCATCAAAAGCAAACATGAGAAACAGAATCTAAGAAAAATACTACACATTTTGACTTGAACATTTTAAAAAAAAGTCAACATGTTATCAATAGTTTGCTAACAAACTGGGAGGACATATTAAGTAAGCTCTCATGAGACCTCATGAATGAGTCTGGTTCCGTTCAATATTTTCATTAATGACCTGGC
Source organism: Haliaeetus leucocephalus (assembly GCF_000737465.1). Classification (NCBI taxonomy): domain Eukaryota; kingdom Metazoa; phylum Chordata; class Aves; order Accipitriformes; family Accipitridae; genus Haliaeetus; species Haliaeetus leucocephalus. Next base: position 5,788,603 of record NW_010972731.1, on the reverse strand, counting down.
TGATAGAATTGCCAGTCTACTTGCAAACTCCAAAAATGAAACCAAATTGTGAGTGGCTGTGCTCACTTTAGAGGACAAGAGTGTCATTTAAAGTGATCTTGATAATGAGGAGAGATGGTCTGTAATCAGTAAGAAGAAATTCAATACAGGCACCTGCGAATCCTCACACTTAAAAAGAAAAAGCTTAATGTACATATAGATAAAAGTGGGACTGACTGACCTGAAGTGTACCACAGAAAAAGGGTAAGAATTAACAGCGGGTCATAAGCCTCAGTTACACTATCAGTGTTGCAAAAGAGTCAGGTCAGGACAGTATCTAGTATCCTGGGATGTGTTACTGGGAATGGACTGGGCAAGACATCAGAAACAACAGTCTACCTGCTGAGCATGCCAAGCATTCTTTAAAGGGACACCCTTCCCCTCTCCTTCCAACCCTGCATTTGTATGATTTTATCATCAATGTAGTGGCAATGAGTAAGAACCAACTGAAATGGGAATGCACTGCACCAAGTGCTCTGCAAAGACAAAATAAAAGAGAGTTCCTACTCCACCAAGCCTGCAACTTCAGCAAATACAGCTGACAAAGTGCAGCAACGTGACACATTGGAACACAGTCGGGAGAGAAAAATCTCGTTTGTACTTTCTCATCATTTCTATCGAATGATTTTTTTTTCTCCTTAACCACATCCTGTGATTCAAATCCCAATCTCTACCGAGAGCAAGTTCTAGGACACACAGTTCCTTAAAAAAAAGCAACAAATCAAACCTAGGAGACGACCTGGAAGCCAAGCTTCCTTGAGCTGCAGAGAAACCCTGCGTGGATCCGTCTCTGAGAGCGAACCGCTGCCAAGCTTCACACAGACTCTTTCTCGTGCTCAGAAAGTCCCTGCAGCATGTGCCTTTGGATCCCATTTGATGATTTCCTTGCATCTTCAAGCATTAGCGTCACTTTGGGAAAGTACACACCTGAGCAAACACTTTGAGTTCTTGAGTCAAGATTTAAACACAACGCAAGACCGGTTCTTTATTTAAAGGGATGCCACCAACGCAGCAGCATTTGAAGTAGGCGTCCTCCACTCAACAATGAAAGCTTTAGGAAATACTGCTAAAAGACTACCCGTAAGCCTCAAGGATGGCAGTGAAATTAGAAGCAGAAAGGCCTGGCAGACTGCGAACTAAACAAAAACCAAAAGCTTTTGCCTCTATTTTCAGAACTGAGAGACAAATCTTTACCCACCAGCTAGAACTACTGTAAAATGTGTTTAACATCAGCAGACAACACAAAATTGCTGGGTAACTTCAGCTACTTTAGAGGCAAGAGTGGATTCTTACATTGTAAAACTCTTCACGTTTTAAGTACAAGTAGCGGCTGGTGTACATATTGCAAAGGCAACCCAGGAGTTATGAAAGCAGGAAGGTAAGGTTTTTTACAAATTCCTGTCATGCCTTGCTGCCTCTGTTTCCCTTGATGAAAAGCCAAATATGAATTAACTACTTGGGACCTGTCAGACAGTATCAGCCAAATAGCAATAAAGCAATAAAATGGAAGCACACCTGAAACCAAAATATTGGGCATGCCCGGCAAAGGCGAGTAGGGGGAAGGAGGGGAAAATCCAGCTCTCCCCTGCTGCAGCTCTACAGGCAGTTTGCCCAACAGCCAGCCAAACAGGTTACAAACCCAAATGCAGATGGGAAGAGAGATGACAATTCAAACACAGTGCCATGAATGACATGTCATTCTGCCTCAGGAAAACACACACCATGGAGCCGGGCAGACTTCTCCTCCTCACAACAGGGTACCACATCTCTCAGCTGACACTGACATATTTTCTTTTCTTTAGCCACAGATTTGCTTATTTGTGGTTTCTAATCTGACATCCAAGTGGAAGGAAAACCCAACAGCCTGTGCTTGCTCTGGTCTCCAGCCCTCTCCTCCCAGCCCTGGGTTTGCTGCTCCCTCTTACCCAGAATAATTCCATTGGGCTCCTCCGGCGGCTGCCAAACGATCCGTACGGATGTCAGCCTCACCTCGGGGAACACCAGCCTCACGGGTGGCCCAGGAGCTGGAGAGAAAAACAGAGATTGTGCTAGCTAGCATTGCATGTGAAAGGAATTACAAATTTTCTGCTCACCTTGCATAGAAGGCAGCCCAAGCCGTATCTCACCAATAATAAGTAGATGGTCAGGAGCGCCTACGCACATATACAATATACACTTATTCTGAGGAACCCTGTCCATGGCCAAACGCCTCCAGCACCCATGGACACCAAACAGGACACAGAACGAGCGCAACCTACAGTGTTTTACCGCACCTGTGAAATGCATTTGGCAGGATGCTCTGACAAAGGAGCCCTGACCTCTGCGAGAGTTATCTCCCAGCAGCGTAGCGGGGGGTCCCCGCGAGCCGGCCGCACCGCTGCTCGGTAACTGGTTCCATACGACAAAGCGAGCCACCGAGCTGCCTTTACAGTGAGTTATGTGTCAGCTTAATCCACTTCATACCTGTTGGAATTGAATAATAACTCCTCTCTGTGTCACCAGCGCCAGCTTTGAACTGCCTTCTGATTTTACATGTGCATTTTAAACACTCAGGTCTGAGCAGGAGAACCTGAGGCAGGTGAGATGCACATTAATACAGACGGCTGGTGGCTGCACTGACCACCCCAGGTTCACGAGGTGAGGAGATGCTAATTCATACATTAGCATCCGCGAAATTTCCCCTTCAGCACAGATTCCACCTGCATTACCCCTGATGATACTTTTAATTAAGTTGAGCCCAGAGGAGACACAACATATTTATGTCGGGGGCATGGAGATGGAAGAACAATTTGTATCATTTGCCAACATGCACTTAAGGAGGGAACTGCTATAATGGGGTTATCTAAAACAAACAGTTTTAAATATTTCTCATTATAGTCCGATATGTACAGTTCAGGGAGTGCTTTTTCTCTCCCTGTAGAGTTCTGCTAACAGTAATTTCTCTTTGTTTCCTTTCAAAGAAAAGCCAAGTCCCCATGCAGGCAGTACGCTGAGAAAACGGCTAAAAAAATGTCAGGGAGCTGCTGTCCCTGTTCGCATCCCCATTCCCGTCCCTGCATGCTCTTACTCCTTCCCTGCACTCCACAGAAAACGTCTTCTTAAAGCCAGAAGTCTGAATGTGTTTTCAGCCCAACCAAATTACCTTAATGAAGTTGCCTGTAGAAACCAATGTTTATTCCATTACTATTATGAAAAACATTTTGATGAAAAAAGACTTTTTTTTTTTGGTTCATCTTCAGTGGGAGCAATGAACAGAAGCCTCTCACACTGATAGTAACCTTCATTTAACACTGAAAAGGGAATGAAACTGAAAGTAACTTTAGCATCTACAAAGCCAAAAATATTTTAAGGGTTGAACTAAATTTCTGTAAAATCCGTCAGCAGGAATGCTCCCACGACACCGATGTGTTCAGACAGCACCGGGGCGAGGGGCTCCCTTGGGTTCCTTCAACACATCAAACTGCACTCGGGAGTCCCTGAGCTCATGGCAAGTGCTGGAAGCAGTGCCAAAAGGAAGGTGGTATGATCATCTTCCAGGCTCAATACCTTATTCTTTTTGGAAAAAAATGAGAATGGATTACTGAAGTTACAAATTCCATCTCTCTCCTTCAGTCCAATCAGACCCAGATTTGTTTATTGCTTTCAATTGCAGCACTCTACTTTTTTTTAGAGCACGATTGAAATTCAATAGGAATTTATAATTGGGCTCTAAAAATTGTCTTCAATAGAAATCGTCTACACCGAGCTTCAGAGTACAATTTTAGAAGGTTTTTTTCTCTTCATCAGCTGCAGGGAAAGAGGAAACAGGGGACTTTGGTTTTCTGTGGTTTTGCCACATCCTCAGCCCATGACCAATAGAATAGTGCTGAGTTATACTAGGTAGGGACCAAGTCCTTTAGGTTCAAAGCTGAAGAAAAATTTTTTTAAAAAATCCACATAGGCTTAGTTTGGGCTGTCATCTACACTTGCACCACTAAAAGAAAGCAGCGTTAAAAGGTTGGATCAAACAAGATACTTATTTTGGTAACCTTTAAACTTACCATCATCCTTGGTTCTTTCTATAACTGCAGGAGAGCTGGGGACTCCATCTCCAATACGAGTGAATGCCAATACCTGGATCTCATAGAGCACGTATTTCCGCAAGCCAGACAGCAGGAAAGACTGAGTGTGGTTACCTCTTACTACTTGGCTCTTTGGTTCGGAGTCTAAATCTTTTACTTTGAACAGTATCTGCAGAATAAACATATGTGAAATACAGAAAGAAAAAGATCGTTACATGAGGACTGAAAAGAGGGGTACGCATTTTAGATTCCTCCTTTTCACAAAATATAAAATGAGATTATATCCACCAATCACCCCTTTCAAAACCAGCACACTTCCTACATCTTCTCGAGCTGACTTATGAATTATATAAATATCCAGCAGGTGAATAATAAATAACAAGTGCAAAAACATATCCAGGTAATGCATTAAAAATTAAATAAGGATGAAACTCCAGTTGCATACCTTGTAACCCAGGATGAGACCATTCTGCTCGGACTCAGGGACTGCGGTCCATGTCAGAAGGATCTGGGTTGAACTCACGGCTTCAGCAGAGACATTCTCAGGAGGAGCAGAGGGAACTGGAATCACACGGCATTACCAAAAAGCAGAAATAGGTAAGACATACCAAATCATTTTGCTCTTATAGCAATCCCCTATTTGCTTGGGGTTGTTCCAGGATCCCACAGAAGAGTATTCAAATCCAAAAGCACTGGAATAGGTTCTAGACAATCCCTTCTTGTCTTGTATTCATTCTACATCTTCTTTATATTTCAGCCTGCTTCACGTTTTCTTGCCAGTTCATCTCAGAAATCACGACGTTTGTAAAGAGCTAAATATTTAATACTAATCAGTGTCTACAGACAGAGAGTAAATATAGGCAGATATGAATAAATTTCAAGTTCTCTATATTTGCAGTAATTAGAATCAAGTTTAAGTTGCTGAACTTCTACAGAAGTGTATCTCCTAGTATTTATTTCCCATACATTTTATTTCTCTATGCCAAAAGCCAAAAATCTTTATGAATGGGAGTTTATCTTACGGTACAATCTGTTCTAACACGAAGTTTTACGCCACCCTGGCTTCCTATATTATCTGAAAGGAAATTATAGCATCTTGTCTAGAGTTAGCAATAATTTCAACCACTGGATTGCACTCCCAGTTCAGTAAGAAGTTTTTTAACCTCTAAGCCTTTTGATTATGTGATAGTGCTCAACATTTGCAATACATCAATTATAGATGGACACGTTAACACAAGGTGTATTTTCAGGGACTGATACGGTGTAAATGAAAGATATGCCTATTTCATTTATGTTGCAAAATTGGCTCTTATGAAACTAGAAACATCATTAGAACCGATGGCACAGGAACACTGTAATTTTCTCTGACTCGAGAGAAGAGCAAACTTGCATTTTCTAATGCCATTAAAACCCTAACTGCTGCAGAACAACCACACAACTGCAAGCTTTTGTAGGCAAGCTTAATAGCATGCCATGTTATGCAAGCAGAATTTGAGGCTATTTTTAAGAGTTCACATTTTATGCTGCCCTTTTGCATTTTTTTTCCTGTGGCATTTCCAACATCTGAAGGGTACAATCTTTTCTAAAGCACAATACACCTGTCAGACCTCAAGAGAACATTTCACCAAGTTATGTTACACAAGCACTTATGGATGGTAAGGCTTGTTTAGGTCCTGAATACATCACAAAAAGGAGCACAAATCTCTGCCAAAAGTAATGCTTTCCTGGATGTCCAAATGAAAGAACAGATCTGCTGTTTTGAAGGCGAGCTCCTGAAGCTCCTAGCAACATGAACGAGATAATGAGTATGACACCAGAATTAATATAAGTTGAAAAAAAACCAAAAACAACGCACCACCCCCCACCCTTGTGCACTCAAGGTTAACCGCAGAGATAGTAATTTCTGAAACAATTTCCCCGTTGCCAATTATTTGGGACATGAGAAACAGAGCACCATCTCACAGCACTGCAGCAGACTAAAATCCATTTTTTTTTCCCCACTCCAACGCTGAAGTGCTTTTTCTTTCTTTTTTTTTTTTTTTAAAATCTTCTAGATTTATCCCCCACAAGAATATAATTATGTTAAAGGAAAATAGATTGCCAGGAGCCATGAATGTCTTTGGATAGCTGCCATAACTTTATCTGTAGATCTTCACAAAGACCTACTCCCACATGAATCACTTCTGGAGAGAGAAAGGGTGGAGGTGGGTCACAGGAAACCAGGATGCGTAGAGGAAAGAAGCCCTTTCCAGCTACATTTATTTTTATTTTATCTGGTTTGAAGTCTTTCAAGAGAGAAAAAGTTTCTTTATTTTACAAATATTTCTTTTCCTCTTTGATCAGCAGCCACGAGATTTCCCAAATTCACAAAAGGTGGAGGCTGTGCCCGGGCTGGCCCTGCGTGCATGATTGCTTTGAGGTGTGTGTACGATCATGCTGCTGGCAGGGGAACTCGAAAGCTAACAAAGGAGAGAATGGTCTATCTGAAGATTTATTAGCCCAGACTCCTCTTAATTCCCAGTGACAGCCAGAGCAGCTAAATGTTCCCTCTCGCTAGAGAGGAATCTAAGTCCAACCCCTAAATGGCAAAAATACTTGTGTTCACTGAGTGCGCTTTAATTCTCCAGTTCTCATGCTAGTATTGAGAATTTTATTCTAACATGGATGTATGAATTCAGGACCTGCAAGAGATATTATGGATCTTATTGTTGCCAGTCCTTTATCAAGTAACAGACATTGATCGACCCTTTAAGAATGAATTGAAACGTAACCTTCATTTCTTCCGACCCTTCTCCTCTCTCAGGATATCACGATTCAAAGAAATTATAATTTGCTAAGACTAATTAGTGGCTTGAGTGAGGCATATAGATCCCTCGTTCCTCTGCGAGTTCCCTTCTCTAATGCTGGTTTCCTTAACTGTTGCACTGAAGACTTTGTTACAGGCTCCAAAGCTGAGTTCTCATTAGTAACCTGCAAGAGCAGCACAGAAGCCAAGCAACAGTGTCCAAAAAAATCTCAGAGCTTTAACAAAATGAACCGGAAACACTGAAACGAAATGATGAGCTAAGATCAAATGTAGGAAATTACAGAGTTACTGGCACTTTGCACTGGAACTTCAATAAGAACTCAAGTTTTTAAGGTTATCCATGTTGGCATCTAAGATCACGCATCTTCTTTCTACATCTGACATAGCCAGATTTGATATATAGCAAATGATGCTGTTTTATGTCTCTAACTGGGCCAAAAGCAGCTTTTAATAAGCTAGCCTGTATTCTGGCTTTCTAAGAAAGCTAGACAGTGGGATGCAGTGTTCTCTCCATTTTTGCAGCTCATTTTAGCTGAACATCCAGCACTGTTTACTGAAAGTAAAAATTAAAGTAGCATATTGTACATCTGACGTCAATTAAGAAGTGCAAATTTAGAGCAACCTTTGCGGCAAAAGTAGCGTAGCTGCAGTACACAACCATTTTGCCTATAAAATTAGATACCGGAGGCCAAATTCTCAGCTTGTATAAACTGACAAATCCCCACAGTGACATTGGACCACATTTGAATTATCAAGCGATGCTTTATCACACCACAGTAACTGCTTCATGAAGGTCAGTCTCTGAAACATCAAGAGATTGATCCGTGCCGTAAATATGTGACCATGCTTGTAGAGTAGCTGATTTTGTAATACAAATATACACATTCATGTAGCTGAATATTAGGAGCCCCCAAAATATGAAGGCACTGGGTTAGGTGTATTTGAGATAAATTGAAAATAAGAAGGTTTGTATCTAAAAGGAAGCAGCCCTGTCAAGGTTGTTTTAATACATCAGAGGTCTTTGCATTTTCTTACCTTCTCTGTATTGTACCTACTATCATTGTCAATTTATTGAGTGGTAACTGAGCTTGTTACTCGGCAGTTATTTTACACTGTAAAATTTAATGAGTTATTTAATTTCTAACATTATAAAACCATTTTGGATTGATAAAACCTGTCCCGTTTTAAAATCCTAATTCATCCCCCTCCATCTTCAGCTCCCTCCAACCCTATCCCAGAGTTTCATTTTAGGGTTTCCTAACTGTTTTTCAAGCCTGGGTTACCAAACCCCACGGCATTGTTTATTCTCTCATAGTTTCTTTGGTTTCAATATGGTTTATATTGAAGAGCTTCAGAAACCGGAGTGTACCTGTAACGGCATGCTCCTTTATTGTTAGCATGTGTGCTCGGTTATTAGGGATACGATTTCACATCCTATAATGAACAGAATTGCTCATGCACAGCTTTATTTTCAATAAAGATTTTGGACTCTAGTGGCCGCACTGTCATTAGGTACCACAAACTGATTTAGTGCCCAGACTAACTTCTTAGGCTCCTTGGACAGCGTAAAACACAGAACCGTGAGTTCTGCCAATGAACCACCACGCGATCCTGGCCAAGGCACCTCTGGCCAGCTGTGAGAGATGTTTACAACCTGCAGCACCAGGCAAAACCAACTTCCCTAAGACCTTGTGTCTACAAATAGAAAAAGAAATATTTAGGACACCTGCTTTTAAAGTACTTTGAAAACAGAAGCGATAAATAGAATTTTTCGTATAGTTCAGAAGACAGACCTAAAAATACTTTGACCTTTCTCTCTGGCTCCAGATATCTTTTATTTGCCTTTTAACCCCATCTGACTGTGCATACAGGTTAACTGCAGATTCCCTGCAGTTCTCTCATGCAGCTTGCTGCTATGCCAGCGCTTCTTGTATATTCTAAATCTAAGAAGATACAGCCAAAAGTCTGAGCCCTGACTTGCTCTATTCAAGAAATCAGATGTTAATATCAAAGAAAACACGTGGAAAAAAACAAATGAGTCCTTATGGCCTAGATCACAGCTGTGTGTTATTTTGATCCTGGTTTCTGTGTGCCTCCTACAATCAGTTTCAAGTCAACCTTCTTTTAATACTGCAAGAGAAAATGCCAAATACACACGTAACCTCTGATCTTTAGATGCTGAGCAAGAGCACCATAATCCTAAGGTTTTATGAAATCACTTAATCTTAGTATTTACTACATTTCAAAAGAAGTGTTTGAAGAGCAGCGGAAAGGAGAAAGTGGAGAACGTGGTATCTTTTTTATTACGATACAGAACACTTCAAAACTATTTTGTCTGGGTCCTGCTATCTCTAAGTCCAGCACAAGCACACCTTGTTTAAAATACCTCTGGCAATACCTTTCCAATTACTACTTCTCAAAAAGCAAGACTTTAATGGCGGGGGATGACTTTGTTTAGTCTTCTCCTCGGCTAGTTCAAAGGACAGTCATCTGAACCAGCAGACCAAATCCTGCCACGTACAGCACGTTCACACTTCCCAGCAAGTAATGCTGCGTGCGTGGTACAGAGCGCACAGACACGCATATGTGTGCCTATGACCGTAGGGCATGCATAGGATTAAATTCCAAAACGTTTTTAATGAAGAAATATAGGAAAAAATAATACAAAAAACCCCCAGTGTTGAACCTTGCATAAGTACAGGTCACAAAGAGCTTCTATTATTAAACTTCTAAATCATATATATCACCCATTTCGTTATTTACTTGCAATATAAATTTTAATTTATCAGGTGCATGTAGGGTAAGTTTGGAAACAGGTTTTGTGGAAGTTAACAGCTAGAGAGCAGCTTTTCAAGATCTGTCTTTACTGTTGCTACTAAGCTAACGATTTATTGTTGCCTGACATTGAGAGTTTGCTTCTGATATTTGATGCCTCTATGCCAGTATGGACAATTCAGCTAGACAATACAATACTTGTGCTCTAGGTCTATACGCAGGTTATGTCTATATGCAGGTTATGTCTATATAGCCTTGTACACACAATTTTTGAAGGCAGTTTTGAAAAAGTGTCATCAAAAGCTCAGATAATTATTTTATTTCTGTGTGGCTAATCAGCTCTCTAAAATAACTTCTGCTCTTTTAGAAATATTTGGTGCTTGAAATTAAATTTCAGATAACCACAACTGTGAGAAAAATCTGCTTGAGCCCAGCAGCAGACAGGGAGAGGGGGAGAATGAGGGGCAATGGGGTACTGGGGAGGGAGAGGAAACATGAGAAACCTGCTCAGCCAGAGAAGGCTATATGCAAGCTTCTCCCTCTGTCGTCCGTACTGCTGCCAAACGAGAGCAGGAATGGGGAGAGGTTGTTTTGTTTGCTTTAAATAAATAACCTGCAGGTTTACGCATGAAAGCAGGGTAGGAATAAAATAAATAAATAACTCCCTCAAGTATCTATACGTCTTTTTTCCTTCAGTGCATCTAGAGATTGGGGGGGGGGTTTGTTTCATTTTAGATTTAATGGATCAACAAGCAAAAAAACCCAACAAAACCCACAAACCAAAAAAAAACCAAAACCCCAAAGAAACAAACAAAATGAACAAAAGGGCAGAAAAATGCTGAAGTTCTCGGATGTGTCCTTCACAGCAGACATGGAGCTTTGACTTACCGGACTCCCGTGTACGACCTCTCACTACTTCGCTCCATGGTCCTGCCCCGATGGCATTGAAAGCCTGGATCTGCAGTTCATACTCTGTCCACTCCTCCAGATCTTCAACTGTGTACTCTCTTTCCAATCGGTCACTAATAACCTTCATCAGGGTGGGAGACTGCAGATCCACACGCCAGAACTTTATCCTGTACCCCACCGACTCTGGATTGCCATTATACTGTGTGTCAGGGAGGGGCTGGCAAACGACAAAGAAAAGCGCAATATTCCTATACAGAACACATTGCCAGGGCTCTCCAAACTCTATACCAAGGCAGTCTGAACTCCTATAAGGCCACGGGAAGGCAAAAAAGATCAAGAGGTTGATCTTCTGTTTTGTTTCACGACCTCTAAATTTCTGTGTTGCTTGAAATTTTCTTTTAATTTTTACCTTATTTTTGAACCAAATAGATATGCTCACAGAACTATGCTATTTGCTGTGGGTGTATCAACGGAGATGATATGAATACAATATATTTCAGAGCTTTGTGATTAATTATGGAAATGAATGATAAATTGCTGAAGCATGTGACAAATTCATTTATCGTACATTTTTTACTTTTTTTACTGACTCTCTGCCTACTCATTTATCAGCAGAGATTTATTCTAGTATTCTAACTCCCCAAGCAATTTCAGAGATTAAAATATGAAATAATTAGCCTACTTCATGAAGTTTAGAGTTTTTCTCCATAAAACTAACTACATGACGCCACGGATGGCTGAGATTCAGTTCTGAATCACTGGGAAAGTTTGACACACATTAACATTTCACAGCTTAGAAGACTGTATCCTGCAGGCAAGCAGGGCTAGAAATGTGACCCTTATTCTGTAGGAAGGAAGGAATTCCCAGCTCCCAGGGGGACAGAGATTCACCTGCGGGTCTTGAAAAAAGAGATTAAACACTTTCAAATACTGATGTTATTAAGCATGAAAAAGGTGTATTGGGTCATTTTTAGCTGTGGCTGTTGCTCCTCCTGAACCCTGCACAGTTTGACTCATGAAAAACAGGCTTCAAGGTAGCACAGCAAGGAAACACAATCTTACAAATGTTTTAAAGTCTCTTAAAACAACCTGGAGTTAATTTTTATGCAAGATATGTGGGTCAGGATATAGAACCAAAGGTTTAACAACGTGGGCATGTTATTCACACGGTAAAGCCATGAGTGAGTTATGCGGCTCCTATCGAATGAACCGCAATGGCTTTTCTATGGATAGTGAGGTGACACCTTCCAAGTCTGATGTTTTGGTCTTTCAAGGTACAGAATTAAGTGCAGTGTCCCATTGAGAAACTGAAATTATTCCTTTCTGGCGGCAGAAAACCCTTTTTGTTTCTAGCCTGATTTTGACTTTCAGCCATAATGAGTTTATGCATGGAAAAGCCAACATTTGGGCAAAAGGAAACCTGTGCTTCATCAACTTCACACCACAGTAACCCCAGTGGAAAATTCTGCCTAACAGGGGAGAAGAAAAACCATTCTGGAGCAGGTTAGTTGCCAAGTAAATCCCAACGTGGCAACTCTGCAGGTAACTGAGACAGTCAAAGGGGCACAACAATGTCATCAATCACTGCATCTTTGCAATTAATCATTTCTTTCTACGTTTTATCACATAACTCCACGCCCTTGCACATAAATATAATCTTCCTACAGGAGCGTAATGTGCAAACTTTGCTGCCTTTGATCCACAGCTGTTCGGTACCTGCAGGATGATTGCCAGTGGCCAGCGTGCATCTTCTGGGGACTGTTTTGTACAAAGCAAACAGCTGAGCCCTAGGAAACTGCAAATTAGCTCAAGTATTATATACCTGTCCCACGTGTTGACCCAGACTGTGGGACTAGAGAGTCTCAAAATCCAAGGTTTTACACACAGGCATATATTCCCCTGATGAAGTGGCAGAAATAGTGGCAGTAGGCAATTTATGTGATTAATAAGGCACTTAAGGCAAGTTTCAGATTTCGGACTATTCTGAAAAAGGAGATAACGTTGCTGTTATTCCCTAACGCTGAATGCAAGGAAAAGGCACTCTGGAGTGCTGGCCTGACCCCCCTGGGGAAGCAGCCGCGTCCCAAGCACCAGCACCCCGGCTCCCCTCGGCCCCCCGTTCCTCCTGGCTGGCTCACCACCCATCGCAGCCACAGGCTGGTCTCGCTGGCCGTCCGCACGGTCACGCTCCCGGGGGCAACATCTGGCGGAGCCTGCAACGTCTGGATGACGCGGGAGGGCTGGCTGAGCGGGCTGGAGCCCACCACGTTCACCTGCCGCATCCGGAACCTGGAGCGGAGGGAAAGACGCGGCGCACGCTGTAACAGCTCGGAGAATGATACCTCTCTTTCCAGAACAGGAAAAAAGATGGCAAAATACAAATTAGGTCTTTCTAAATGTTCCAACAAAGGTCGGTGTGTGCAGGTCCCCTTTGTATTCACTGCTGAATGCTTTATGGTAACCGCTTTCAGATCCTCTCAGGTATTAAAAAAATGAAAATGAGATTAGCTTAGGGTCTATTAGAAACTTAGGTATTTGTGTGAGAAATTTACGTTAATTATACCAAGCCTGATGAGCTTATGTGAGCAGTAAGTGATTTTCTCTGGCGATGCTTGTACAATACATTCAGAAAGGTATTAAAATATCAAACTTTGGATATTCTCATTCCCTGTCAATATAAAAAATATACTAGTGATAACATTTCCCCTCAATTACTGGTTGAAAGAAGATGATTTATCCCTGTGCTGCATTTTCAGCCTTCCTGCACAAGACAGATTAAGTTATTTAATATGGATATGTGTCTTTAAAAAATACCCTGTCTGCTTGAAACCACCTCTACTACAATAGAAATCCCTACTGGGTCACGAAAGATTTAGAGAAATCTTTTTTTCAGGAAGCACAAAATAATTAAGACGTGCTGTACATTTCAGATACTCTCACCCGTCACAAGCAATTAGAGGAATCCAGCACTTGCACATAAACACATGACCTGTTCATACTAAACACTTAATTTTTGGACCTAATGACTGGGCTTAGGAAAAGGGTGAGCTAGTCTTCATAGCAGTGTTTATTTATCTGCTCTGATTTCCCTAGAAAATGCATTAAAGGAAACGCATTAAACAAATACTGTCCTTGATTTCACTCGCAAACATTGGCACAAAATATAGAAAAGAAGCTGGCTGATAAAGATGTGGTCTAATAATTAGCTCTCATGATGTATTTCCTCACTGTGTAATGACTGAAGCCGACCAGGGACAACAAATCCATTTGGCAACAACTTTCTAGGTTTCAAAAAATTGTATAAAATTGCTCTACACTGAAACAAACCCAAAAGAGCTTGTATCTGTGCATGCATGACAGAAAAAACCTGGCAAAATTCAAGGAGCTGCTTTATGATGAAAAAAAATCGGAGGAGAACTGGACACGTGAAAGATCCCAGCATAACTGGGATCATTCCAGAATTCAATGGATAGAAGAGAGAAATGAGATGTAGCAATAAAATGAACCAAAAAATTTAAGAATAGAAAAAAAAAAGCCCACGCCAAATTCCTCATATACTTCCTCATTATTTTTTATCTCAAAGACAATTCTCCATACGCCTGCTAGGTGTGCAAGTCTTTCTTATTTTGCATGGACACGGAACACTGAACTCTGGTACGACCTGCGCTTTACTATTCACCTCTGCCTTTTCAGCTTTAAGGACCCACCTTTATGAGGAGAGCAAAATCTTCTCAACCTGAAGATAATTTTCCTAAACCTCTGCACCAGAAATCTCTGCTCAAGCTCAAAAATTTTCAAAGAGCTTTTAGTAAATGTACAGCTCTTGAGGATGAGATGTAAAACACTGCAGTGGGGAGTTTGTGAGAAATTCAATATGTTCTGAGGCTTCTAAGGGAAGAAAATTAGTGTACCAGCACTGAATTAGCTGTAAACTATACGAGCTCTACTCGATTGCACCTACTACTAGTTCGCAACAGCACATGGGCTAGCTAATAGGCCCTTCAGCCAGCGCAAAATGGACAAGTTTCTAGTAAGCTCATTTAACATTTGCCACTATATCTCCTTGCAACCAGCCTTTACATTAGCAAGCTATTTCATGAAAGTATTTTTCATTAGGATTGAGTACCTCAAATTCTCAAATCTTGTCTATACTAAAGCAACACATCACTTGAATTGAATTGATTTAGAAATCAATCTTGTTTAACTGGGGTGCACCCATAATGTAGATTCACTTCAATCAGTTTAAGCACTGCATATATCTATTAAGCTTAACATGGTAAATTCTTATAAACAAAGGTTTCATTTAACTGATGTTACCAAATTAAGCTAAATCAATAAAACGATGTTTAAACTGATGTAAATATGTAATTACAAGTTTGCACCAGTTTAACTACAATTGATTTGTCACTGACTGATGTTACACTGGCGCACCCTTTAGATGAGGGAAGTCACAGGATATCAGGTACTCGTAAAAGCATTTCACTGTGCACTCGCATTTCTTTTTCAATATTACGAACTGTATTGTATGTAAATTACAATTAACAATATCAGACGAGTAATTTTAAGTATAAACTGTGAAAACAGCAAACCTGTTCCCTTTTGTTCAGATTATAAAACACAGCCAGCTGTTTCTGATTAGGAAAGCTGTTCCATGCTGCTATTTACTCATTTTTTTCACATTGCAGCTAATTACCTGCTGTTCTTACCTGTAATGAGTGTAAGGAGTAAGGTTCGGTACCTCCAGCATCTGAGCATCAGGTTCATTCTCCACCTCACGAAGACTCACCCATTCCTCTTCATCACCCAGTACACCAACCTGTATGTGGGAAAGGTAAGAAGGAATACAAAGCAGACTATATATAGATATATATAAAGAATTATACATATAGCCTCTTTTGCAATGTGTGTCATCACAACAGTGGAAGGACAAATGCTTTTAAATACATATTATCCAGTTAATATTAATTTTTATATGACGAGGCACTGGTTATTTGTAAAGCAATAACACAGCCAAGTTAGCCAAGTTTCCTTGTATCTGTTGGGACTTCATTGGGATCCTCTAATAAGATCTATTCCAGAAAAACACCATGAGAGCGCTAATACCCTGTTCAATCTCGCTGCCACAATACAGAAGTATCAAGTAGTAATGTAACAAAATGAAAAATAGCTTTGATAATAACTCACAGGAACTGATGCATACTAAGTAAGTCTCGATGGAGGCAAAATGCCACAGAAATGAAGACAGAGAAACAAGAACAAAGTCAAAGGACAAAAGCGTTTTAACCTCATCTGCTGTTCTGCACTTAGGCCAGACTTTTCCACGTGCAATCCTTTGTATTAATTAATCACAATGTGTTGCCCAACATAGCTACGGCAGTGTTAGAAGGGACAAAATGGTGATGAGAACCGAGAGCGTTACTTTCCGTATAGCTTTCTGGAGATAAAACGAAGATGAATCAGGAGTTAAAAGGAAGTCAATAAGGCATGACAGAATGGTCAGAGTCTGGCTGGGGACCCTCGCAGAGGGCAGTGGCCGTAGGCAGGGTTGTGTGTGTAAGAGCCACGGTAGGAGCGTGCAGAAGGAGACAAGAGAGGTGGGAGATGGCTGGGCTTCACTTTGGAGACTCACAAGTGCTGAAACACAGGGGATCTTGGATGAGACTCCCTGATGTAACTCCCTAGCACTGTGCATATTTAATTTGATGTTTTGACCCTACCACAGAGGGCAGTACCTGCAGTCCGATTCCCTCACCCTGCTCTGGTATCTGCAGTCCTGGGCTGCAGGATATTGGAGGGTACACAGGCAGCTATTCCCTTTAGTGTCTATTTACAGACTTAATATCCACAAAGATGCCTAATCCTTTTTTAACCTGCTGACACTATCTCCTCCTACAGACTGCTGTGGCAACAAATTCCAGAAGCTCACAACCCACTGTGTAAAGAACTATTTCCTTTAATCTTTGTTAAACAGATCCCTTACGAGTTCTGTATACTAGTTACAGCCATAGACACTGTCAAAGCACTTGATAGGGAATGTAGCCCAAAGTATCTAGCATACCCAAGTACTTCAAATAGAAAATTAGGTTTCATTCACTCTTTCTTTTTTTTCCCCTTCAGGAGAAGCAGCCTGATTTATTTATAGATGTTTTAGTTCTTCGCTCACCCAGGACTTAATGTGCTGCATATTTATGTTTGTGCATGAAGAAATGACACAAGGAAAATTAGGCCAAAGAAATAAGTTCTGCATTGCACTGTGAAAAGAAGCCTCTGTGATCTTCCTAGCAGAGGACCTCTTTCATGGAGGGATGTGGTTGCACAGGTCTTGATGGGTCTTTCAGTCTTGCTGGTTATCAAGGACACTGCCACACACCAAACAACATATAAAATAGATGTCAGTGAAGATTATGGGCCTTTTAAAATTCCCAGTCCCAGCTGAGCTCCATAAATTTTAGTAAAGTCCATGGATGAAGAAGCTTCAACGAAGCAAGCTGAGACAGGTCTGCATGGTAAAACAGAACAGCCCCAAACTGAACCCAGAGAACAAAGAGATGATAAAGAGAATTTAAAAAAACCCCAACAAACCTACATGAACAAAGAAAGGAAGAGAGGGTTGATTTCAGTCAAGGAAACAGAGAACACTCTTGATTAAAAGAGTTTTTGATTAATACTGTAGAAAGTCTATAGTAAATGCTTATTTTTGCAAAACTCCTTGCTTTTAACAGCAGCACCTCAAAGTGCTGCAGTAATTGTATAGCAACAGTCAGCAGTGCTTTGCAGGCTGCAAATAATCTCCAGTAGTGAAGTTGTCGTCTTTTTGTATTCTAAGAACAGTAAGAGCTTTTAAAAATATTTCTTGCATAGCAAAAAAAAAAAAAAAAAAAAAAAAGACCCCAGGTTTCAGTTGTTATGCAGCAGCAGGCAGGTCATTAATACACATTAAGGACCACATGGTTCAGACCCAGAGGCCCACAGGGCTGTGAACAATTGACATTGACTCAAGCTTGAGAGGTGTCCAAAACCCCCCACCTGTTTTGCAGCTAGACATTTACCGGCTGGCTGCAAAGGTAGAAATATTAAGGATCTTTTACTGATGGAGAAGCAGCGAAAGCTTCTATGTGCCCAGGACTACGGCAAACCCCTCCAAAGCTCTTCCAGGAGACAGCTTTCTGGTTGTGAATGCTCTCCCTGGTAGGAACGACGGATGCAGCGTAGGAAAAAATGGCAGACACCATCCAAGCCTGGCATGTTGGTTGTTCCCAAGTTCAGGAGCCAGCTCGTAAACGGGTGACTGCTACCTATACTGGGAGGTGGGGGACCCTGGGCAAAGCGGGAGCGCAGACAGTCCCAATTAACTGCTTTTAGACTGATTTTCTGCTGAAAGGTAGTGACAGAGAGGCAGCAAAAAAATCAACCACAGGCATAGTTCTGTGGTTCAGCAAAAGTTTTCAAGAAAAATAGATCAGGAACTTGCTTTGGTTAGAATAACACCTTGTAATGTTCCCAGGATCTGGTGTCAGCATTTGAGAAACTAACTCCAAGTGTTAGCTCTTCTACTGAAATCAGTAGTATATTTTAAGAGAGTGCTGCTTGTCTGGGGAGTTTTTCTGAAGTAAGAGGACTGAAGGGTGCCCAGCTGTAGGGGAGGTTGGTGAACAGCCAGGGGACTTCTGCATGACCTCTGACTTGTGTGGCCAAGCAATCTGAGGTCAACGTTACTCAAAACAAGTTTCATTTATTTAGCAATAAACTCAGAAATGAGTCTCGGAAGAGAACCTTCAGTGATGGACTTTGGTACTTTTAACTTCCACAAGATCTGCAGTAGATTCCAAGTTTCAGGCTCTTGAAGGAAAAGGAAATTATTTTTGCTGAAACACTCTGATGTCAGATCAGAGGAAACATATCAGTTTCAAGAATCAGAGTACAAAGGGATTCCCACAGGGCAAAAAGAACTACGGGCAGTGGTAAGGATAAAAGAATCCTTTGAGGGGCAAAAGAGTCCACCATGAGCCGCTCTGCATAAAATAAATTTAGAGGCTTCTTTCTTGTAGCTGTTTTTTTGGATAACAGTGTATGCAAACTTCAGAAAAGGATTATGTTTGTTGACAGATGCACACATATTCATGTGTGCATTGTTTCAGGAGGCAGATGAGAACACCAACTGCCTTTCTGTTACCATCGGCATAAAAACTCCTTAAGAAATGCACTCCGCATCTTAACAGTTCTCCGTACAATTGGGCCACAATCCCCCGGAGGCCCCAGGACTGCCACAGTAAATACACCTACGTCCACGGAGACCTTTCGTATAATTCTCAGTAACGATCAGCCATCGCAAGTTAGCACATATTCATTCCCATCTCTCAGCTGTTCCCAAGGCATTACATTCAATAAAAGGGCATATTCATTTATTATTACAGAAATGAGACAGTATAAAACAATATTGGAAGTGATGTCAGAACCCTTTACTTCTCTATGCATTAGTTTCTCCATTTCTAAAAAGGAAAATGTTACATATTTTATAAAGTGATGTAACATTTTCTGGTGGAATGCACTATATGAGCAAAGTTGCAGAATTTTGACGTAAAAGAAACCAAAAATAATTAAAATTCAGAATGAAAAAATCATTTGTTGTGATATTTTGTATAAGACAGTAATGCTTCCAAAATTTTGAACAGTTATGAAGTACTAACTGCAGGAAGGGAAAACACAATGTTTCTGTACATTATAGAGGTACCCTGTGTTCTACTATAGTTCAAGATGTGTCAGAGTTTTCATTATAGAGGTCCATAACTCATACATTTGAAATCGCTTTGGGAGAAATTTGGTTCACAGGATGTCAGCCTGGGTGCAATTTTTTTCTTACAAAATCCTTAAATCGATTCAGCCATTTTTGATTTAAAGATTGGCAACAGCATAAAATTGTCAAGAGTTTCAGACACTTATTTACCAGCTCTGAAGTAAAAACGACACCAAGAGAATCACCTCATACAATGGATGAATCCTATCTGGGTCACTGACTTAACCCACAAAACCAGACAAATTCACGGTTAAAGTTACAACATCTTTCCCAACTCACAGCTTTACAAGTGAATACAGTGGTAATGCTTTAAAGGTTTTACTACTCTGAAACTCTGCTACTGCTCACCATGCTATTCATACAAAATCTCTCTAAAAACAGCAGAAAGGCTTTAAGCAAAAACTCGCTATATTAGCCCATATACTCATGGCTCCATGGCTTGCAATACCTCTTCATAAGTGGCCTTCAGCCGTTCCACAGGTCTTCTGCTGGCTGCACAATAACATTAATCACCAGAAAACCACACCAAACTTGGCAGAAGTTAGCCCAGCTTTTCTAGTCAGCCACTGGAAAGCTTGATGCTGTGGACCGAGTACCCACCAAGGCACAGTCATGATGATATCATTTATGTACTTCTCCTGACAAACTCCCAGGAAAAATTCAGCTTGAGAAAAACAAGCTGAAACTGGATTGCAGCAGATAGAGGGTGCAAACATGAAACCACGTGAACAACAGCAGGGATTCAAAGTCATTCTTGGTTATGAATTGCCAGAAAAAATGTCTACAATATATATTCTAACTGCATCTGAGAGTACAGGATGATTGGAAGGGTTTACTGAAATTCTTTGGGGATGAACATGTTACCTGTGAATGTCAATGCCACAAGACATTTACTGCTGGTCCCTCTGAACAAGTGTCAGCAGAACCTTTATATTAAATTAGACCCTCTTCTCTTTAGGTTATATTGTATGTAATGGAAAAACAACGTTAAATATTTTTTTAAATAGCATTGGTACTTTTTTGTAGTCTGTTTGGAAATTCAGTTTCCTCCAGTCCTCTGAGTCTAGGTGGAGAAGAAACAGCCTGGTGATTTTTAAGAAATCCCTTCAGAAGTACAGAATGTAGCTTCACTAGAAACACAGAAATGGGATTTTTAATGCTTGATATTTCAGTATCTACCAACACTAAAATCTTAAAGACCTGATTCTCCTCTCATGTTCATTGACATAATTGAGAATTAGTTCCACAGTGGCTCCCGTGAATTTACACCCCAGAACAAAAAGCAGAAGCCAAGGCCAGATGTACAAAATTTCACATCAACTGGAATTCCCAGCTGTGTCTTTCATCCAAATTGTTCATGAAGTATCAGACTTCAAAAATGGCATTTGTCCAAAACGGAATACTTGGAACATTTTCTAGACCTGCCCTTATTCAGGAAGCTTTCTGCCATATAAAGAAACAAAGAAGAAAAACATGGTGGTGGCAGGTTGTCTGCATGTGTGAATATAAAATAGCTGAAGTTTGTCTGTAAGGACTCAGGCATTCAGACTAAAGGGTATATTCCCAGTAGAGATGGAATAGAAGACACAATATATAAGGGATGTCCAATGCAAAGCTATCACCCAGCTGTACAGAAGGGGACACAGATGAAGTGCACGACAGTACCAAGTATTTGCTGGTCATGCTTTGTCATGAACCCACCACCAGCAGAAGTACCAGCAGAGGGAACGGACCTGTGCGGGAGATCAACCCAGTTCTCCTTCCAGGAGGGATCATGCTGTACAAGGTCTTAGTACACTGCAACATATTTTTTCCCCAAGCTATTAGCTGTTTTCAGCTACTCTGCGCCTTATTGCAAACTTTCAGAAAGGCTAATGGTCAAAAAATTAGCGAATGGATGGCGATACAGTCCCTGTACCAACTTGGACAGCATCTTTATTCTCCAATTCAACTGATCAATTGCAAAGTACACTAGAACATACAGATAAGTGTTTTATACTTCAGTGTGATCCTATCACTCAGCAATACCACCTATTTTAAAATCAGTGTGCAAACCCACACCTTAAGTGGCTTTTAATTTAATGCTAAGGCATGAAATGCTTAACAGTGCGATTAAAAGCTGCACAAGGCCCAGCGAATGAAAGATCCAGAAGGAAAAGAATCCTCCCTATATTTCTGTTTAGAAAATACTGTTGTAGGTTGGGTATAACCACTGCCCTTCAATCTAACATAATCCTAAGGAACAATTATGGTAGCCTGTGCTAAAATACAGATGTTGCAACAGTAGTCTGCATCCCAGTGCAGACATACCGCTGCTTAGAACAGACTACATGAAAGGCAAAAATGAACACGGGTGTGTCGCTGGAAGCTGTTTTGTGAAAGATTGTGTGTCTTTGATCACTGCTCCCGCTACCATGTTCTCATCCCCACCCCTTGCAATGGTGCTCTTCTGATCACACACACAGCCTGTGCAAAAAGTTGATCTCTACAAAACTCATTTGTTCTTGCCTGGATCAAGTCTCGTAGCGGCACCGGGGATGATCACGCCAGAATCAGTGCATGCAGAAGGCAGGAGTGAGAAAGTCTTGGTAAGAGTGATGGGGATGAGGAGAGGGAACGGGAGCAGGACAATGAGAGCTCTGGTTTAGATTGGCTAAAGGTGCTGTGAAATTGCACTTTAAGAGAGAAAGAGTTTGAGGGGACTGCTGGCAGAAAGGGGCTGTGAACAAAGGATTATATGCAGCTGTCATCCTGGAAACAGGATTTGCTCTACCCTTAAGGAGTCACCAACTTCTCTGCATACCTGAAAAGATTTTTCTTAATCATGTGAGCAAGAATCTTTTTTTTTTTTTTTTTAAATTATATCCACTCGGAACAACATTCCAAAGCTAAACAGTGAGGTATGGTGCAGAAGAAACTTGCAGGGTAGCTGTGGTGAAAAGAACTGCCCTGACTCCAAGAAGACTTTGACTGTCCTCCTTCCCCAAATAGAACAAATATTCCTGGATCCAGGATCTATCAGAACCACTAACCCCTTGACTTTTCTAGCAACACATGAGAAGTTGATGAGGGTTTGTGAACAAGAAAGATTCTCCCTTCCTTCCCTGCACACCAGGAACCTTTCAACCACTATTTGTACCCAGAGCTCTTCAAGGATGCAGATAAACTTCATGGTAATTATTATTGCAGTTTTAAAGCATTCAAATTTATTTCACTTCAGTGGCGTTCTGCAACTCACAGAATTAACAAATTCCTAGCAATATCAATGCAGTGCTCCAACATAAAAATGCTCCTCAGAACGTGCCAAGCCACCATATTACAGGATTTCAGTGTTTAATTGCATAATATGCAATAATGTGTATGTAAACGGTACAAAATGTACCGACTTGTTCACAACAATCTCATTACCAAGTGAAGTGATTGTATCAACATGTCTCAGTGGTGACGGTGATTTAAGAAGTCCAACATTTGGTCTTAAAAACAGATTATATTATTTATAAAGATCTGTGGGTGGAAAGGAAGAAGCAAAGCTCATCTGTCAGGAGAACAAATGAGGAATATATAACTCCTCCAAGGCATAATGACAGCAGAAAGAGGGATATTGTTTAAAGCTGATGAAGAAGAGAATTCATCCTATTCATATCTAGAGGCCTGGATAGAAAACCTCGGTATATTCCATTACAAGATAGAAAAATACACTCAGTCTCTCGAATAATGGTATCTTTACTGTTCAGTGCAATTCTTTCTATAATTCTGACTCCACAAGATAATAATTCCAGGTTTCCATCTGGTTTGAAAATACACCTAAACAGAACTTAAATGTTTCAAATCTTTTTTTAAATAAATGGATGGACTTAAGCTCTGCTGTATGTGTTGCTTATGATGCATCTGGTGCTCTTCTGAACATAAGCAAAGTTGCTTTACAAAAAACCATGTGAATTATTTAAAGGGTAAGCATTCTTACATATATATATTATACATCATATTTTTCTTTTGTTCTTTTGAACAGAAGTTACAGCATTCATATGACCCTTTTCTCGCTGGCTACCACAGACATTTCTCAGCTAAGCCTCTCGAGCTCCCTTGCATTCCAGCCTTTCCAGGACCCCTGAACAGCTACCACCAGGCCATTTACTGAAAAGCTTTGATCCAAAGTTGGACTACAGCTTTTG
Organism: Haliaeetus leucocephalus; assembly: GCF_000737465.1. Classification (NCBI taxonomy): domain Eukaryota; kingdom Metazoa; phylum Chordata; class Aves; order Accipitriformes; family Accipitridae; genus Haliaeetus; species Haliaeetus leucocephalus. Next base: position 5,765,047 of record NW_010972731.1, on the reverse strand, counting down.
TACAAACAGCAATGGACTCTTTAGACCGTTTTTAACTCCTCAGAAACTTTCTTAAGAGTTTTTTTGTCAGGGACATACCTGGCCTTCGACTATCCACTTGGAGATGGAGGTTTTGCCATCATACCCTGGCCGGAACTGAAGCGTGGCAGAGCGAGGGCTGATGTTGGAAATCACCAGGTTGGATGGAGCACCTGGAAGCTCTGAAGAAACAGAAATGTAAATGAGAGGTGGAAATGCTCTCCGTCTAGGGCCCAGTAACACAGGTTGACATTCAGTGTTTCAGTATATAAAATACCTTGGTAACAATTATAATAGAGCAAATAGCTTTGGTATTTTTTTTTTCTTTGTGGCAGAGTACTACATACAGCGTTACTGTTTTTCTGCTCTGAGCACACACCACATTTTTAAGATCAAATGAGAAAAGAAAGAGCCCATCTACAGAATTACAGCTACTATTTTAGACAAGTTGCACAACCGACAAAGCGTGGTTGCTCGGAGGAAAGGTACTTCCCAGCTCCAGATCTGCCAGTCGCTTGCCAAGTCACCTAATTCCACTGTACTGTTTTTGCAGAATTAAGTGACAATAATTTTTACTAACTTCTTAGGGTGCGTACAACTTTAATATACTAACAACAGAAAAAGACTCAAATTTTGGGGTAGCGTATGGGGAATATTTTGTGATTCTTATATTGGCTTATAATAGATGGGTTTTAGAGGACATTTCTGATGCCTGAATAAAGTAGATGATTTTTTTTTTTAAATTTCTGTTCCACATAAAAAGGGTGACCTTCTACAAGGAAAAATCTGCAGCCCCAATCAGATCTTTGCCTCACATCAGTCAAGCTTACAGCAGCATTTACATTTTTAATATTATCTGAATTATCAACAAAAGCAAGCCTAGGAAAGAGATTAAATATAGATTGTTTAGAATAAATTCCCAATAGCACCTGCATTCATAAGGAATGGAAATTACTGTTAGAATCAGTAATCATTCACAATGTTGTACTATGTGCAAATGCAACAGGCAAAAAATTGGCAGCTTTTTAGCATATTTCAAGTATGCATGAATACACAATATTTCTTGATTCTTACTTCACGTTTGTGGGAACTATGATCGATAAACTAACCCTGCCCAAGTAGGATAATGCTGTTATCTGGCTAACAACAGGGAGCATGGCATCGATCCAGTCTACAACTTGTCACAATTACCTATGATTAGGGAAGAGAAAGACAAACATAATTCAAGACATACAGAAAAGTTCAAAAATACCGGAAAAGGGAAAAACTGGATTACCATCAGTGATGTACAGTAACTACTCCACTTTGGAAAATTCTACTTCTATAACCTATAAATTAACTGAACTGCTTGTTTGAGGTATGAATTGCCTTTTTAGTTTGCTTTCTATACTGTATGAGGGAAAGTGGAGGATTTTAAAAACAAAATGCAAAAAGGCTAAATTTACAGGTGCTCAGTTACATGGTAACTCAGACAATGCAATACAGGGCTAACTCCTCCCAAATCTTTCTCAGGCCATGACTCTCGAACCCTATAAATAAGATTTCAGTTTCATCATACAAGTGTCCTTTCATAGATGACATAAGCTATACTACTTCAAAATGGAAAAACCTTTCCCTTTTAACATCATCCAAACTTTATTCTTCCCCTAAAGCAACACTTCTTGAATTGATTCAGGTTTCATTCTTATGTTACTTTGTAAATGTCAAGAGATTCTGTGTTGTATCCACTTTATTACCTTGTTGGTTCTTTCTGCCATCCCTACAACTTTTTTTGTATTTGTATTAAACAGCCTCAACTTTCTGGTAATTTCAAACTGCAACTGTGGTCACATTAACTTTTTAATCTGTCCTAAAACTTGATTTTAAATTATGTGGTAAAGAATTCCAGTGTTTTAGAAATAAAACCATTTTTATTATTACCGAACCGAAGTAATTTGTGATCTTTGGAACATAGCAACATGAAGAATGAGCCCATTTTGATTTGTTTCGTGCAGTTTCACCAACCTGGGGGCACACCAGAAGAGATGGTGGAGGACGTGACCCATCCGCTCCCTTTTGCGGTCACAGCTGCCACCTCGATTGTGTAGGTGGTGAGAGACGACAGCCCCGTGATCTTGTACTCCAGCGTCGTGTTGGGCAGCGTGCGGGCAAGACGAGATTCATTCCTGCCATACACCTCCCAGGAGATCTGGTACCCTGGAAAATAATTACACAGAAGTCAGGGGGCCATAGCAGTGGTGGGGGCTACTTTTTCTTCTAAAGCACGGTTATACAACAACCCAGAGACTGGTGAATTCCTGCATCTGCAAGATTTGCTGGTGGTCAATGGTGGTATGACTTGTTTATTACTCTGCTCCACTGTGGTCACCATTTATAAGCAGGAAAAAAAAGAAAGTTGAAGTAAACACTGGCTAAAATACCCAAGTATTTTTCTAATACTGTTATTTCCAATAAGCAATTGATGTAGGTACCCCATGGGGTATCGTCTGCCCACCAGGTTACAGATGGGGGAGGACATGGAGTCTCAACAGACTCTGGCTTTTTTCTACGATGATACAGTGCTTGCTAGGAAATGGCTAGGAAACCTGGGGATAATCTCACAGAAGGGTGGACTTACATTCTGTGAACTTGGCGAAGCAAATAGGAAGAAACACCGGAAAATATAACATCATCTCACCAGCTGGAATATCTAATTAAAAATCTATATGTGCTTAGCAGGGCTACTCCCTTTCCAGGCTAAAGTAACCTTCACTGCTGTATATCCAGAAATACTTACAAATCTGACAATAACAATCAGGCAGGAACATTGTGGGAATCTTCCAGGAACTGAAAAACTTCTACTCCCCACTGCTTGTTCCTTGCACAAATCCTTTAGCAGGGTGAATCATTATCCTTCCTTTCAAAACCATAATGTAGCCAATGTATTGTCCAAAACTGCACTCACCCTGACCTCCATATTATTCTTCTATCATAACCAGGCTTTCCTTTTTATCACTTTTATAACCATTTGCCTTCCAAGAATTTTTGAAACTTTCTACTGTCTGATTTACTCAATTTTATCTCCATACCTGCTTGTCCTCCTCCTGCCCAGTCCCACTTTATTCTCGTTTGAACCCATTTGAACCTCACTGTGCCAGTCTCCGGAGAGTGTCTCTGAAAAGTTTGCTTGATTGCAGCTTTCTTTGTGATTTGACTCAGGGGGGGTGAGTGGGGGAAAATATACATAGCTCCTGAATGCCTGTGAAATGGAAGTGAGTGAAAAGGACTGACAGAAAGGAACCCCACGGAGCGAACCATGCACGAGGCAACCTGGCTAGAGAAACTCCCTACTGGGTTCCTGTTCCCATCATCTAAGATGAGGAATTTAGACCAGCTGGGGGGCTTGAGGTTTCCCCCTGCTGGTTTTGAGTTGGTTTGTTTTTTTAAACATGATAAGCTGATTAACACATACAAATTGACACAGCAAAATACTTTATGATATTGATCAACAGGGATACATCATCTTAGGAACCAAAAGCACAGCAAGACAAATATTTCTGTGAGAGTTTGAGAGGTGTGAGATGTTACCCTTCCTCCGGTGCTAGCTGCCATCACTGACAGATTCCTGTTAACCTATTTTTGCATGAAAATGGGCTCAGACTACTCACATAGTCGCTAATTATGTTTCAGGTAAGGGGGCAGCGACAAAGAGCAGTGATGCTTCAACCATTTCAGCTACACCGAAACCACTTGTCTGAGTATGCACTACCTAGGGGTAGGGGAAAAACTCCAGAATGCTCATCTGAAGCCAGTTTTAAGTAAATGTCTGCATGGGAATTAAGTAAGTCAGTAATTTACCAGTATCTCAGAGACACTGTGGTGGTTTTACACTCTCTGAAAAGGCTCAAGAATTATTTACCAGTGATCAGAGTTTATGCAGCACAGGCAATATTACAATCTGTATGAAGATTTGACAAAACTTAAGGACTCTATTGCCTTTATTAATAGTGCATGAACAGAAAGATGGGGGATGACTGTCCACTCTATTAGATGCTCAGCGAAGAGGCATGAAGGAGTTGCAAACAGAACGACCATCACAACCAGCACTTTCTGCCCAAAGCCTTGGATGCTACATTCGCTCTAGACAGGGCAATGTGGAAGAGTGAGAACGAGTCCAGGGAAGGTGCGGTTGTCCTTCTCTCCGCTTCCTAAGAGAGGACACAAAACTAGGAGCCAGCAGAACGTCTGTACGCAGCCAGGGACGGAGCAGAGGCTGGGCAAGGGCCACGCTGCGGCTCATCTGTCTGCCCGGGAGCTGCGGACGACCCTGCTACGTCTGCTTGGAATCCTGCACATGGGCTGGCAGAGGAATCAAGAATCGTCTCAGAATAAAACAAAACGGGTTGCTCAAAGCAATAAATAACCAGAAGATAAGCAGGGGACTTTTAATGCTCTCCCTATCCATTTGTTGCTTACAAAGAATAGAAAGTTTCATCCACCGTGCACTAGGCAATCTTAAGTGACTGAGATACCTTCTCTCCCATCGAGAGAAGCTTTGGATATACATCAAATGTTGGTGATTATTCTTTGAACGTGTTATGTTTTCTCCCTTGTGACTATAGTGATGAGACCCAGCTTTTCCACCCATTAGGCACATAGACTCTATGTATTTATTCACTGAAAAAATGTTCACCAGGAAAAATATCATGAGTTCACATGCAAATTGAAGAAAAGGCAGAGAGGCAGCAGTTACTGTTGGATATTTCACTCCCAAAAGTATACTTAAATTCTAGTCATATAAAAAAAAGCAAACAGAAAATACATACATACATACTGAGCAGACACAAAGCCAAATGTAATCATGCATAACAGAAATAGATGAAAAAATGCTGAAGGAAAAGAACAACATCCACCATACCCTCAAGTAGCACTTAAGCCACAATGACTGACAGATGGGCAGAACTTTAGGACATGTGGTTGGTAAAAACACGCTTTCTGTTTTACAGACGTGATCACTGCCAGAAATGTGCACTGGGGAGTCCAGCCGGCCTGGGCTGAGTGTTTCCTCTGGCTTCGGTGTAAGTGAGAATAGGAAAGGTGCCACAGAGCCTTCCCGTCCACTTTGGCACTACACCCCCTCCACAAAATGCTGCCTAACAGAAACTAATGACCAGAGGAGTTTCAGAAATAATTTTCGGTTGATCTGGAGTAAATTCTCTACAAGAGAGCAGTATACCCAATCACAAACTGTCCGTCTACATCCAGGTCCTCATAAATCAATGTTTACTGAGAGAACAAGGAAGATACTGAAATTTACAGCAAGAGTAATGGGCAATTTCCCAGAGCAGGCTGGCTGCTGGGCACCACCCTCCGCGCTTTCCTCCTCCGAGCTGTGGTGCATGGAACAAGAAGGTCCAGTAAAGATAACCATGAGCAAAAATGATGAATAATTGCCTCCCTAAGCACTCAGATCTCCAAGCAGCCCTCTATAAACCTTTGAGGTACTCGGGGCATGAACAATTTTGCTGTTCTTTTCTTCCATCCCGAATGCAATTTGCGTCATTAAGGACGTTTCTTTTTCCTTATAAACTTTGCTGGGCATATTTACACTGGTGTTTCTTCACGAACAATAGAGCTTCTTGAGTTAATTCTTTCTGAAACAATTTACCCCAAACATAACACAGTCCATGATTGTGCTCCCCCAGGTTTCAACCCATTCTGGGAGGCAGCAGCTTGTTTCTAGCAAAGCAATTCTGCAACACCAGAGCACAGTGCTGCTAACTTGTGCGTAACAAGGATGAGTATTACATCATCTTAGATAGCTAGACTTGGATTTAGGTACCTAAATTTAAGCACTCAGGCTTGAAGGCTTTGGCCATCTTCACTGAATCAATACTGCTTTGCTTTCAGAAGTCATTAGTTTCTGTTCTCGAACCACTTAAATCAATGCATATTTCAGGAAGGTTACTATGGTGTAAAGGCATAAGATGATCTGCGTAAGGACTCCAAATATACTATAAAGAGCACAGAAAACACATGTACAAATGGTGCATGTTACAGACACATAGAGAAAACATTGACAAGTGCAAGTGCTATCAAAACAGTTAGACCTGTCAAAGTTAAAATGCTTCAGGAAATTAGACCGATAGAACATTTCCATGTTCAGGAGCCAGAAAGTCTGATTTTTTTTTTTTTGACTCCGAAAAGGTATTTCTTTTTTACTAATTAAATTAAACATTTCAATGTCAATGCTCTCAAACCAAAATATTTGATCCATGTGAAATGATATGCTCCCTTCCCAGCTATAATTTTTAGCTCCGGTAATTTAAAATCTGGGAGTTTTCTTGCACTTCAAAACCTTGAAAGCCTTTGTTAAATGGAATGTCCATCCTGTGCAGCTGTAACAGTTTCCCGTCTGAAAACAATATTGCCTCTGTTGATAAGAACTAGAGTTTTTCTCAACTATTTATAGCTTCCCTTATGAAAAATAATGAAGTTGCTGATGTTGTATCTACACCGGCATACAGTAAATAGATAAATAGCTTGTCAAATGGCAAGCTCATCAAAGAGAAACAAGAGAGTTCTGAACCCTTGTGATGGTTTATACAAAATTAAGTAACGACATGCAAATTCTGTCACGCAGTCCACAGCCAGATCACTTGATCACAGATAAAGGGTACCACTGATTTCAGGCTTGGTCTTGATTGCGAACCTTAGCCACGCCAGTCCAGATTTTGCAGCTGTAAACTCCATGTAGGAACCCCCCACCTTTGGGGCAAAGGCCAAACACTGTCTCACAAAGTTTCAGAAATTTAGTAACACAGGTGGAGGTCACAGAAGATTTAACAAGACCAGCAACTCCATGGGGAGCTGATTTCTAATACAGACTGCCTTTTCGGTGACCACAATCATGAGCTGCCAGTAATTGGACCCATACTTTCTCTTATGCGCCTTAGCTGACATTTCAATTACCCAAAAGAGGGACCAGGAAACCAGCGCTCGCAGTTGCCAGTTCTCCCTAAATGCTCTATTACGCAAACATTTTTTCACTGCAATGATACATACCACCACACACACTTAAAAAAAAATAAAGGAGATAGCAGCTGATACTTGCCTGTAATGATGCCATTTTTCTCTACAGGTTCTTGCCAGCTGACCTTGAGAGACGTGTCCAGAATCTCAGTGAAACTCAGGTGTCCAACTGCTCCTGGCTCTGGCAATCAGAAAAGGAAATCTGTTAACAGGAGAACCCCACTTACTTTTCATCTGATTCATGCGGCAAGGTTAGGGCTGAAGAAATAAAACACTGAGCCGGGGCCAAGGGAAGCCTGCTGGAAACATCAGTGAGAGCTGCAGGGGAGAGGGGAGAACGCAAGGTGTTAAGAAGCACTCTGGCTATCATCACATAAATTATTTTATCCAGTCATCATCCTAACTGTGCAGAGAACTAAAGAGAGTGGCAGCAGGAGACTTGCACGCAACTTGTTCTCTGCCTCTTTTCTTGATCTAATCTAATTAGAACAATCAAGCTGGCAATCCTGGAAGAGATTGCGTTTGCTGTTTTCCCTCAATGACAGCATGCGGCATTTACCTGTGCTGCTGCGTGGAGCTTATCTGGCCTTAGGTGTGTAGCAACACCACCGGCATCCCCCTCACCTGGAAAGAACGTTTGGCCTATGCAAGGTCAAACCAAGGACAGAGTCACCGAGCCACTGCTTGGGGAGGTTCTCTCCAAACAACTCTAAAAACGTCCGACATAATGGCAACTGTCTTCTGTAAAATGAATACAAGTGTGTGAAACTTTTAAAGGATTTTTATGATGTAGTTCAAGAGCTCTTAAAAATTTCAGCTCCCTAGTGTGCAATGAAAGAGCATAAAATGGAATGACTGTCAAGAATATGCCATCCTCCCTCAATTTTGATCTTCAAGGAAGACATCCTGACTGATTTTTGATCCAACTGCTGTTCTGTCTTCAATCGATGTACTGGAAAAAGGAGTTTTGTTCACTTTATATTCACTGTGCTTCTGTCATTGGATCCCTGCCCGAGTATCCTCCAGCTCCACTGACATCAGTTGGCAATTTCTCGTCTGCAATTTCATATTTTGTTTCCTCTTCACTTTAGTCCAGTTTCTCATTCCCCTCCAGCTATGATAAAAAACCCCCAAAGCCTGCCAGTAGGTCGGCTACAACCACATTTGCAATTCTGCAATCCTAGTGAGGAAAGTTTCCAGATCCATTCTGCGGTATCTAGTAGTGAAAGCGTTACAGAAAGAACTGCTGATCTGGTAGCGACCTCAGGAATACCCAACAAGAGCACAGCAATTATGCACTATTCAGGACCATGTATCTGCAGACATGCAAACTGCATACTCGCAAAGCTTTACTCCAATTAGCTCCTGCAGTTGCAGTCCAATTTTAATGTTATAATGAAAAACAGGTGCAGGTTACTCCAAGCCAGGACACAATGCTTCTGACTGGATGTCAGATTTTATTTGACCTACAGTTCATCAGCAAACAGGTCTGTTTGCACTATTTTTTGTCTAAAAGATTGCCTAACTTTGCTATACAGACAGAAAATTATCACCTGAGAACATGAATGACAGTCCTTTCGAATCTTTTTTCCCACCACATAAATCCTGAAGCAACTTAGATTCAACAAGTTCTCTGCAAAGATGCATTACACCATCCTGCACTTAATTTCTCAGTCACCATGAAAACCGAGGAAAGCAATTCTGAAGGATAAAAAAAAAAAGAAAAAAAAAATCCTGCTCCTCACTACTTCTGAGGCTCCTTGCAGCATACAGCTGCATATACCAAGAAATGTTTTAAATGTTTTACAAAATACAAGGGTCGCTTTCTCTCATTTTACGTTCCATGATGGAATTTTCTTGTGCTTAAAATGGCACGTGATCTCATTTCCCTGAGACACTCTCAATGTCTTGACTGTGCACCTTCTCCCACTTTGTGCGAAGTCTTTAAGGCTCATTTCTGCAGCCAGAAATATTAATAGTCTCTTTCCTCTTCCCAGTTGATTAATTTTCATGAAATCTTAGGAGTCTCTTATCTTTGGTTTCCTACCCTTCTGTACTCAATGAAATTAGCCACAAGGTTCAAATGTCGTTGGAGGGAGAAAGACAGATGGACCTCAGACAGACAGTCAATTACATTTACAAGCCATGGTTGTCAAAAGCTTCATTTCCTTACAAACACAGGCATAAAAGTTAATACACACAGGAACCTAATGCATGTTTCTTTTTCCTCCATGCCTTTTGATTTAACCCCAGATAAACAAATATGAGTTCATATTAATGGTTCACATAGATTCCTGGTAGTTAAATTGCCATCTCTGAGATCTTCTGAAGAGCAAAGGTTTAAGTTTACAATCTGCTCTTGGGGCACAGGTCTAGCACATGGAGGAGACTAACCACAAAAGAAAAATCCATGAGAAAGTATTTAATTTTCTTCATATTCCTTCAAGAGTATCTCATGAAAAACTGGATTAGCACTTTGAGCCTCGCTTCTGTGAAGGTTAATGACAATCAGATTTTTCTTGATGGGAACATTGACTAACCTAAAAGATCCCTATTAAGGCAAATTAGTATTTCTAAAAACAATACCTTAATGGATGTATTAGACATTTTTTAATTTTGATTTGGATTTGTAAATGTGCAGCAGTGTTTATGATGCTCTGTGACAGGAAGATACTGAAGCACCGGCCAGAGCCAAGATCGCTGTGGGGACACAGTCAGCTGTGAGAGCCACTGCAATTTAGTTGTTATCTGCATCAGACACACGTGAGACTTGCTAGTCCCAAATATGTCTTGAACAAACACTTCCAAGGGGCCACAGAGGCCAAAACATTTTCTGATGCAGGAAATAATTTATATGCTAAACTATCCATCTCATTATACTTCATCCTGACTCCAGTTTTGCAGAATAAAAGTTACTGCATTGTTATGATCCTGGTTCTTTTATAGAAACACTTGCAATATAATAGAGATACAGACATTTTCAATATATTGAGTAACAGAAGGAAAAAATTGTAAATTAATCATTGACCTCCACAGGAAATTCCAGTGCTCAGTTCCTCAGAAGATCGATTCACATTTATTTGGATGCCTGAACGTGGATTTAAGAGCATAAGGGTTCACAGACATAAACAACACGTCGTGTGTTAGCTGAACCAGACTATGAAGGTTTCAGCTTCTGACCAGTGTAAAAAAATTCATCCACGTTTAGTCCATAATGAAAAAAAGTATCAAATATTATTCATTTGCCACAGGCTAAAAGAACACACACGGACAACTGGCTGGGGTCATCGTCTGATGCAAAGTAACTTGACAAGAGATTGCAAACTGACTGGGAACCTGAGGTCAAATTTTAAGCCCCCAGATTTGAAAATTCTGTCTTTTATATCCAACCAGACAAAATCCGAGCACTGACATTCTCTACCAGTGCTGACTACTCACTGTCTTCAAGGGTGCGCAGGAGCTGGGGTGGGCTTCGTGGTCCATCGCCAGGTGTGGTGAAACACAGAACCGATGTATAGTAAGTAGTGTATTTCTTCAGGTTGGTGATGCAGCCGCTATGAACACCATGAAAATCTGGAGCAATGGTGACCATAGCCACAGCCTCCGGAGCATCCACCGGCCAGGCTAGAAGCTAGAAAATTTAAACACAGATGAGCTCTCATTACAAGTTGTGTCTATTTGGCGTCAAAGTATGCTTGGCTGCCAAAACCATCTTAATCTGATTGTAAAAAAACCAAGCAATGCTGTTCAACTACTGTCAGCTCTGACGCTGAACAGATGGATGTAACGCTGTTGCTGTGATAACTGGAGGGATGTGTATAATACTCACTGGTGACGGGGGACATACTGATACCGTGGAGGTATTGCAGTTCTCAATGTCTGCTACTGAACAATGCCAAGATTATTGCGAATTATTATTTGTATGACACAAGTCTTTTGTCTCTCTCTGGGCTGCTCCAACCAGCCTGGACGGTCTCTGCTGCTGAAAGGAAGCCGATGGAAGAAAAGTACTTTCAGTGCTACGCTGAGATAAATGTTTTATCTTATTTGGGGATTCCTTTAACGATCCCACTGGCTGCCTGGGGAGGGTAGTGGGATAAAGGGGGGTGGGGGGGTGACGACACGTCGTCTTCCCCTCCCGCAGCCCCCCCAGCCCCCCATTCACCAGCCCAGTCTAACACGCTACGGGTATCGCACCGTTCAGTGGTTTGGGGATATCCATGCTGTGAATGATTCAAGTGGTTCTGGAACTACAGAAAGAATAGAAAATGATTGTAAAGATGATTACTACAATTTTCAACACCTGGGTCCCAAAAGTTAGACTCCTGAAGACATCTTCATGGATTTGAAATAGCGTGCTTGTTAGATGTGCTTAGCTCTTCCAGGTTTCATTCATCTCAGTGGATCTTCTGGGTGATCAATAGTTTTTAGAGTGGAGTACCTTATGTGTAGGTACCTAAATGAGGACTTAAAAAATTCATTTTTGACAAATACTTTGAAACTTTAAAACAATTTTTGAAATCGCCTTAACAGCTTAGCGGTCTAAAGCTTTAAAGTGCTTATGAAATTTTTATTTTGTTCAAAAATCCTTATCGTGTGGCTTATATAAGCATGTTAACATTCTAGGCCTTAGTCAGTATCTGTGTAAATTGTGCTACTTATATTGATTTCAGGCTCATAAACATGAATAGATGCCTGAAATTAATGAGCCATATTTGACACATTTAGCCAATGTCTATAGTTTCTGATAATCAGAAAGCACAGTTAGAGGACTATAAGGAGTAATTTTGTTAGGAATATTTCATATTTGAAAAGGTGCATTTTACAACTTCTTGAAATGCAAATAAATTTCAAAGAAAAGATAAAAATTGAAAATGATTGATGGGATAGTAAGTTTTATTTTCTTTTCTAAATCACCTTTGTGGATTACAATTGGCATTTATAACTTCGGAGGACTGAAATTCTCTTTTTTTAGTACATTTCACTGCATGTTCTTCAGGAAACGTGCAGAAAATACAGGTGAACAATTCTGTCAGTTAAAGGAAAAATGGGTTTAATTCTTAAGAAAAACAAAGGCCTAGCTTTGACTGCTAGTAATATATAAATCATACAAAAAACTATGCTGTGGAAGTAACTGACAGAAATACTCTCACACAGTCTTCAATACTGCAATTCGCAATACCTATGAGAAACAGGAACGGTAAAGCTGTTGCAATCTACTGCAATCAAAGAAATGCACAGAAAGAGAAATTTGGATCATTTCAAAAGTTTTCACTGACCACTGACAGACACAAATTATGATTTTAGTTATTTTATACCATTGCTAAAGAAACTGAAACATAAATTAGAGGTAACTATGAGATGAGACTAAGGATCTTTAGACTGAAACTCTGAATAAAACAAAGAATAAAAATCTGAAATATGACTTTTGCAAATCTGACTGAGCTCACCTTGCTTGGACTTGCACCAGAAAATTACAGTGCATTGCAGTCCACCAAGCCCCAAAAGTGCTTTTATTCTCCAAAGTCTGAAGAGAAGCCAAGTACTACTTCCCGAGGTTTCAGGATATACTCCTGCAGCCCTGTCAGTCACCTAGTCTTGAGAGCTGATTCTATCTCTGGGAAAAACAAACATACACATCTACATGTATATAGTAGTTCAGCAGCGGGATTCTGAAACCACCACTGAGAAATATATAAATCTGGGCAAAAATACCAAAACTCCCATGCATTTCTCACAGTTTCTCCATCACTTTGAAACCTTCTTAGAGAAGGACCAAGTCTTCTGAAACTTCTTAAATCCACCTACAACCCCTCAATTCACAGCTTGTCTTCTGAACTACACATCCTTCTCAGCCCATTCAACATTCCTTCACCCAACACCTAAATCAACCTTCCTCCTCCCTGCTCATAAAACATACCTGTCTTCCCTTTTCCTGTGCTGCCATTCCTACAAGATTTCTCTTTGTTCTTCCCATGAATGTTTTTAAACTGTTCATTTATTATGCCCCTGCTGCTGAACCATTGAAGGAGTTTCTATTAAGCAGTCCTTCCTGAGAGACAGAAATAAACCACTCCAGCTGCCTTCTTAGCATACACTCCACTGGTCAAAGTACCAACAAGTGCTCTGTTAAGCACTCTCTGCTCTGCGTACTGTAATAGATATTGCCAGTTGCCCCATCAACAGGGACTTATCATGCTAACTCTGTGCCATCAAGCATGATTAATGACTTTTACATTCTTCTATCTCCCAAATCATCACAGTGGGAAAGTTAAGACAAATGTTTAGTGCGGTGTCTTGGCTCCTAATGAAATGAATGGGAATTTTGCATTAGAGTAAATAGAAATCTCAAGGTTGATTTTCAGTGGCACAATGACATATCTCCTGTGCTGACTTTCCAAACTGTTTGACGTTGAACTGGTTTTGTGGCTTTGGAAACTCTCCAGGTAAATGACAAAGGTATTAGGACTTCTAGCCTTTGACACAATCCCTTTTCAGAACTTCCATAAGTTGCAAATGTTAGGAGCAACGACTGCTCACTTCTCTCCATGTTACCCGTGTAAGATACCCCTGAAAATATACAGTCACTTTGGAGATTCAGAGCTTATTAGCTTCAACGTCTGTTATATACCAGGACTGTTAAGGCAAACATTAATTTAAGTCACAGAAATCTTGTTTCTATTTACCTTGTACCCTTGGTTAATGCCATTGATGAACTGTTGGGGTGGAGGGTTCCAGAGGAACTGGATGGTTGTGGAGTTCACGGCTTCGACTTGCACGTTCTGTGGCGGAGCTGTAGGCACTGCTCCCAGTCAGCAGAGAGGGAAACAGAATAAAACAGAGCAGAGGATGGATGAGGGGACGAAAGAGAAAGATGAACACGGAACCCACTGACTGCCACTCGCGAGTCACAAAGTAATAACAACCTTGAGAGAAGGATGTACTTCTTGTGAAACAGTAACCAGCAATGATTTGGAAAGAAGGGTAATTGGGTTAATTTCTCATTCTGTATTGGAGATTCTTTCAAGGGGAGGGGATGAAATGATTTCTGAAGCTTATTATTCCACAGATGAGTTTCTCATAAAGACTTGAGACAGAAGCTAGGTAATGATAGGTGAACACATCTCTTTCAATTATCCGTGACTGCACAGAGAATGAACAGTTTCAGAAAGAAATTTCTCGAGTCTTTTGAAACTGCAGAATTCCCCAGATCAGCCAAGCAAACATGGAGTCCACACAATTAAAGTTCTAATTGTGAATTATACTCTGGCAACAGCATCTGTTTATTATTTACTGCTGCTTAAAGAATTAGGACCAGTCATATCACATGCAATAAGGATTTTTCTTGGGAACTGGAGATGTTCTCGTTTTATCTTGATATGATACGCATTCATGTATATTGAATTGATTATATACATTCTGAGTCAATACACCCTCTAATCTACTAAAAGTTGCATAAACATTTTATGCCAAGTATTTAATTAGACAGATGTTTTCTCAATACAAAAGAAAGCATAGAACATAAAAGCATACTGCCTTCAAACAACAAAAAATAACACCTACACATTTTGTCATTTAATATAATGTCTCTTTAAATACCTTCCAGGCAATTTCTTCAACTTATTGCTTTAGGATGTCATTTCTATAGCTCTCAGAGGAAAGAATACTAATAGGTCTTCTTTTCTGAAATTACCAAGCTTATAGTAAGTTTAAGAAGAAAACTGCTATTTGAGTATAAAAAATGGACTAATACCCTTTGAATCCTATAAAATAAGTTTAATAAAGCTTCACAATTATTCCTATTGACAGCCATGTGCATTTGTATTCTACAAAAGAGGAACTATCCGCAAGTGGAAAGCTTTGTTCCTTCTGCTTCCAGGAGAACATTTCTACCAAAGCCCAAAGACCTCTGCTTCTAAAAAGTATCCACAATTCCCACTGAGAAATGGTGGTTTGCTCCATACTTTTCAAAAACAGGTCACAAACTTTTAAAGCTTCACAGTACTTTTGGAAGATGAGTCTTTGTATGGAGAAGAAATCCAAGACACTGAGCTCAAAAATGTAAAAATGCCCCTTTTTCCACCAAAAGCTATGTTTGTTTGAAAAAGACATAAAGGGGCATTATTCTTAACTGCTGTACAAGCTATAGTAGGAGTGCAGCCAACAGAGCTAGGACAGTGTACACTTATCAAAGACATCCACAACCTAGAAATATCAACACAAAAATGGAGAAATCCTCAAAGATGTCAAGTCTGAAATGACAAGAACATCCACTTTCATGCCCTGTGTCACTAAAACTCCCTGATGACTACACCGTGGCTTGACAATTTAGCTCTGTGCATTTTTTTAACCTCAGAAACTGCATATTATTCAGAATTTTCTTGCCCTAATTTAAAACCTGATGTCACAATTTATGAACTACGCATAATTACTGAGTTCTAAAACCAGAATTTATCTGATACTGCTCTAAATTTTCATTAGAATCTGGGCCCTACTTCCTGACATGTATCGTAATTCCCTATATGCTTTTGGAAGGTTATAATACTATCTTAATGACCTGTAGACATCATAAAGTTTTTTTTTAGTTAAGAGATTCACGAAATCATCCTGATATACAGTCAAAAATATTAAAATCTCTCTACAGTCATAACAAACAGCTTTGGCTACTACTAAACGTATTTTTTCTTATTCATGTTCTTTGATGAAACTGTTTGAGAGCCACAAGATATATTTCAATTTGCTTTTGTGTGCAATACTTTGTATAATTAATGGTTAAAGTGAATAAGATTTTTTTAAAATCAAAATTCTTATTTTCCTGCATATTTTCATATTCAGATATTGTAGCTGCCAGAGATTTTGTTATTGCAGAAGAAAATTGTATTAGAAGCCTTCAAGTTTGTTATCAGAAAGTCTCTGGGATATCACTGATAGATTAATCTCCTGTCAGGAAGGCTAAATCACCTGAGCATCATCCTCACCACTCATTCCTCTTCCTTCTGTTGAACTGCTACATTACAACTGCTTTTATATGTGCTAGGTTGATTTTGTAACACAATTATTGTACAGAAAATCTCCACGTAACCCATGTGTCGCCACTGACAGCCACACTTGAAGAAATGCAGAACTTGGGCAGTGGTAGGAAGAGTCTGTTTTTCCCAGAGCATAAGAAACACGTACAGGTGACCCGAGAGTTAACAGTAAATCAATCCCAGCAGGACACTCCCACTGCCTTTATCGTTTTCCTGAAACACAGATTAGCATGCCCATTGCTGCTTCATTTCTGTGGGCATTATTTTCTTTAGTGGAGGATCCGATGGATGCTGTACAATGAATAGCAAAATTCCAGTGATTTCAATATCACAAGGATTTTATTCTAAGGGTCTGATGAGTCTTTTAGATACAATTAAAAATACTGCAAATTTTTTGAGAAGAAAAAACCTGCATCAGCAAGCTCCAAGTTTTCATTTGCAGCCCTTACAGTCCTCAAAAAAGCTCAGGCAAGCACTTGAAGATAGGTTTATCCACATTTATAAATCTGTAGTAACCAAACGCATTAGTTATTTCTTTTTAAAAGGAAAGTATTTTTCTTTCATTAGAAAATAATTTCCTGAAACAAGAATAAACCATCATAGCAGAAAAAGTTCCTGATACAAGAAGAAAAATGGTAAGAATTATGAACAGAAAACATAAAACCTTCAGAATGTTGGAAATCATGATTTATATTACAATTCCTCTTTGGACACCTTTATTGAAAAATCAACATCTGCATCGCAATGAATGCATTCAAAAGATGGAAAGAATGTGGTCCATCTGATATCCATAAGCTTAATTATACTGCAGAAGACATAATATAATACATTTTTATATTTTTAAATCAGTAAAATATTGGCATTATAATCTCAAATTTACTTCAAAGTGCCAGTATAAAGTTCTCCTTTTATGTCCTGATATTAAAGACTTCCTTGGCTTTCTGAACAGTTTTGCATTTAAAAAAAGAAAAGAAGTTTGACAGAAGCTAAATCAGAATTGACCTTCTGGTCACTTCAAAACTCAAATACTTTTCCAAGATCATGGTTAGTAACTTACTGAAACTGCGACTGTCCACATAAAAGATTTTCTAATTTAGTGGTAGATATCTATCCGCTTCCTACAATTTCTTGTTGTCGAGCGGTACAGAAGCTACCAATGTCAAATAGGTGTTTCAAGAGTAATCTCCAAGTATTTACATGCTTAGTTTTTAAACCTGTACTTCACCATGTTTGCAAGTGTTCTTAAACCATCTCGCAGTGGAGACCCATCTGGGACCCATCTTGGAATTGCAGATCAAATTGGTCAGAAAAAAACAACTGTTACTTTCTTCCTGATAAAGTTCACGTGGTTGGAAATCTGTTAAGAGCTCAGCCCCCGGGACTGCAAGTTAATGCAAAGCATTCTAAGTAGAAAAGGTCATGGAAGCACTCTAGATAAAAGCCATTAAAAGGGTTTCGCTGATGAGAGAATTGAGAGAAGAGAAAGCATTAAGGTTAAGCATGTGTACATGTAATTATTCTGTCTCTAGCTATGTGCAGATAGCATGTAAACCCCGCAGAGATTCTGACAGCCACACTACTGGTCTTAAATATAGATCTTCAACAGAGGCTTGTAGAAAAGTCTCCTGCTCCTCCGGAGCTCCTGACCTTTGAGGCGGCAGCTCCCACGTCTCAATAAGGCAAGCTCGGGGAGCTGCAGGTTTTCCTCTAGGTGAAGATTTGGTTGTTGCTTTGATGCTCTGGCTTGAGGTGCTAAGCTGCAGCGGTGGGGAGAGTCCGCCGCGGAGGCATGCAATTCCTTCTGTGAAGCCCATTCCCCATCGTTCCCGGCTGACATCCTTTGCTGTGCTCTGAATTGCAGCAGATGCACAGAAAAAGTGGTCTCTGCAATTCTATGCATGCCGATATTTGAAATTCGGTAGTGTGAGATTTGGCACTAACTGATGAGTTTTGCTTCTTGCGGCTGGGAAATGCCGCCTTCTTTTCTTGCGTGCCTCTCACAAGGACAAGATTTTACTTCTTTATTAAGAGCTGGGGGCCAGGGGCCTCAGCGAGACAACTGCTAATTTCACCATGTTTGAAATAATTTACAAAAAAAAAAAAAAGAAAAAGAAAAAAAAAGAAGGCAGTAGATGGCAAATGACACCCAACAGTGGTAAAACACAAAATCCAGCCACAACTCCAACCTGCTTCTGCACAGGAGCAGCTGCGCCCAAAATGCCATGGATGCTCCAAGGCTGTTGGTAGCTTCCCCAAAGGAAGTGAACGAGGATCTTTTAAGATGTTTTTGCCAAGAAAGCCCAAGGGAGAACTAAGGGAAATCTCTTTTCATTGAGATAAAATTGAATGGTTGCAGGGGACACTCCTTATTCAGAGATTCTTTTTTCACGATTTTTTTCCTACGTAAAGTAGGAAGCTTTCAGCTAACCAGGTTTTCTCTAGGTCTTCTGTCTCAGTCTTATAAATTTCTCTGATTCACCTCCTACTGCCTGAGGAAGAAACTACTTTGGACCTGGCTGAACAGACTCATCTTGCTTTTATCCTTCTCTCCACACCATCAAGACTCACTAGTCTGATGACTCTCCCACTCTTTTATTCAGGAAGGGCCTTTTGCTTAGACTTTCCTGGCCTTTCAAGGTGTCCATGCACAGCACAGAAGGGAAAAATAAACCAACATTGAACTACATGTTAAGACCTGTGAACTTTGGGACATAAGACTGGCTTTTGGGATATGCATCAAAAGAAAGATATAGCACTTAAAGTCGAAACAAAAGAGGGTTAATGTCAATGCAAAGAGCCTAATGAAAGCTATGTCTCTACTCATAAACCTTGCCTTGCCTAAATCTAAGGAGTGGTGGGAGTTTTTCAAAGACAGAGAAGTTCAGAAGTATTCATGCTAGTGAGATAAAATGGACAGACCCACAGTAAAGGATGGAAGCTTCTGGTTTCTCAAATCAACCTGCAGGAAAAGGTAAACATGTCCAATAGTACAGAGACAACATCATCACCATCCAGAAAGATGTTTATACATCTCGCAAAGCTATTCTTATATGAAAAGGTATTGGGAAACTTCAGGTTTTCATATGGCAATGAAAAGTCCTGCAGGACACTGTTTAAATAAGTAAAAATTGCCCTATGCAGAAGGCTGGCACAAATCCCTGTGAAAAGTAACATCAAAGTAAGGAATAGCTGGAGAAACTCTGATGAATAAAGACCTATATATACAGAGCATCAAAGGATTAGGCTGAATATCACTCTGAAGATACTTTCAAGATTTAGAGACAGTCAAACTGTCTGACCCTAGTGCTAGGATGTTCAGTGCTTTGCCAGTAAGTCTTTCTGACATTTTATCTAACTGACATTATGTGCCAGTTTCTCTACAAGTTTAGATCTTTCAGCATGTTGTGAGTTTGGCTACATTCTAGAAGTTGGTGATTTTTGAAGAGCTTTGAGTAGCTGATTAGTTACCAGTGGCTAAAGCAATGCCAGAGGACTAATAAGGGATTAATAGACTAGGTTCTGGTGTAAATGCACAGCTTATATGGCCAGACAACATTCCCTATGACAAAGATGCCAATGTGCTGATCTGCCTCTGCGAATGGGTTGATCTGCTCCCAGTGTTCATTTCCTGCCAGGCTTTGACTGCATAGGACGCTTGATTAATATGAGGTGTTTCAGGTATTTTTCATCTGCAGACAGACAGGTTCTTGCCAGCATAGCTCACATCATTTAATACACGTCAGAATAGAGGCAGCGGTGGTGGTAGTAGGAGAGGGGGATGGATGGGAGTGTGTGTCTTTGACATTTATCTCCACTCATATTAAAATCAGAATATGATTTACAAGCCAGTTTTACACATGGCTTTTTCTTACTCCTGCTGGTTTGGTTTAGGAAGGACATTCTGGAGCAAGAAACAGCCACTGGATTTTTCTGTCATTTCCCAACTACAACAAAGATAAAGGAGCAGAGTTTCGGACACTAGCGCATTACGTGTGGAGACTTGATATTAATCCAGTTTCAAATGATACCGATACCAACCAGCCTCCCTTTTCAACTCTAAATGTAAAAAGGCTTCAAACTCTTTTTAGAACAGACCGTATGATTTGGGTGATTTGCACAGAAACCCAGCAAGGCATTCATTAGGAGATGGCAGCATCCATGAAGTAGTTATTTACTGCTATTATTAAATACTGATACAAAGCAAATAAGAAATATCCAGTTTTTTTTCTATGTCTACCCACCATTGAGCATTCAGGAACTACACAAAGACAAACAGGCCATTGCGGGTTGTCCTGCAGTCTAAACACTCTTGCTGATTAATATGAATGCAGGACTGACTACACTTAATTTATAACAGAGGATTTATATCCTTATAAATGACAACAGACAGCCAATCAATAAAGGATGATAATAACAGCACATAATATCAAGGGAAATTAGAGTCAATTGCAGGGTTTAAGAAAAAGAGTGTGAAGTCCAAACCTGAGTCTTAATAGATGGAAGGTTAAGGTGCTATGATAGCTTAAAATGTGCAAATAAACCAAGTAATGAATTACAAGCATAGTCACAGAAGAGATTCAAATTCTGTGTGCAAACCAATTCTCAGCAGAGATCTGGTCTTTAGTTTGATACAAAACATTAATCCTGGCTGCAAGGAGAAGACTTTAAGAAAAACATTTCAAGGTCTGCTATAAATACTTCTAGAAAGAGGTTGAGTGTGTCTAGACTCCTCTAAACCGTGAGACTTTACATGCCCTAAGACAAAATATAGATAGCTTCCTTCTTTAATTGTTGTGGTTAATTAGTGTTGCATATGAATAATCTTTTCTTAAAGATCTCCCTACACCTCAAACTGTATCTAATCATGTTATAATGTACTCCTACTAACAATTAAGAAACAACTACATATTCTTCACTGATTGTAAATTAACTGATGTACTGTAAATCTGCAAGTTTTTAAAATAGTTTAATTGTTTTACGACCAATAAAGTAGAGACCATGTACTGTCCAGCGCTCAGAATCCAGCACAGCCCTGCAATTATGGGAATATATGAAAGCTTTAAGGGCCTGGTACTTAATTATCCTACAGATTTTTATACCAATCTAGAGGTGTAAACATGCCTTACACTGGTTGTAAAAAGTAATTACATATCCTTTTGTTGATGTAATTTATGCTCTTCTTAAAGCACTTACCAGAAAGGCATGGAGGAGCTGTAGCATAAAAATCAGGGCTTTAAAGATAATTTTATCTTCCTCTTCGCAAATGTCTGCACCATTCCTGAAATGCTACAAAACACTCTTCCTCCACAGGCTGTATTTCTCTCCCTACAGTTCCCTTTCAATTTATTCCATATTTCTAAAACAAGGTATTCTCTGATTATCAGAACTAATGCAGCTGGTTTACTCAGCTTTTGTCTCCTATATTGCATACGTGGCGTACTGCATATCTTGACCACGATAAACCCAATTCCCTGCCATATTCGCTCTGACTCTCCCGGCAGAGTAACCTCAGCCCCTGCCTGTCACACGACCTATAAATCCCTTCCACGGGACCCCAGCCGTCTTCAGCATTTCTATTTATTACTTACGCTGCGGCCAACTCCGATCTGCAAGTATGGTAACATGTCATCACAAGGGGCAACAAAAAGAGATAATTTCTGAATTCACTCACAGCTTTTTCTACAACAGAGATAGTAGCAGGGTCTCGTCTTGTCTCTACTTAGGCATTGGAAATTTGTAGGTGTTTCTTATCCCAAGCTGTCTATCAAATTTGACTGAAACGACCGTTCGTTTTACAAGTTGTTAGGTGGGACTATCAGAGAGTGCATCTCTTCAGGAAATTGTGCTATAAACTGTAGCTATAAAGGATATATTGGTCGGATTTGCTCACCTCCCTGTAAAGTGTACTCTGTCACAGGTCTGCTGAACGCTCCCAGCCCAGCTCCATTGTAGGATGCCACCTGGATTTCATACTGGGTCCAAATGATCAGGTCTTTCACTAAGCAGTAGTTAATTTCTGCACTGGTGATGTTCTTATACTGGTATTCTCCAGGGAGGCCAGCCAGGCGATACCTACCATATGGGAAGCAAAATTTGCTAGTTAATTAGATGGTATCAATTATAGCAAATATCCTGACTAGCAAAATAGCTTCCTTTGTGAAGAGGCAATATGCAAACTTTTACAGCAGAATTATACAAAGAATAATGAAAAATAATCAGAAAGAACACACTAACTCCTGATAAGACCGTATCATGTTTGACTGCTATAGTATTTATAATCTGATCTCACCGAGATTACATGCTCAGGGCTAAACAAAACGGGTATTTTATTCTGTTTTACGGTTGCAGAAAAATTACAGCTTTTTAAATGTGGCTTGTCTAGTAAAAGCTGTGATTTAGTAGAAAAAATAGCCCAGATGTGATTTTTATCAGGGTGCTGCTGTAAATCAGCTTGAGAAATGTATTTTTCCTTCTCCTCTGAAATCTGAAAAGGAAGAGCTCAGAGGGCTCTGACTTTCTAGAGTCTCAGGCATTGCTGTCTTTGGCTTCCACCAGGATTTACTTCACAGAATGATTAAAATAAGGATGGAATATAGTTGAGACTGAAGGATTGGTTAAGCATTGGAATGTCAGGAGAAGGGCTGTACCAAATACAGAGGAGCGGTAAACATCCTGACAAACTTTCTGCTGAGACATGGGAAGCTGAAACACTGAATATATTTTCCCAGGTAAAAACTGTATTGCAGAAAACAGACGCCCTTTGATGTGTCTCTTTAGGCCAAGAAACCATGGAGAAGAACTAAATTATAGAAAACAAACCTTGCAAATCTGTGAATGTGAATAATACTGTTTGTTTTCCTTCCCTTAGGAAAATGGTACAATGGATGATAACAATATGCTAATTCACAAAAAAATCAGAAAAACAGAGGCCAAGTAAGGGGCACAAGGCATTACTATTCCATGAAAAAGACAAATATGGAAACATTTGTATTTTTATTCACCACACAGCTTTTATGCGCTCTTACTCATCTTTTGCTTCACAGTAATCACCAAAAGCTTATTGACACAGAACAATTTCTTTGACATCTTACAGTCTGATTTTAAATTAATCTAAGTTAAATTGGTGCAGTTTCTACAACCAGACACCTTCGTGTATTTCAGCCATAGATTTTTGTTCTAAAGTCTTCTTATAAAGAGATCACTTCTTAATCACTGACAACCCCTCTATTTTCTGCTGAGGACCTGCTTGCCTGACCATATTTTGGCATACTTAATATTTGTAATGCTACACTGGTGTGATTTCATTTATGAAATACAAATGGAAATAAAGAAATATCATCCCTCAGCTGAGTTTACTGAATGTCTTGATCTTTTTCTACTTTATGCAATATCTATCTTTTTCCTTCTTTTGTCTCCTGTGAAGGGTGTATGCTTCCTGGCAAAGTCAATTCTTTGTGCAGCAATGTTTTGCCTCACACCTAGGAGACAAGGAGTAGAGCGCTCCTGTGATTTAACCTATTATGCTGTTAGCATGGCAGTCCTCTAAATGCAATACTGCCAGTGAGAAAAAGGGGAGAGGAAGGAGGCCAGTTCAGAAATGTCATGTCTTCATGATTTTTCTCACCATGGACTTTGATGTATACTCCGTATGACTTGTGCAGTGTACCTTCACTTTTAAAGATCAGGTGTTCCATCCATTTAGTATCTTGCATGTCTTGAGCATTGGGTCTCTGGGATGCATGGTGGTTTTCATTTTCTTATACCCTAATTCTACAGAAATCAGTGCAGGAAGACTTCTCTCCAGCGCACATTGCTGTGACCACACAATTTGACTTGGAAAAACAGCCTGGTTTATTACCTGGGACAGTTGTGCTTGTATATGATAATCTTAAATTCCTGTCAAATAAATGGTTTCTCTGCTCTGTAGTCAAGACAAAGCACGTAGACATCAAAAATGTTCACAGATTGAGCATAATGAATATGATCACCCTCTATTAAAATGGAAAGAGATGTTACAGTGAGGACAGGGATCAATTATGCTGATAGATGTTGCAGAAAATACTTAAGTTAAACATTATTGAAATTGTTATATGGAGAAAACAGATTGCCAGAACTAGGAGGCTATGGGATTGCTTTCTCAAAGTACTTAATGCTGAGACTGGGTAAGACTCACTGGGAATAGCTAAGGAATTAATCCTATCATCGAGTAGACCAGTTTGAAGGAAAGAACTGTACAAACAACACTTGTACCTTGTGCAAATAGGTACCCAAGTCTCATGACAAGATTCTAGCTATAGACAGAAGTTAAAGCACCTTTTCCCACCTGTCACTGATGACTAGCACAGCTTTCAAACTGAGTACAGCTCTTAAAACTGCAGGCACTTGCACAAGTGGCTCACCACTGTAATAAGCTCTGTGCAGGTGACAGGGAGATTAACAGACTTCAGCTCTGCCTGCAGAGAGAAGGAACTTTCCAGCACTATTTTGGGAGCTCACCAACACTCTTAGCATCACAAAAGCATTTCCATCTATGCCAGCAAAAGTAGGAGCACAGCATGAACAGGATGCTGGCATTTAAACTGTAGCGTTTAGTTATCTTTTAGCAGGTCTGGAGAACACTGTATTAAAAATGTCAGCAGCCTGCCTACAATAGGCTGTAGCCATCACTTGGAAATATGTCAGTGGTGGTGCAATGCTTGGGAGTTTCCCACAAAACCTCTAATTTAGATACTGCCTCCCTTACTAAAGGTGTGGCCCTAGCTGGCTGCTAGCACTGCAGGACAAGGATGCCAAATGAGCAAGTAAGCTGTAGTTGAATTGGGTAGGAGTGAATAACTGAGTCCCAAAAAATTACAAAAGGGAAATGCTCTGCAAAGTCTCTCAGTGTGGCAACACCCTTTCCAACACAATAAATCCTGTGTAAGCAGGAAGACGTGATGTATTCAGGACTCCCAGGTACCTGCCTGAATCTGTTTCTCATTAATAAATACAGGTGGGGCTGAAAGAATCTTGCTCAGCTGACAGATTTTCAAAACCAAATCAAGGTCTGCCACAAAGCATCTGACCTGTCATTCCCTCTCTCCATTTTGTTTGGCACAAACCTTAAGTTTATTGATTCTATTCTCGCTCTTCCATAGTGCAGGAGCCCTGTTGTGCCTTCGATAAATTTAATTAACCTTTCTAGCAGGAAGCTGAGACTGTAATAAGCAAATATACACCTGCAATGCATAGGCTGCACTGTACCAACTTCCCATGTGAACACTTTGAGGACTTGGTGCTTCACTTCACTTTGAAAATGGAAAAAGGCTATCTGGATGTTGAGAGTCTCCATTGGGAGCTAGTCCACTTAGGCAGTCCATTCGGAGTAGCCAACAGGTACCCCAGCTCACTGACTCTCTAGTACAGACAGGCTGGAATTTAAGTGCCTGCACCCTTGTGGCCACCTGAAAAGAGGTGTTTTCTCATCTGTAATAAACCAGGGCAGCCACAGCATTTGTAAATAATAACTAATATATTTAACAGAATTAGAAATAGTTTTTAATACGCTCTCAAGTCACACCATTCTGAATTCCCTCATGCACACACGGGTCTACCTCCAGACTTTCCAGGTTAGAAAATGACTTACCTTAGGATGTACCCATGAAGAACTCCATTATGTTCGCTCTCGGGAGGAGGCTGCCATTGGACCATGATGGACTGATTGGTGCGCCCACTGGCCACTATGTTCTTAGGTGGGGCACTGGGGGGCTCCTCAGGTAGCATCAACCTAAGTACAAAAGAATGTGGTGGAGGTGGGTGTTGAAATAAATGATAGACAACATTTCTATTTCATGTATCCACTCCATGTGAACCAGTTTCTTTTATCAAAGTCTGATGACTAGAAGGAAATATAACGCTGATCGAACTGCTGAAGACATGGATGAAATAGTTACAACAAATCAACATAGTAGGAAATCAGTTAAGCAAGCAACAAGACAGACAGCTGAGGTAACCTTATTCTCTCTGAATCACCCAGGCTGCTACAACTCTTTAAAAAGATTACAAGCCTGAATGAGTTAGAGCTCAGGTCCAGTGTCTGTGACTCCTTCCAAATTGTTTCTTTCAGCTCTTTCAATATTTTTCATATCAAACTCCTACATTTTGAAAAAGTCATTTAGAGTTCAGCTGTTCTGCAATTCAAGCTCACAGCAAGCTTTGGTTCACAGAGGAAGGGGGATGCATTTGAAACTAAATTTGATGAAGCCATCCTTCTATGTCACATCTGGGTGAATTCCAGAAGTGACATTGCAGTGATTGGGTGAATGCTGTACTCCTTCCTGGGCTAACTGCTGTGGCTTTGCACAAGAGCACAAAAATATTTCCAAGTTTCTGCTCAACTGATACTCTGGAAATAGGAGGGCACCTCTCCCATTGTGTGCAGATATCCTGCATCGTGGAATTGCCATTATCACCAATTACTGACAGCTGCAGAGCACTCTCCAGAGGCCTGGGTAATGCTAACGGCTCCGTTCCCCAATTATTGTGCAAAAGATAACTTGATTTTATTCACTGACAAACAATCAGCAGTTTTTTCCTCCCAATAATCCTACGTTATCGCACCTTTAGTAGACACATATTTATTTTTACTGTACCTGCTGGTCTCGGAGCTGTACTGGCCCTTTCCCACCTGGTTAACCGCACACACCCTGAACTGGTAGGTTCGGGCTGGAGTCAGTCCGCTCACAGTGACACTGGTCATCTTTGGGTCAAGATTTGATAGGTGAACCTTCCAGGGAGAATCTGTTGGAGTAATTTACATGTGAAAAAAGGTGGAAGTGCTTGTTAAAAGCCCTGCAGAAGTGAGAAAATGCCTCTGACTGCTCCGAGCTCTTTGTGCTTGTTTTCCTCAGAGGAACTTTGGGAAGAAGTTTCTTTTCAGCAGAAGAAACCTTCCTGTCAGCCCACACGGTTATGCAGATTGCACATTTGTCTACTGGAAAGTGATGCTGCACATGTCATGGCATAATAAATAAAAACTATATTCATTAACATTTTAATAAAAGAGGAAACAAGCATGATAAAGACAGATGGGCTGTGTATTTCACAACCCATCTGTTTGGCAGGCCATTACAACACCACACCCATGAGTGGCTCTGGTGGAAGGACTGTAATGAAATTCGCAGTCAGTTTGGAATATCTTCCTACCCAGCTTGCAAGCAGGTGTAGAAGCGTGACTCTCTCTGCCAAATCAGCCCTTTGCTGTAAGACCTGAGAAAGCTTCTGCTGCGGATTCTACAAGTCTGCAATTTTTTTTCCCAGAGATAGTATATGGCATTCGGTCTAATAATTTCCTAGGAAGATTCCCTGGTATAAACAGCCCTGGCAGCACTATAAAACCCTTGTTGTCAGTTCACATACTTGACGTACCGAGCTCCTCTAATGCCCAAATTACATTTTCAAGTTTTCAAAGAGGTCAGAAATGAAACACGTTGAAAATTAAATATCCTGACTTTTCTTCATAGCCTGGTGTCACATATTCTCCCCAAAGTCGTGACTGAAATAGTCAGGGAGAAGTGACATTTGGTCTGTGTTGCAACAGTACAGCAATGGAATCAGCCAATTTAAAGATTTGTTCAGTTTTTAAATAATACCAGCTGTTTTCATGCTCCCTGCTCAAAATTACTAACACTTCTGGAAATTACTGAGGAGCTAGCTGTAGATTTTGGCAACGTATCTGTGCATGTTGCTCATCAGAAGTGCACTGCAGCTCCTGGCAGGTCACCTAGACGTCTGCTTGAAAATGAAGATGAGATGTCCCAAATGTGGAAGGCTGCTAAACTTCACACCAAGATGTAAACCACTAATTTAGCGCTTTTCTGGCAGATTCCTTAGCCAGTTTAAGTCCTCTAGGGTGTGACACCAGTTGGGCTATAAACACTGCATCTTTGAATTACTCAAAATACATTTATTCCAGTAACGGCTTTCCGAGAACAAAGTCTTTTTTAACGGGAAAACTGACACAGCAGAATACTGGGAATGCTGGAGAGGGACATTTGCACAGCAGTCAAGTTCTGTCCTTGCCAGGTGTTGATGATTTACCAACAGCCACTTCGGCTGCAAGATCTTGATGGCAATTCATCTTAGCTGAACGCTGAACTTCTTTCAGAAAGACCTGAGAGGAAGCACATTTACGCTACCTAGAAAAGCATTGGTTAGGAGTTTTTTTGCACCCTAGTTCCTTCTGAATTTTATCAAGCTTCTCTTGAGACTTCACAACCAACTGTTCACCTTGTTACAGCCAGAGTGCACAAATACAAATCAAGGTAAGCCGAAGTTACGGTATGGCTGACTTAGTACGTTGCCTGAAGCAGCTTCCTGAGGAAAATGGAAGAGCAGACACCAACAAGAGAGTGAAATACCCTTGTATGAGCTACTTGGGTAGTGGTCCATTTCCTAGAGCATTTCATTTGTTTACTGCTAGTGTAAACACCACCTGAGAGTGCTTAACCCAAGCAACTCAATGTAGTGAGCAGTTTGATTCAACAACAGGGCCTATTAATCTCTTCAGCACCTTGGGGCTTTGCTCTGTTTATATGCTGCATCTGTAGAATACTTTATTAATTCTTTTTCCTCTCCTGGTGGAAGATAAAAGATCTGGCAGGAAGAGAGATTAAACTGAAAACTAATATAAACGAAGCCTATTCATCTCCTGGGCACTCTGATTCGTAAAGGAAGGTGGTTTGGGGAGGATTTGCTCACTCATGGAGCAGTGGATACAGTGAGTGTGCAGAGTATCTTTAAAATTTAAATGTCAAGTCTTTTTTTTTTGACAATCAATAAACTAAACATTTCGAAAGGCTGTTCTCCCTCCTTAAATACACAACAAAACCCAGAATTGCACAGAAGCTTGTTTTACCACTGAGAAGAGCAATTCTGACATCAGAAACATGCCATAAAAATTTCAACACCGACTCTCTTCTCCTCCAGGGATGACTGTCACTCGCCTGTCCTAGGAAGCCTGGAGAAGCTCCATGGTGACAAAAGACTTGCCAGGTCAAACTATTAAATAAGCCTCTGTTAGATTGAACAGACTGTGCTAATCCTTCATTTAGCTTAAGCTGCCCAGAATGTACTCTGGGCTTTGCTTGCTTGCTCTTCCGCTGTAATTGCTACTGTCTGAAAAACTTCCATGTTTAGCAGTCCATCGTCTTAAGGTTATTGGGTATTTTGAATTAACTCTGATTTCCTCTCCAAGTTAATTTATTGGAAATGAAGAATCTCACAGGCTACTCTCCAGTTTACAATGTGATTTGGGGGGTTTTAGAAATTACTTTTGTTCTGTCAAGAATTTTTGTATGCACTTGTGATACATTTAATAACACTCGTTACTCACCAAGAGGCATTTCTTCTATATTTCCCTACCTACCTTACAATTCATGCCTTAATTGCAAATTCCTCAAAAATCATTTCTAATTTGATATTGCACATTAGATCTATTGCAGAAAGCTGGTTTTTGCAGGTTTGGAGTACATTTCCATCTCCTTCCCTCTCCAGGGGGTTTTGCATAGACAGTAGTATTGGCACTTGCCGTACTGCTGGAGTTTACTGAATTCATTTTTCAAATCTTCATGACAATATGATATTGCAAAAAGTTCAAATAAAAATAAATGGTTCATCCTTTGTTTGGTAGGACTTCAACAAGATCTACCAATGGCCTGAGAAAAAGTATCTTTTAACACTATCATATATAGATCTGAGTCACAGTTGTAACAAACAACATAGTTCTACTTTAATTTTGGCAAAGATTTATCAACGTGTTCAATTTTTATCATTTGAGTACTCCTACCAAATACAGGATGACAATTCATAGGGCTTAAGTTAAGCACATGTAGATGCTTTTCATAGGAACTTTTACTATCTCCTCACTGGCACAACATGATGAATCTGAGTTATATCATTACATCACACAGCACAGATATCCCAGAATACAAAACCACAAAAATAGGCTTTTATCTTAATTGTACTCAGCAGAATTCTTTAAGTATTAATTCATTTCTTCATTTAAAAGACAATTCAGAATAATTTTTGATTAATCCCCAAAATCTAACCTCTTTGGAATAAAATAAGCATATCCCCTTCTAACTCCACAAAGATACCTCATTGGAATTCCTAGGTATATCACAACAGGGGCTAAACAGGTCATGAAACATCCAAAAATTATATTAGTGCAAATGACAGCAATGCATGGTTCTATTTATTTGAAAATCCTATTTCAAATTAAGGTTCACATTCCTGGCTCTGTGTGGGCAGGAATACTTAATGACTGTGTTTCCCTGGAACTGTGTTTTTCAAATTAGATTATAAATTTGCCCCCAAATGTTTAAGGCCATATGTCTCAAGTCACCCACAGACACGGTCTACTGTGAATACTTGTAATTTGAGAATTATTGCATTGCGCCAAATACATTCATTTTAAAAATTAGGTGACTAGAGCCATTCATATTTCCAGCAATTTATGTGCACGATCTGCCACTGTTTTTTTCTCTAATTAAAATAAGGTTTTTATATCTCTTTACTGAATTGATATTAATGAAAAGGAGTTCTAATCCATGCCAGGTGGAGTGACACGCCTCTCTCTAACGCAGCTAGTAATTAGTCCCCTGAAATTTACACTCATTATTTCGAACACTCTTCAGCTATTTCTCTGAAACAGATACTGTTATTATGTATTCATTTATGGTACGTGCTTCAAAACGTACAATGGATCCTAAAGCTATTAGGAAATTATTCAAAGCCAAACAGCTAAAAAAATGAAGAAAACTAGGCTACCTTTTGGCACCTGTAACTGCAAAGCAAAACCCACGTATTAAAACTCCACAGAACTAAGAACAAAGTCTGTGCAGCTTTGCTAACTGGAAAATAAATCATAATTCTGATGCCCGTCCCTAACCTTTACATGTATGAAAGCAAATGGGGATTAGGATGTTAAGCATATTGCACTGCTGCTGCCAGTGAAAGAGCTACAGAAGTAAGCAGATGAGCTCATGGAGGACACATGCCGACTCCTTGACAGTTGCTCTTTCTGCGTCACAAACAGGACTGCCAGAAAACCTGAAAGGAAATCTTCTTTGAAAAGCAAAAAGAGATTCTGTACCATCGTATCAGACAAAACTATACCTATACAAGATTAAATGTCAGCTTCATTCATAAACATCACTTGGGACGGGTGGGAACAAAGGAAAGGTGGTATTTTCTAAAGGAGCAGGAGGTCTGTAGAAACTAAATATTAACCACACACTACTGAGATCAAAATAACTCCAAAAAACAAACACTTCAAGAAAATAAAAAAACCAAGACAGTGACAATATGCAGACATTAAAGTCAGCTTTCCAAACCAAAGTCACTGTTGACATTGTTCTACTATTCTGTTGGCATTTGTAAAGCTGAGCAATAATATATGAAATGAGAGAACACAGCAACAGTGGAATATTCAAGGGCTTAGATTCCTCTCTGTCCTACTTCTATGAGTAACCATTTAGACATTGTACATAAAAGCAAAGTAAATAAAGATGAAGATGAGAACTGAAAGGACAGCAAGATTTAGAGTATTTCTGGGAGTTAAAATGCTCAATTCACAACATACCCAGCCTGTGTTTGGTTTTTGCAGCTGCAAGCTTGCTGAAGTACATATACCTATG
Source organism: Haliaeetus leucocephalus (assembly GCF_000737465.1). NCBI lineage: Eukaryota > Metazoa > Chordata > Aves > Accipitriformes > Accipitridae > Haliaeetus > Haliaeetus leucocephalus. The sequence goes on along the minus strand of NW_010972731.1, from coordinate 5,733,312 downwards.
ATTTGTGATAATGAGACTCTCTCAGTGGTAGATTGCAATGCCATCAGCCAAAATTATTGGATCTATCACAGAGTGAGCAAGGGTTCACAGGATCCTGTGGAGTTCTGAGGGACTGTCTGCATGATTTCTGCAGAAGTATTGTTGATTTTTGCTGAGCCTTCTACAAATTTCAGTGAATGAATTATGGCATTTTCAAAATGATGGCACTTTTACCCCATTCCTATACTAGCACAACTGCAAAGCATCCTTGCTAGAAAGGCACTTGAAGACATTTCAAACTTCTCCTGGCATCGAGTGAGCTGCCTCTTCTTTTAGTGACTCTTCCCAATCAACGCAGCCCAGCACAGGACCCAAGCACATACGTCCTGCCAGCTCTGTGCTGTCTCTATGCAAACACAGCTCTAGTACCTTTGCATCATTTTCCCAGACTGGGACTTCGTTAGCTTGTCATTGTCAAAGCTACTGGGAAACATGAAACACAAGGGTGATGTCCCTGGGTGAAAGAACAGGTAAGGAAAAGCAAAAAGGCAGTTACTGGCCTGTAGTCGATAGGAGGAGAAGGAGAGAAGAGTGAAAATAAAAAAAAGAAGGTGGTGATAAAAAGGTAGAGAGGGGGTGTGAGTGTAGAACGCTGAATTTTCCCAGTCATTTGTTACAAAAAGATCAGGAGTCTTTGCTCGAAAAGAACTGTTTTAAGGACAGCAGTCCCAGGCATGACTTGGGATTTCTGCTAGGATTAGAAAACTGCACTTTGCTTAACAGATGTCAAGATCATCAGTTCTGGGACCTCCACATCAAAAACTTATGCACTCCAGCCTGCAAAGCAAAAGGGTTGTATGTGATCTGAAGCTCAAGTTTCACCTCAAGCTCTCTTTGTGGCAAAACAAAATGCTACTCTGTAGATAATCAGAAATCAGGACTGTTTCGCATTCAGTTATGCAGTGGCTAATTTCCACATGTCAGAAAAAGTGATGCTCTTAATTTTTTCATCAAGAATCAATTGTTAGGCTTGGATTTCCAGCTCCTAGGGTGACAGAGATTAGAAAGTATTGCCAAGGTGACCGATTTCCATATAACCTCATCTTTCTATCAACTCCTAAATAGGCATTAGCAGTGTCCCTGAATAACCTTGCAAACCGAGAGCCACAAAGGACCAGACACAGAGCATGACAAAACTGTGAGAAGTGGCAATTCACAATGACCAGGTTTGTAACCCCTGAAGCTAGATATTTGGATATCTTAGTTAAGCATCCTCAACCACCCAAAAGAAGGGTGTAAAACGATAACCTAGGGAAGGCGGAGAAAATATATGAATGCATATACAGATAAGATAGTAGCTCCTATTGACATTCAAGTTTGTTCCTCTGACAGACCATCAGTTCCTTATATTATCATCCTGCCTGCATTTTTCAGGTGAAATTGGGGCTCTGAATGCATCAAGATATCTATGAAACCAGAACAAAAGACAACAATGGGAAGAAATAAAATATGACTACTACTATTTTACAAACGCTGAACAGAAGAACTGAGGAATGAGCTGTTGTGCCTCAAGTCTGGCTGGCAATGCCAGAGGTGGAACTGAGGCTTTCCTGTACAACAATTCCACCATCTCAGGCCTCTTTTTGTTGTTTAACTCTTTCAGCATGCGAATAGTTGCATGTAAAACCCAGGGGTTCTCCTTTGTGCACACTGTCTCTTGTTTAGCAAACAACAGTAACATTTTGTTAGTAGCTCTGGTAAAAGGTGAGTCTGAAGGAAGGCTGAGTAATTAAGAAGAACATGAGGTTGAAACATATTTGACTTTACTCACTGTTCTCAGAGAGCTCGACCATGTAGTAGAGAACAGGGCTGTTTCCATCAAAGGGGCGCACCCAGGAGAGCATCACGCTGCGGCCATATGAGGAATTTAGAGTGGCCAGGAGATTCTGAGGGGAATGAGGCAGCTCACTATTAAGGAAAAGAGAAGGGGAGAAAAAACAGCAGAGAAAAATCAATCTACATTTCATTCAGCTACAGTCTTACAGGCAGTTAAAGGCACATGACATCAGACTCGTATGATGATAGATATAAAACTACCAGCAGCTATTGTACAATTAAATAAATGAAAGACATCTCTGAATTCTTCACAATTTTATCCTATTTGGAAAAAAAAATAATTTATGCTAAAAGTCCCAAGGCTGATTCTTAGAACAGCTAATGGAAATGTTGCTAAATGTGGAAAAAAGCCAATTTTCATACTGGTTTTGATTGAGACAAGTTGGTCAATAAATTTCCTCTCTCACTTTTTCCCCTTCTTACGATGATGTCCTAGCAATGTGACAGCAGCAATACGTATAAACAGTAAAACACATGGGAGATATGATTTAACATGGAATTTTTCATACTCAAGTAAGCAGAAGACATTGACACTATCCATATAGAGCTACTAATCAAAATTACCATATGTATTCTTAGGCTACAGCACAGCTTGATTTACTCGCGGATTCAGGCTTATCCTGTCACGGGTAGAATCTTTCCTTCCTATAATAAGGATTTTTTTGGAAGCACCCAACCAGAAAATGTAGTGAAAATGCCTGCAGAAACCCCATGGAAATACAAAATGAAACATTAAAAAACAAAAATAAAACAGCAGCTCAATTAAAATGTGTAATTTCTCCACATAAAGGCAATTTGCGGAAAAACATTTCATTTGTACTCATTGGCTGAAAGTCTGAGGCTGCATAGTGCAGTGAGAAAACTAAATTCTGCTGCATCCCTTAAATGCTGATCTGTACTAAGTGATAAGAGCCCTTCAGCCATTATACTTGAGCCTGATTTCTGCTCCTCATCATCCTGGTTCCTAAGGAGGACAAGGATCTCGGAGGGAATGAAAAGCAAGGAGGGCCAGTTTTCACCCATTCAGTCTACTGTTCCTCCCCAGGGTAACTCTTCCTCAGCAAGGACCACTGCTAATCTGCTCTGGCCAGAGCAGAAAGCCACAAGGGTACTTTACATGCTTCACTTAAAAACGTAGTAATTTCTGGTTGTAATGTATCATGCTACTGAAGGCTCACAGTTATTTAAAAACCGCAACTCCTTAGCCGCTCACAAAAGTAAATAGACTCTGGCTTTAAGCCAGAACAATAAATATGTCCTGGATTTGGGTTTCTGCTGGAAGATTGAGGAACATATGGAGAGCCAGACAATAGTTTTACTATTTTTCTGTTAAAACTGTGGATGCTTTTGTTTACACGTTTATGATGGCTACACAACGTGGAGTTGGCACCAACCCCCCCCCCCCCCCCAAAAAAAAAAAAAAGGTTGCTGGAAGAGCCAAAGAGTGGTAAGAAAAACACACAGATAATGAGACAACACAAGTGGAAGACATTCACTTGCTCAGGTCTATCTGGGCTAGAAAGGTTGATGCTTCCTAAGGCTAAACCTGAAACTCAAAGCCTTGTTTCATCTCATTTGACTTTAAATGCCTAACCAAATTAGCAGCACGGCGACCCCAGGCTCTTTCTGTAGTAAACATGAAATGGCACCTCAGGGTGTGATTCAGATCTTGACTTCATTAAATCACTTGCTTAAGATGCCTTGACTACGAGAAGTTTAGGCTGACTAGGTTTTCACTTAGATCTGGGCATGCACCAACCAGGCTCCCGACTTCTGATGCACAGACAGATAAGACAGGGTTGCTTTGGGGCTAGAAGAAACGTCAGGGACAGGGAAGAGTATGTACGGGCCCAATGGAAGCAGATTTTGAACACAGCACTGCAAAATCTTGCATAAATAAGTTTAGGGAAGAGGGGAACCTGGAAACAAAGTAGGAGGGCAGCTGGCCTGCAAGACAAGATGGCGGAATAAACCTGTCATTTGAAAAGTGTGGATTGGGGGTTTAAGATATGGCCATTTACCCAGGGACTACAGGAGCGCGCTACTTAATTTTGAATGAAACATTAAATTATAATAAACATTAAACCTCCACTACAATTTATCATTATGTCCTAAGCAAGCTGGTTGGGAAAGTGTTTTTGTGATTAAGCTGGCAAAGGAAATTACTGAAGGGAAGGGAGTGAAACGTCTTGTTGTAACATGGCTCGCAGAAGTCCCAGTCCTGACTTCATTTATCACCAGGCGCTGTGGGGAAGAGCTCAAGAGATGGGATGTGGCTTCAGCTTCTTCCAGAAGACAACGGTCCCACCGGGAGCAATGTAGGGCTGAGGGGGAGCTCCCAGCAAACAGCCCCATGTAACTGCTGTTCTGGGAACTAAACAAACACTCCTGGCATATATTAGGGATATTTTCAGGGTGCGCATTTACTAATCTTGTTTCCCCATATATTTAGAAGGGCTGAATTAACAGCTCGTTTGAGGACAGAGGCTACGTGACTAAGAAAGACTTTACAGCTCAGTCTCTTTTCCTTAGCATACAAGTCTCAGAAGACTTTTGGAGGAGAGAGGACTTTCCCCCTTTCATGTTTTTTAAAGCACAAACTAAGTTTAAACATGGGAGTTTTTTGCTTAGGATTTGAGTTTAGTTGATTACTCTCTTAGACTGACACAAAATGGTAAACAGCAGCGTGAAGGAAACAGGCACTTTCTGTTCAGAAAAAGATTGAGTAGCATGAGTTGCAGCAGCTATACAGTACACCTATCTCTACTAATATCATATTCTTTAGCCATATGTGTCCACACCAAACAGCAACAGATGGTGCTTACACATTTAAATCCCTCAAGGCAGACATAACAAGTGCCTAAGAAACACACCTGGACAGAAATAAATATTTAAAACTACAAAGATACTTCAGCACAGAAGTGTACTTCCTTCTTCGTAGTGCACAAAAGCAGAGGATTAATAAATAGTAATTCTTACTTTAGCAAGCACTTACACTTTGTCTCCCTCTCATTTTCTACCACATACTGTGTGGAAGGGATGATAAATGCGACCTGTACCACCATCATGAATATTCACGCTCTCAAAAGAGATCATTGCTTCTTTTTTTTTTTCCCTTTAAGAAAATTACTTTTCCTTGCTGCTAACATCCAAGAAATCATTGCAGGGAATGGTAATTTCAACCCTTCTTCAGGATGAGGAGGACCTCAGACTAGAACTGCTCAACTCCTGATACACTAAGAAAGCGGATGAGGTTCAGACAATAACACACAGGGCACAGAAGCGCCCTTGATCGGACGCTGGAAGTTTAATTGCAGCATCATTATCTTTCTTTTGTTCACTGAAGCCCTAAACAGGAAACATATGAAGATTTTTCAATATAGGATATCTTAAGACTCACTCCTCTAATGCTGAAGAGTTGCATGGAGGCAAGTTTTCCATAACTTACTTCGTATGATAGCAAAATACGTATATGGATGCTTTTAAATCTGTAATTGATAGATAAGCCCAGGGTTAATGGCATAGCCACCAAGGTGACCTGAGGGGACTCTGACAAAGCAATTAAAATAGCGGATTTGCAAGAAAAGAACATGAAGTCATTGTGACAATCTAGGAGAGAAATATTAGCTAGTTGCAGATGATACACATTCAAAACAGAAACCCTAATGTTTTGAGTCAGCTCATCACTGCCAGAGGGCAGCTGAAAAATTCACTCAGCAAACACACAGAGTGTTTTATAAAATTAGCTAAAAGCAGACTATTTGCTGAGGGAAATAAACCAGACATGGTTTGGAGAGATTTCTGAGAAAAATGGTCCAACAGCAGGTAATTAGAGAGACTGTGACTGAAGAGGGGATTACTAAAAACGCAAGGGAGATTAAACAAGTTTTCTTGTCAGTTTATAAAAAGCCCCGCTCCTATTTCATAAATGATTTCCTAAATCAGGTCCACCACACAAGTTTTACTCAGGAGCAGGTGGTTCATTTGCTAGGCCCGATAACATGGTAAGAAGTTGAGGCAGGAAGCCTAACAAAGCACTCAACCCTGATGGCTTCACTCATAAAAGTTTATAATGTTTTAAATTAAGAAACGTGTCATCTGTTGCTCAGGACTTTCCGCTTTCTCTTGGAAAAGAATCCTTTCCAATTTCTAAACAGAGGAAAGATTCTTGAAGGCATCCATGAGTTTTGAGGCTTTTTGTCTCTCGTAGGCCTGTAATGAGGTGGATTTTTGAAATTAAAGGCTTCCCAAGTCCCAGAGCGTGCAGATTTGTTTCCCATTTCGTTTTGGTGGTCACCACAAGCTCAAATCTACAGATGACTTGGGAAAGGCTTTTGAATTTTATGCTTTCTTTTTGCTAAAATACCTACTTTTCTGATATACCTTCAATGATGAACAGACACAATTGTATTTCCGAGTGTATTTCCGGGTGGTATTTCTCTTTTGAGTATCAAGCACATTTAGACTCAGCAGTGAACCTTATTTCTTGGATGACATCTCAATAGAGAGCTTGGAAAAATAAATAGAAGCTTTCTTTCTAGTGAGGAAGGAATAATGTATTTTCAAGTTTGACATCCTTCCTGTTTTCAACTCCCTGCAGAAAGGAAAAGAGATTGACTGCTGGAGCCAAGGGATATGGGATCCATATGAAGATAAGTTGGTAATGAGACATCATTTTGATTTGTTAGTCTGCATTGGTCTTACTGATTTTATTTTTAGTAATCAAGCTATTTTTTATGGGATATATTGGGAAGAAATGGGAAGTAGCAGCAATTACAAATACTCTAGTAAAAAGGGTATCAAAATTCATGTCTAAATGATTGACAAAGGCAATACTGTGCATTCTTGGCAACCCACTGGGTTTTATTATAAGTGGTTAGCTCCCCTATCCTGCTTTTGAAGAAGACGGAACAATAATAGTTCTTTCTCTGGTGAAAGAGATCTGAAAGAAGACAAACTTGCTGCCAGGAATAAATTGTCTATTTTTGTATTACATTGTCCTTCCCATATTTTTGCATAGAGAAAGAGCCTAAAAGATTTTACTATATGTTGTGACATAACAGAGACTTGTACAGGGCTTTGATTTTCCAACAATGAAGCATTACCATACTTTTCAGTCACATTCATACAACAAAGAGATTCCGTAGTATGGACTGCAGACTGGCTGATATTGAGCAGCAGGTATCATCAGGCATAGATAGTGGTAATTCTGCATATTTTATATATACTGAGAACCCTCAGGGTACTTTGAGCTGGAATCAGCACAGTTCCCGGTCAGGTGAGTGATATGTTGTGACAACTCAGCTTACACAGCTTTAGGAACAAGCCTCTTTTGCTCTCTACGTATTTCAGTATGATATTTACAGGACTACAGAAGTAGGCTAAATGAAGCTAGGATGTTTCATAACATATAAGTATTTCCAGGATCAAATCCTATGACTTGGAGGAATGCACGAGAGGCACAAGCTCATCATCAAAAGACCTGCAAATATTTCTGTATTTGCAGTCAAGAAGCTCTGCTAGGAGAAAAAAAAAAAAAGTCAAGTAAAAAATTAAAATCTATCTCTTGCAGAAGAGAAACATCACTCGCAAATGTTTTACCTCGTGCAAATCAAATCAAGTGATGTACATGAAGAATAAACACATTTAGAGGGAAGACAAATGAAGGAATAGAGTATCTTGACTAGCAATTAGTTTCTGTGCCCAAGTACCATCAGTACAAAATTGATGAGCAAGGTAACCTTTGGCTGCACTTTAGCAAGTTCTTCATTAGTTTTCTGGCTTTCCTTTTCAAATATTTTATTTCTTCATAGACACGCTGAGAAAAATGATCCATCCTGCTTGCACCACCAATGTATACCACGCTGTGCTACCAGCGTATGTTCTAGCAAGAAATAGTACCTTTTTCCCCAAGCCTGGCTTCCAACAAGGGAAGACAAAGGAAGAAAAAGTTTTCTTCCCTTTTCTTCACAGATTAGAAAACCAGACCACTCAGAGATTAAATAACTGAAGGTCACCCTGAAGGTCAATGGTTTTGAATTGAATCAGTTTGAATAGAAATCAGTAACAAACTTATTTGTGCCTTTGGAAATTTCTTTTGATGTGCCTAGAGGTAGAGGAGGGACATGCTGGTTCCTGGGGGCAAAAAGGTGGTGAGACAACTGGGGCTGCTAGATAAAGCTAGGTAGGCTACAATATTATCCGTTGGTAGACTGCTCCAGTCTGTAATTGGTTGAGGGGCCTCCTTTGAACATTTGTCTGACATTAGTGCTACTCAAGGCACTGAAGTGTAAGTGCTCATCGATGGGAATGTACATGCCCTGTTTGTTAATGCTCTGCACAAGAGAATTATCCGGGAGAATAGGGAATGTTATAGATCTGTCATTCGTATATGAGCTAGAATTTAATTTAAGCTTTACTTCAGACATTTCCTTTCCACATATTTTCTTCTTCATTTCACTTCTGTTGCATCATGTATCTCTATTTCTCACAGATTTGTGCTGCTGAGCCAAACGATAATGATGAAAGCTGCAAAGGAATGCAATGGTTTTTGGCATTATTGCACTACCTGCAGCACTACTTTGAAATAAAATGTCACAATTCAAGGTATGATTGAGTGACTTATCAGTTACTGAAGTCCTCTTAAAGAGTGGGTCTGATGTATTTCTTTAATTCCTCCAGGAAAAACAGGTGATAGGCAATCAGCAACAGAACATTGGAGGAAGGCGAGATACAGGATTAAGAGCCAGTCTCAGTGCATGGGGAGCCAGCCAACACAACTGGAACACGCTGGGGTGCAGGAAAGGCAGCCTCAGCAATGTACACAAGATGTGCCTCTCCCAGCTAACTTCTAGCCCAAATTTTAGGGAGCATAAAACTGTTCCTCACTGGTCAATGTGGAACTGCAAGTAAATACATCTGCTGTGCTGTACTGGGTTGCATAGGGCATCTTCTTCTATTTAGGATTAAGAAATGGTCAGACTGCTGAAGTGTTTAGCACATGTTTATAGCTTTGCTTTGAAGTCCAGGTTTTAACATTCTTTTCAGTCTTTACTCCATAATTTTCTGCCCTCCATTCAAAAACCACCTCAGAGAAAAGCAAGTATGGTTATATAGTAGCAATATATTTTGAATTGTCTTCTGCTCTTGGATTCAAACCAGCAGTAAAATGCACTCCGGGAGGAGAGCTGAGGAGTGCTTAATTAGAGAAAGAATATATGACTGCTTTCTGAAAATGGGCATCTGATCTAGCCTTGGCACTGTCAGAATAATGCTGTATCAAACAGCCCTCTGCATAGCAAATCTCGGAGGTGAACTCGTTACACTGCCAACAGCAGAAGTTGCCATCTTCTCAGAGAGATCAGGCATGACCAGCAGAAACAGATGCAATTGTAGTTAAATTAAAGCATGCGGTACTACTCAAATAAATAAAATAAAAAGTCTACATAAAACATTACCTTCTTATTCATCTGATCTGCTCCACACATGTACCAAAACCACAGTTGTTGCTTTTAGTGATAAAAATAAAATGGAAGTGCTCTTCACCCCAGTGGAATGACAGAAACAGAAAATATGGAATCCCGTAATGACAGTTTTATAACCCTTTTTCAGAATTGAACTGTACTTTAAACATTTTCTTGTTTTTATTTTTAAAGATCCTTAGGAATAAAGAAAGGCATACATAAAAATATTTTTCCTGGGAAAAACTATGTATAAAGAGAATGCAAGAGTAAGCAATGCCTGTACAGGGACCAGCTATTCTGATATATGTTTAACAGAAAAAAAACACTAAAAGGAGAAAAACATTTTCTTATCACCTTGGCATCACAGCACAGCACCTGGGCTTTATGGGAAAGCCCTTCAGCATGGGATGACAGAAGGATTCAGGTTGGAAGGGACCTCAGGAGGTCTCTGGTCCGACCTCCTGCTCAAAGCAGGGTCAGCCGTAAGAGCAGACCAGTTTATTCAAGTCTGGTCTTGAAAACAGGAGACAGTGTTCCAGATGTAGACTAATAAGTGTCAAATAAAAGGGGGTAATCATGTCCATTAATCTACTATGCTCGTGTTAACGCAGCCCAGGACACTGTCAGCCTTTTTTGTTGCCAGTGTACACAGCTGGCTCACGTTCGCTGTCTACCAAGATCCCCAGGTTCCTTCCAGCAGAACTGCTGCCAGCCAGTCAGTGCCCAGACCGTATTACTGCAAAAGGTTATTCCTCCCCAGATGCAGACGTTGCATTTGTCCGTGTTGAATTTCATAATGTTCCTGTTGGCCCATTTAAGTCCCTCTGAATGGTGGCCCTGCCCTCGAGTGTATCAACTGTCCCCCATCCATTTTGTGCCACCTATGAACTTGATGAGCATGCACTCCACCACCTCCTCCAGATCACTGATAAAGACGCTGAACAGAGCATCCCCTGCGGTAGTCCACTTCTTACTGGTTTCAAGCGGACCACCACCTCTTCATTGTCATCCCTTGAGCTCAATCACCCAACCAGATGGATATGTACACACAGTGATTCAGTAAGATGCAGTTACTTGGAAGTAACTTCCAAGGCTCCAGTTACTTGGAAGCCCAAGCAGCATGGCAGCATGCAAAAGGGAAGACATTTCAAGGCACTTTAATTAGAAATGAACCAGGCCTAATTTCCCCTAAAAAAGCCCACACGAAGAATCAAACTTACGGACTCCCCAGATCACCTAGAATGAAATGCTAGAAAAATGCCCAAGGGTATCTGAAACTAAGCATAGAGTATATTTAAGACGGAATACTCACATCACTTCTAGTCGAGCCATTCTGGAGTCATTTCCTCCAAAAGAAATAACCTCACAGGTATAGTCTCCAATGTCACCCGACCATGTCTGACTGATGAGGAGGGTTCCATCTTTCTCTACTGTGATCCTAGAACTGCTGGATGGATTTATTACAACACTGTCCTTCTTCCAAAGATACCTAAGTATTACAATGTTTCGGTTATTAATTACTCATAAGAACATCAAACACACACATACCCACACGTCACAGAGATGCGTGTAGCCCATGGTCCTACAATTAAGTATCTCTACATGAAATTTTTACGTCTGTATTTCTCTTTCCAAAGTTCTTTCTGCAGTTCACCCTTCCAGCACCCTCCAAGCTGTTCCTTACATTTTCTTTTGTGTTGCTTTCAGACTACATGAATTTTTGTGGCAAATGTATTTTAAAATTGTTATCTTCCTCTAACTGCTCTAGTGCAAATTTTAATAGTTCAGACAAATTCTGTTTTCCTTTATACCGCTAAAGCAGAATATAGACCCTAGTTATTAAGTTGTTTCCAAGAACATGGGCATCTTTTGTGGGCTTTCATGCACCCCAATGTAAACACTTCTGAAATCCTATTCCTTCTCTTTGGCTTTTACTCTCATTAAGTATCAGCTTCTGACAAGTTGGTTTTATTGATAGTGTATTAACCTTGACAGTAAAATCATGGAAGGCTATATTGAAGTCATGAAGTGGAACATAGCTCATTGTAAATAATACATAAGGCTGAAATGGAAGATGGGATTTATATGATTAATGATACAGTGTACAACCTTATAATGCAGTAATCAGGGGTCTGGTGTTAAAATCTGGGGTCCTGAAACTTTTCACCTAATGCTGTTCACATAAGCTTATAAAATTAAGCTCTGATAAACCACACAAACAAGAACTGACACCACCAACCTGATTGAAATTCTAGGATCATGAGTCGCTTCACATCGCAGAGTGGCTGTGGTTCCTTTGATCACAGTGCTATCCTCAGGAGGGCGAACAATGAAAGTGCGATCTGAAAGGAACACGAGCCATAGTTCAGGTGAAATTACAGCATTTTGACTTGGGTATTCACTCACAGAGCAGGCAACTGAACATTTGTCATTCAAAGCAAGCAGGCCATTCCTCTTCAAGTCTTTGCTGTGAAGGCTCCCCCCTCTCTAATGGCATTGTGTCAAGAAGAGGTGGTACACTGGGGGGTGCAGAGAAGCAAAAGCAGCAGAGGGCATGAGTCCGAGTCAGCGGTGATCTGAGTGGGAAGAGTGCTAAAGCTGTACTAACTCTCGCTTGTCTTGGGGTAAGCATCTATGGCAACTCCTGAAAGTCATAAGGCAGCAAGTATGTTTGCAATGCGTTAGGAATGAATACAAACATACACTGAGTCAGGAAACAAGTGACACTGTTTAGAGCAGGGAAAACAAAAACAAAGAAAATCTGTGCAAAGAAGAATACGCTAGAAAAATATCCAGAGAGAGGAAAACTTAAATGTCACCCTACAATCTACAAGTCAAATCCAGGAAAGAGGTTGAAGGAGGAGGAGCTTCTGGTAGTCTGAATTTTCCATAGAAGAAAGATATGCTGTTTACTCAAATGTTTCAGAACATCTTTATTCAAGCACCTCCTGGAGACCCAGAACACAATAATTGCTGTAACTACAGCAACCAGATCTGGTGTGAAAGATCTCTATTATGCTTAACACACAGCAGCAGCAGCAGATAGCATCAGCTGAAGCAGGTAGACAACTAGGATGAGTATAGAAGATATGTGGATAATGTTAATCAGTCCCAAATCCCTACAGAGATAATCAGCATCTACTGAGATATCTCATACATGCACAAGAAGGAATCATCAGCAAAATCAAAAGCTAGCTCTAATAGCGTGGAATTTTTAGCATTATTACTGATGTACTTATGTATGCCTTCTAGCTTTATAATGGTGCTGTTGCTACACAAATATTAGGTTATATTCATTTTTCTTTGCCCTCTCCAATGCAGTACGATGAACAGGAACTATCTTTAATACATATAAGAACTGTGCCTTTGAGAATTAATAGGATGTCCTTTACTTGATCCATACACTTGTATACATATCAGGATGTTGTAAACTGAATGATATCCCAACTTTATATTGTCAAGAAGATATAAACATGACGGCCATATGACACAGGTACATTACATTTACTGTCAGTATTGTTTTCAGGTATTCCCAAATTCAAAAGGAAAAATGTTGCTGATTTAACTTGCGCAGTTTTGGGATTCACAAATGCCAAATATGTACCACACATCAGCAGCATAATCAGTACTTCGAGTACAGGAGAGGAGAGAGGGCCACAACACTTCTGTATTTATCACCATCATCTTCATTGGTTTTTAATTATTTTTAGTCCCAGCTCAGGGATCATTATTTCGTACCTTTAGTAGCAAAAACCACGTTACACTTCAATTTAACTCACTTAGGAGTAACACAGGTGAACCCATTGGATCAGACTCTCTTTCACAACAGAAGAAATAAAAAAATAGAGATCAAGGGCAAATGGTGAAGGACAAAATCATCTCATGGGTTGCTCTGTGCCGTGCCAATCTGTAGCATGAGACTAGCTGAAGTCTGCTGCACTTTGGTTTGGCTTCCAACAGTGCCCAGGGCCACAAAGAAATACAAAGGTATAAGGAAAATCATATCCATTGTAACTGTGGCTACAGCCTTAGTAACAGCATGGGCTGGTCTATACTGCCTGCAGACTCCTGGAGGCAGAAACCAACTGCAAATAGCCAAATCTACAAGTTAAAAGGTCTGATTTGCAATGCAAGATTCGGCAAGGCAAAACCTGAGTAAAATTGTAATTGTGATTGAAGGTCTATTTAAATACACTTCCTTTCACAAAATGTAGAAGTTTATATGCATAATTTTACAAATAAAAAGGGTATTTGTGATAGGTTTCCTAAAATAGATACATTATTCCTATTAAATCATACAAGTATCTCTATTAACTAGAAAAGCATAATTACTTCTGAAAATTTCCTGAGCACACAACAAAAACTGATTAATACTTGATTAAAGTTAGACTTTAAACAAAGCATTATCCTTACTCCACACTGTCAGCATCACAAAAGCATTCAGAGCTCCTTCAGAGTTGACTGCACAGCAAGTATAATTGCCAGCATCCTGAAGGAAAACGGGTGTTATCTGGAGCCCTCCAGATTCAAGAAGAATGAACCGAGGAATCTGAACTGAGCCACTGGCTAAGATCTGTTTTCCTGAAACACAGAAGGGAAAAACAGCGTGATTAGAATCACGTAGACTGCACGGATTAAGCGCTGCCATTCTAGTTCTTCCAAAAGGCTATTACAGCCTACCCAGGCCGCTGGCTCACAACAGCCCCACAACAAACCCACTGCTCGCAGAACCAGAGAAATGAAGAAATATGCACTAAATGGATCTACAGAATCTCAGTAATAGGGATGGACAAGAAAATGTGGATTCCAGCTTTTCCACAACAACTCTTAACAACTGGCTACCTTTCTTCCATGAGATGGCAGGTTTTGGAGCCCCTGAAACTTCACAGGTTAGCACTGCAGTCATCCCCTCTGTAACAGTGGTATCCTCTGGAGGCTGTATAAATGCTGGTTTAATATCTAGAATCAAAAATTTGGAAAACTCAGTGCATCAGCTATCAGAAAGATCCTTCACCTATTATCATGGACTACTTTACATCCACTTTTATAGAGCTGATCATGGAGAAGGACATGACAATAATACATGAAAACCTTTCAGCAGTGACTGTAACCTTTCATTATTCATCTCCTAGGAATTGTCTAATTCAGCTTATTACCTACATGGAAAATAAAAATCTATCAGTGCTTGTACATGTACAAGTAAGATGGCTTACAGAGAAAGATAAAGCTCAAAATGAGTGTTCAGGGGGAAGTTGAGAAATCTAGATAAACAAAACTATTTTCTTTCATCTTCATAACAGAGTTCTTTAAGATGAAAAGCAACTTGAGAAAGGCATTAACTTTGAAACTTAAATGTCAGCCAAAAGAATTTAGAACCTGAGTCTTATCCAAGACATTTTCCAAGTTTCTTTCTCTCTTATTTTCCCCCAGCTGCATTTTATTACATTTTTTTTCCTGCAGTTTCCTAGATATATATGGAACTGGGGCTGATCTATTTTCTGAGGCCAGTAGGAATTCTGGTCAGTATGTGTAAACTGCTCTTGGGCTAAAGATCAGCTTCCTGAAGAGGAGTTAGTGTTACAGAAATGCCTGTTAATAATTGCTTCGAAAAGTGACTAAGAGGATTTGTAATTCTTCCACAGAGAAGAGTGTACTTCATTAACAAAAACATTTAATCAGTTTTTTTGGCCAAAAAAAAGACATTTAACTTGAACTTTCTTTCTGTCCCCTACTAAATGTAGTTGTAGACAGAAGGCAGATAAAATGATACCATGCACAATCATGAAGCAATAGCTCAAATTCAGAACAGAATTACATTAGAGTAGAACTAAATTATTAAGTATAAAGGAAAGATGAAAGTATTTCACAATTAACCTTTCTTCTTTTTCTTTTCACTAAGGTCTCCTTTTTTGCATGAAATAGGAGAGTTCACCTCAAGCCCCTAATGTCATGGAAAGTTTTTCTACAGGCTTCAGCAGATTGTGTTCAGGCCACAGAGGGCATTTTGGGGTACCTTACAGCTAGGGCAGCTACACGACAAAAATCAAGGTTCTGTGAGTCGAACTAAACAAGCACAGAGTGGTGGAAAAATCTGATGGATTTAGGGTCACCTAGAGAAATGACAAGACAAGTCATCGATTTCCTATCACAACTCCTTACTCACTAGTCACATCCAGGTAGGTGTACGTCTGTATCTCCCCGGCTTTATTACTAGCAAAACACTGGAAGATTCCAGCATCTTGAGGACGCAGCGCGTGGATCCGCAGCCCACCACTCAGCAGAACTTTGTAGCGGGGGTTTTCCAGCTTGCTGAGGGGAACAGAGTCTTTATACCAGACCAGGGTGGGAATGGGAACACCTATTAAAAAAAAAAAAAAAAAAAAAAAAAAGAATTTCACTATTAGTCTTTGCAAAACATGTTTTAGGGAGTCAAAATACCCAGTACTGTTATGGTCATATCCTTGGTTTCTACATCAATTATTTATATTTTTTACAAGCTGCTTTTGATAAATGGAGGCTGCATCTTATATTATCAATGGTGATACTACACTACAGAACATGTGGGAATAAAACCAGCAAAAAGTGAAAGGGGGAATGTTGAGAAAACATGTTATCAAATTACTTTCTTCACCCAATCATATTTCATGCTACTACAAAATAAGATTTACAGCAATTTCTTGTTGAAAGCCAGAATCACGCTACTTAAACAGCAGCAGTGTGGCAATGCAGCAAGTCTATAAGACTGCTCATCCCAAATAAGATTCTTCTGTGCTACTGTAGCTAAGATGTCAAAATAAAAAGGAAATGGCAAATTACACATAAAAAATTAAGTGCTCACATGGCTGTATTCGAGTCCTAATTTGGCAGCTTAGTTTGAGCTGGTGTACAAACAACATGTTGCCAACAATGGGATAGCTTTAAATTATTATTATTTTTATTCACTCTCAAGCTTCACCTGTTATTTGAAAAATGCAGACCTTAGGAGAAACAAAAATCCTACCCTAGATATAACTTACAGTCCCATTTATTCCTGTTTTCTTTCATGTGCATGTTCTACAAACACTGACACAGTTATTTCACACATATTTTTGCTGCAGTCATATCCCAGTCAGCTGGGATGAAGTGGCTGTAAATTTAGTATATACAAATAGCATAGGAATCTCTTTTCTTTGAGAGATGTCAGGGGCCTAGAACAGTCACACACAGATGTTCCCGTCCCACTCCTCATATAAAACAATGTTTTATCTTTACATCCCTAACTGATCAAATGCTGAGGACCCTATGCAGGGATTGAAGTGAAGCAGACATTTTATTCTGTGACTGCATAATCACAGGATCACAAGGGTATCAAAGCTTATTTAAGTTATCTCAGCCCCAAATGTGGCATTTTCGTAATCGGTAGCTATTTTTAAACACTTATCACTTAAAACATCAGAGCTTCACATTCCCTTGTAATAAGGTAAGGAACTATGGACTTAAATTCACGGGTGAGTGAGATTTGCCCAAATAGAGAAAAGCAGGGTATCACATTAAGGATGGGATGTCACTGATGAATTGAGCATCTGCAGACAATGAATTTCACTGCAATGCTGGCAATGATTTAAGGTTCTCAGAGTGAAAGCGCTACGGGAAGATCCATATTATCATCATTATCATTTTAAAAATCTCCAAGTTAAATACTGTTGTATTACACTTCCATTCACATCTTCTCTCAACATACTTACTCTCTTTACACAGACAAAAGCTGTATTAACTCTGGGAAAGAATGTACAAACAATGCATGGAACGATTGAAAACAACATTCAATTGCTGCTGTTACTTTTATAAACATGTATCATTTACTACAATCACCTCTGATGCTTTTGTTCTGCTGCTAAAATAAAATGTACTCATAATCTAGAAGGTAATCATCTCAGGAAGAAATCCACTACGTCTGATAGAGAATAGACGTAGCGTGGTATCTTGCAATAGGCATAATTTAGATTTCATACAACAGCCCATATACAGAATTAGCGTAAATTTCAATGTTCAAAATTCTCGGTGAGAGTGTTATTCATCTCTTGAAAATCCTCCTGGGCAAATACAAATTATCACTGAGTAATGAAGAAACAGATGATGCAAAATGGAATAGTTCTCCTGATGCTGAGAAGCCTGGAAATGATTTCAAGTTTAAATAATAGCAACTCCATTTTCCCACACATTAGACTTGATAGGCACCCAGGAAATAATGAAATCCTGCATTCAGTACACTCAAACCTTCAACATTGGTGTCATTCCATAAATCCCATTCTACTAACAGTATTAGCAAACCTCCTAATCCTATCATCACTGTGAGATACACCTTCCTATCACCAACTCAGCTGACAAACTGAATATTACCATCTCTATTTTTCTACATTTTGGTTACGGATATCTTCCTCTACTCAAAAGTTATGAGTCTGAATAATAGGATCTTATCTAAGCACTCTGATGCCTGTCAGCAGCATTCATTTGGGCTTTAGTGATCTTCCCGGAGAGATCTGTCTTCCAAGTTGTACACATTTTCTCTTATCATTTTGCTACCTTTTTGGCTATAAAAATAGTTAAAACCAGCTTCCTTTCTTCTCCCCACATCCCCAAAGGAATTTTGCTTCTTTTCCTCTCTAAACACTTCTGGTGAAAAAACTATGAACAGAAGAAAACACTTTAAAGACCTTTTAGACTATACCTTTCCAAGCAGTATCAGTCCTACCTTACAGTTTGAGAGATTACCGAGTGGCCTAAAAGACTAGTAATAATAAATAAAACAAGCTTATTTCTCAGTATGTATGCAGCACTAGTCATTTTTTACAGACAAATTAATCTAGTGTTATGGAGAAGGGAAGGCAGGAAACCGAGACTCTGGTTCTGGCTTTGCCACTTTCTCTGTAACCTTGGACAAATAATTTATGCAATCGGAGGCTCAGTTTCCCCATCTGTGAAACAGATGCTTGACTCTTTGCCACATTTAACTTACTTAAGAACCTGGATAAAAGACTTGAAATATTCACTGTGTCATTTTTGTTATTTATTTTTTATAGCCTCCTCTAGATCCCAGTGGGCTACTGGGGAATCCCAAAAGCATCTTTCCATCTACTTGTCTAAACAGGTAGAACTAAAGTCCAATTAACTGCGCTCCCTAGACACCACCACTGCTGCCTGCAACTCTAAACTTTCTATAAGCAAATAAGAAAAAGCATTTAAAGGAAACCCACTGAAAATGCAGGCAGCATCAGCAACTGCTGAAAGATATACAGCAGAGCACGGTTACTGTGCAGTCTGATACACTGAAACTCCATTACAGGGAAGTACAAAGCTAGTCTGTGCAAGTTGCAATTTTATTTACAGTTAATCTCTGCTTATACTGTGAAATTAATCTGTCTCTCACAAATTCAAAGTGCACCAAGACTTGGCAAATGGGCTTTGTGCACAGAACTTGATGGGGCTGGGGGAAATACAATCTGTCTTCCTATTTGTAGCAAAGGTACAGGGCAGCTTTGCAGTTCCCCTAGTGCTTTATTCTAGCTCCTAGCTCAGTGCAGGGAGGCAGCAACCTTCATTTACCCTCTTTTTAAATGCTGGCAAATGCCAGATTTGTGTAATAATGGATCAAAACTCCTCTACATTTAATACTAGTATCAGCCCCTTATAAATCCGTGTTACAGATACTCAGCAAAATAATCCACGTGAAGACAGGTTTCCATGCTCCTGCACCACATTCATCAGCAAATCAGATGTGCGCTAGAAGAGTTCAGCAGAAATAATTTTGTCTAGTAAGGGCTCACATATCTCCAGTAAGACCTCGTCTACTGAGAATAGTTATGAGTGCCCTATTAATCCCCTTGGGAGCTAAACTTCTCAAAGGAAGAGCTAGGGTAGAAGGAAGAGTTAGAAGCCAACCTCTTCTCTCCCTGATTCCTCCAGGTTTCGGGGGTTTTTTTTGTAATACATGAAAAACACTTGAGACAGCAGATAGTGAGACACTCCAGAGGTTCATCAAATAGTTGTGTAGTATTGAAAAAATTTTCAAAAAAATCTCACAATGTTTTTTTAACTCAATTTCCCTAATGATACATCATTTAGTTTTAATTCTGCTACTTGAAAAATCTTCTCCCATAAAAAAAAAGCCGATATGTTTGTCATAACACATGCTGAAATATAAAGTTGGTGGCACATGACCAGAATAAATGTCTATCTATTCATATTTCCTTCCTTTGAAATTGTCTTTTCTTGGATGCTCAGGCACAAAATGCAAGAGCAGCACAAGGACAGAATGCTATTTCCACCTTCTCAGCTCCAATAATCTGTGCTTTAGCTATTTCCTGAGCCAGAGGTTGCATACACACAGCTGTGTTTAATAGTCCTTACTGGATTTTTCTTCCATAAATTTTGTTTGTTTTTCTAAATAATTTTTATTTCTGATCTTAACTACTGCCTGGACCAACGCCTCCTCAAGGTTATGTTCTTGAAAAAGTACTCTCTTTCCTTTATTGTACATCTCCTACCTGAAAAGTTAGCTGGGTGCCTCCACTACTTCTTGCACTAAGCAATACAGAATCATCTTCTCCTACTCACCTAACCACATGGCACCCGCCCTTCAGTCATCTCTTTCAGAAAGTGTTCCAGTCAATCTGATTTTTCATCATTCAAAACCCATGGTAGACCTCTGATTATACCATTCTTACTTTTGTGTACCTTTTTCAGGTTTTCTACATCCCTCTCTCCAATAGAGCGATTAGAATTGGGTTGAAGTATTTGAGATGGGGGTGCCCCATGGATTCATACAATGGCATTCTCTTATTTTTTTTCTCTATTAATTTCTTCCCAGTACCTAACATTTTGAATCACGCCTTGGCACTGAACTGATGTTTTCAGAAGACATACCTTTTCTGCATAGTAATAAGAAATTTCATCTCTGTCAATAATTTCATCTGCCAGTTTATTGTCCAGTCAGTTCAAATCATCAGAAGCTCCTGCAACTCTTTTGCGGTCAGTTTTAATGTTGACTATCTTCAATAATTTTATATAATCAGCAAATATTACCATCTTACTATTCACCCTCTTTTCCAGGGCGTTTATGAGTATGTTGAACAGCACAGGTTCCAGCAGAGATTCCTGGGGAACTCCACTGACAGCAGGTTCTGCTGTATTTTGTTTAAAGAGCTATTAATTAACAAGACCTCGTCTCTTATAACCTGATAGCTTCATTTCTATAAGAGCCTTTTGGTAAGAGACCTCACCAAAGGCTTCTGAAATTCCAAATCAATCAGAGCGCCCTTACACACACACTTGCTTATCGCACTATTTGCAAAGCTTCCTTCTAGAAAAGCAGTGTTGACTCTTTCCTACATAAAGCATTAAAAAATGCTTAAATCATAGTGGAAATAATACAATCACACAATAAAGAGTACCTTTATTGGCTCTGATCTGGAGAAAGAACCCATCCAAACAAGCTGTTAGTTAGGTTTGGGTGTTTTTTTTAATCAAGGTTGTGTACTTTTTACCTAAGGATCTCATGACATTTTCATGTACCTTGCTTGTTAAACTCAGCATCAGGGAAAGTGAGACAACAAAAAGTTCAGTCACTTGCCAAAGTCATGTAGCAATTCGGTGACATAAACAAACCTGCTCTGAACACAAGACTACAATGCCTCCTATCTTACTAGAGTGCTACAATAGGTGGTGCTTCTATATTTCTGGAACTAAATCTTAAAAATCATTTTGGTTTAGGCAGAATTCTAGACATTTGAAACCTTTTATATTATTAAAACACCTGCCAATTAAAAACTGCTTGTAATAGTCCTCCTGCAGAATTCTTAACTACACTTAAATGTCAGAGTTACTGACACGTCTATTCAGTATAAAAGTTCCGTAATTTTTACAAAAAAGGACATTTGAATTGTTGAAACTATTGATTGCTTGCACTGCAAATGTTGGGTTCCATAACCATATTTTCACCTCAGCCAATTTTCTGGCTCAAGACAGTAATGTCTGTTGTACAGCGACAACTATGAAGCAAAGACAAGCTACCAGAGGGAACGGAGCTGGAGTTGCCCTGTCCAACGGACAAACGTGAACGTGGCGGCATTACTCATGTCTAAACTAAACTACAAGGACTGCCCAATTTTCCAAGGGCAAAGGCCATCCCTCTCCCTTGTACCTGGGATCTGTGATAATTAGCAATAATGCAGAGGGCTCAAAACATTAAAAGTTTATATAAGATGCTTTCTTCAGTACTGGAGATACATATATCATTCATCCAAGTTTGAAGAGGTCTGCACACTCACCCATTGCCTGGCACAAGATGTCCACGTCTTTCTCCACTTCAGCCAAAATCACGCTCTCGGGTTCAGCCGTAAAATATGGTGGTTCTTTAGAATGGGGAAAGCAAACAAAAGTAAACAAACAAAGCCACAGCAAAATGAAAAAGAGCTGTTTATTTAAAGATATTCATCATATAACCTCTCCACATGCATTATATTTAATATAGTGTGTTACAAACAGACTACTTTGTCTAAGTTTGTCTATTTGGAGGTGCTTTTTTTGGTAGTAAAAGCATCATAAAAAAAAGCCAACAAATTTTGCTATGCTGAGTATGAATTCCAGAGAGTCAAGCCAATGTAAGGTAAGATTTAGGGGTTTGCACTGCAAATTAATACTCAGAGCAGGGGCTACTTTTCATTTTATAGGTCTGAATCATAGAACATTTTAATTCTTCGTTCAGAAAGTCCCTCCCGAGAGGTTTATAAAGGTTTATATTTACAACATAGCATTTTATAGGATAGTTTTGCTTCAGTATCTAAACTAAATTCCACCTCTTGAAGGCATGAAGCATGTCAAATAAAGTGCCATAGCATGTCAGAGAGCCAACATCAGAGGACAAGTGCGGCATAATTAAAAAAAAATTCTTCTCAACTGTTTTATTTCCTGAAAGCAAACAAATTTAATGCTTTAATTGAAGTTATAGTAATAATCATAAAAATCCACACTTTATCATTAGGACTAAAGATATTAGACGTTTAATTAAACAAAGAGAAGATTCCAGAAATTGTGGAGTATGCTGTCATGTAACTCTTTCTTCTATGCAGCATAAAATTGAAGAGCATCATGTCAAAGTCCCACAGGCATTAAGGTTGCAGTAATTATCATGGTAACTAAAAACTGTCATAGTCTGTTCAATACAATTATCATCTGAGTACTGGTTTTAGAAGTATTTTATTTGATTACAACTAGAGTTCTGCTGTAGCATAGACAAACTCACTGGAAAGTTTTAGAAATTACAGAAAAGACAATATAAGTAGCTTGTGAGAACAAGCTACTTGTATTTGCATTTTAAGGAAATCAAGTACATTTGAAAAAATGCAGTAAGCTACAACAAGATCATCTGAGCTGACCTTCTCTCAAATCTCTTCACCAACTGTGCCTGAAAACCAGATATGTAGTTTGTATTGTTGATAGGATGTTAGTATTTTCATAAATACTAACAAAATCATAATCTCATCCTTCAAAATCTTATTTCTTCTGCTACCACCTGTAGTACAGCAAGTGTTGCTATCGTTTCACAAGGATGCCGTGCCATGCCAGCAGGTACACATCAGGAAGCACCCGACTGGAGCACAACCCCCCCGTTCCCAGCACTCCTTCCCGATAACTACAATAAAATACTTGCTTGAGTGTACAGAACTGGGGTCTCATTTGAGCACCAATGGATATTACAATTCTGTATTCATTCCAAATAAAGTCAATCAATATTAGTCTTCAAAATCCTGTGCAGAGGAGGAGGCGAGGTTGCAAAATAGCCTAGAATACTCGTTTACCCAGCAAAACCATTAAAACAAGCTACCTGATTTATTATATTCTAATCATATACATGTGTTAACATTATTGATCCTCACTGCCTAAATATAAAGCTATTAATAAACATGCATAAGTTGTGATTTATTGCGTATGATCTCATGAGTTAATCTAAACAACAAACTGAAAAGCTGAACATTTAATTGAAATTCACTGATGGCGCACTGTTTGACATGTTTGATCAACTAAGTTGCTAGGTCCTCTGCAATTCATCTAAGTCCATGTTTTAACTCTGAGCACACTCTTTCTTCTCATGCCATCCTCCAAGACTTGTCTGATGTTTTCTTTGCACGCCACTTTCCAGAATTTTACCTTTTTAATTTCCAAACTTTTAGCATAGTGTCCTTACTTACCTATCTATCTGTCTGTGGACTCACAGGTTAAGTGTCCTTCTGTCCATCTCTCAAAATAAAATTTGAATCTTTTGTTCTATTGCAATTTAATTTGATTGAGAGGGGAGGAAAAGCGGAATGGTGGCCAAAGCAGCGCAGGAGCAAAACAGTATCCAGAAACGTACTCCCACATTCAGATACTCACTTCTAACTTTGGGCTGCTTTTATGGATGTCTCTTCAGTCGCTAAGGTTCAAGTGTATTTTCCTCCTTTTCAGGAACTCCTGACCTAATCTTCCACCCTCCCTTTTATAAGGCACTCTGACCTTAATGGACCAATTTCTAAACTTGGCAACCCTCAGCTGCCAGCTCTCAAACTTTCTCCTAGATCAGCAACATATTCACACACCAGTGATAAATTTGCAGATTTATCTTCAACATGGGCCTGCAGTCCAGCTGCAAAGCACTTAATGTGACCTCAAAGATGCTAGTGGTTCCATGACCACTGCTTATGTATTGCCATTACATACAGTTTCTGCAGTTATACTTGGCATATTTATACAGTCTGCTTCCCAGTGCCTCTCCCAAAATCCTATCCTGCAATCTGTGCTCCTTCCTTTAAATCCCATACAGGCTGTTACACCACCCTCGAAGAAACTTATTACATTAAGAGATGCTTAGGTGAGCAGGTATCAAGCAATGAATTACCTGACAAGGAACTTGAAGTCAGTGACAACTGTCACTTAGCAAATTGGACAGTCAAGTTATAAACAGAAGATTCACATCAGCTTTTTTTGAAAGAAGCAGGAAGAAGCTGAAGCAGACAAGACAGAAAAAGAGCAGGAGCAGCAGAAAGATGCAATCTAAATGCCACAGGCAACTCCTAGAGGACTTTCAGGGTGCAGGTGTGCCAACAGACATGATTTCCAGTCTTCATCAAGCCCAGACCGACCTTTTCCCTTACACTAAAGCCTACTGAACTCCATTGTCACAGCCACTGCAGCAGCTGGAAGCCCTGCCAAATGCTACAATTGACATAGAGGGGTCGAGAGGTTGAGGCAGCAACGGTCCATAGTGGGGTCAGATCTTAGTCTTGAGTGATAAGCAACTGATACAGAAAACCTTCCAGAAGCAACTCTACAATTTACTGATTGTTAACTACCTGCTTCTGCTGCCTGGAGTTAGAAATAAGCCTGGATGGGAAGACAGGACTCATTCATAAAGGAATTCCAGAAGAGCAGAATACCACATGGACAACAGTGCTGTGACACCCCAAGTCTAATATAGATGGAAAATTAGTCTTGGTGGTTTGAAGTATGAGAGAATCACAGCAGTATTGGTGTAGGTATACTCTTAGGGCTTTGAGGGAAATGAAACAGTGACTTCCATGCAAGCTGTGCTGCTTTTCCACACGCATGTGTCTTACACTAGCAACACGGATGCTCAGAAGGTCCTTTGCAGTGAAGGTCTATGGCTTCGACAGAACTCAGGCTGCAAAAGAAATAGCTCCAGTTACAGGTGCTAGACAACTGAAATCTAGGCCTCTCACTTTTCAGATGTGTCAGATGTATCACCTGCATATCAGGGCTGTGCCTGAGGGCCTGCAGAGCCAGCATAAATTTTAAGTGAAAAATGCAGGGTGTATCAATTTGGGTGCTACTCCACCTGGTGAATAACTATCAGAAAGTGGCCATAAAATGCAGCAATATTTATAGGGGTCAGGTGGCATTCTGAAGGGGCATTCTGGCTGTCTGTATATATGACTCTACTGCATATTTATAAGGCTTGGTTTGAATCACACAGTATGAATTTGAACATTTATTGTTGTAGGCAATAATCATGTGTTGAAATTTAATATGTGTGGTGAAATTACAATGTCTTCCAAACTACATCACACGCCAGACACAAGCCCCCAGACATGGCAATTTCTAGGAATGACAGTAGTCTGTTGGTATCAGGTCAAACATTTAATTTTTTTTAAAATTATAGAATCACAATAGTTAGAATAGGAAAGGACCCAGTACACTGAGTTCACCCTCCTGGCAGTGCAGCGTGCTATGCAATAAGAGAAGTCACATCTGCTATTAGACTGAAAGAAACAGATACTGTATTGTTCGGATATTGTATTGGTGTTTGACTGATCTTAACTAAAAGGTCGGAAACAAGCAAAGGGGAGAAAGAGTATTTGAATATAAATGCATGCTTTTAATAGTTGTTGAGGGTTTCAGGGTTTTTTTGCACTACAGACAGCATTGAAAAGATAGCCTCTCTGCAAAGCCCTTGGGAGCCTGCAAAATTTGATACTGTTCTAACTTCCCCCACGCAGAGTTACATGGTCACTGATTTTAACATTCAAAAGATAGCAGTCAGCATCCATTACATACCCTTCAAGCTGCATTGGAGATATGTGACCTAATCCTAGATACATACATGAAAGTCAGAAAGAACAGAGAAAGCCCCAGGGGCTCCTCCAAAGTTGAAATTCCTGCATCACTCAGAAATTCAGGCCTGCATATTTAAGAGGAAAATTGAGCCTTAACATGGAAGCCTTTCTCTAGCATTACCATAAACTAATTTATTTGGTGAATATCCTGTAAAGGAAGGGGAGCTGGAAACTTGAGAGCCCCTTGTAGGTACAAAGTCCATAACTCCACACAGTAGGTCAGACTATCCGTGCTGGGAGAGAAGCCACGTTGTACATGCAGGTATAACAGGTTTCTTGGAGCAGGATTTTTCTTTGCATGAATATCGGGTTAAACCAGAAAGAGATGAAAAGGTACGCTTAGTTTCTTGCTACCACCCCTACTGCGAGCTGCAGTCTGTGTGTTCTAAAACCTTATACCAGCGCAGGGAACACATCTCCTCTTTGCAGAACTGAAAGAAGGGGGAACTTCTGAACGTCAGAGACAGACCTGGACTTCCCAGAAGTCCCATTACTTCACTGTCGTATAGGTCCTGCGTGCATTTGGGGCCAAGGCAACACGTCCGCATCCATCTCAAGAACCTCTGAGGCTTGCCAAATCTATAATTGTCAACATTTCTCTGCTTTGAGCCCAAACTGAAGTTTCAGCAAGTCCAAAGACATTTTATATTATAGTTTTCCTGAAAAGTCTTATTCTTTTCTTATGCACAGTACGTGAATGCAGTCATCACAGTCTTTTCTTAAGCACAATACGTGAACACAATTGTCATGAAAAAATTCTTTCCTCTGCTTTCAAAACATCATTTGTAGTGTTTCAAAGTGTCTAAGCTAGAGCCATGAGAGCTATTGTTTACAGAGATCTGAGCACAAGGCATCGAGGTGACTAGCTACAGTGGAAAATAACTTCTGTTCTGGCAGTTATATATACATTCAATGCAAATTCATGAATGATGGCAGGGCACAAAGAAGGCTGTTCTGCATCTCGACGCTCCTGGAGAAGTACAGTGAAGGAGGAATAGCCCTATAGTTCATCTCAGAGCCTAGCCAGGTGGGCCCTCCACACTAACATTATAATTTTTCTGATGTGTTCCTGAATCCCATGCAGCTGTATCCTTTGTACCTGATGAGAACCAGGGCAGCTTTTAGGAGAGACACAGACCTACAACACTCCCTTATCATCCTATTTTCAGAAAGAAATCTATCCAGCTGGGCTGTAAAAATTCTCCCTAGGAAACACCAAGATGAGAATACTGTATCTATTGATGTAGTTCTTTGGGCACAAAACTCCTCCAAAAAGATGGGAAGCCCTCTACTGTGACTCTGCTTTATTCCATCGTATTCCTTCAGACAGGCCAAGAGGGCTTCAACACCTCATCACACCAGGCCATTCCTTCTAATTGTTTTTCTCCTCATTTTGTTCAGATTTTACTTTCTGACTGCATCTAATTTAAAGAGCAGTATGGATTTCATGTAGTGGAAGGGTTTCATTCCTCATTTTCTTAAGCTCCTAAAATTCATAATTTCCCATAGAATAATCACTTGAAAAATGACTATTGCAATTTGTCGCTAACAGAACTTGCAGAACTGGAGCAAAAGAATTTAAGACTAGCTCAATTTTCAAATTGGTTTGTTCATGAGATGACTCCTTAAATTACTTAATCTTCAAACTGTTAGTGATAAAACAAATGTGCTCTTATCTAATCTGCAACAAATCTTTCCCAAACTGTTACTCTGCCAACTAAGGAACATGCTACCCTTTAAAAATTTATAACAACTGCAGCTAATAAAACCAAGGTTTGGAACCACCTCAGTTTATCTTTGCTGGAAAAATATGAAGATGTCAGAAAGCTCTTTGCCACATTCAGAAGAAAATTGCAGTGCAGCACAAGACTGGAGGATTTTTTTTTCTTGCTTATGCAGTACTACTTTATTACATTAGAGTTTCAGATTTTTCAAATATTATTGTGATTTTAGTTTACAAACTGAGATGTAGTCTCAGAAATATTCAGAAAAACCTTCAGAGATAATACGGTAGATCACAAATAATAATTTGAACTGAGTACATGCCTTTGTACTAAGTTCTACTGCTTTCTAATAAAGCTCTTGTCACCATGAGCCCACACTCAAATTGTGTGACTTCCCTTAGCTGGGAAAGGCAAGGACCGATATATTTGTGAAGAAGCTTTGATTAAGTCAGTATTTGTGATATCTTTGATGCATCTTTTTATCGCTACCCCTATTCTACCTGTTAATAGCAAAATATTTTTCTCTATTGATCCACAAAAGCCCTCATTACCATACTATTGAGGGTCTGTATTTGATTTATCCCAATCATTTTGAAAACAAACCTCTTCTATTAACACAATTTCCTTTTGCTATTAGTCAAGACCCCTTATTAAGTCCACACTGTGTTATTCTCCCAAGAAGTACAGCTCATTATCAGGTCTCTGTCAACATGCACACATTACAAATATTTTATGCATGCAAATGGACAAGCATCCTTGATTCTCTCTAAGTACTACTCCAATAGACTATGACGGATATGCCGCCAAAATCCTTAAGTTTGAATCTTTTCTGCATTTTCCTCTAGAACCCATCCCTTGACTAATTAAATGACAGCCAGATCCATCCAAGAATTCTAAGGCTGAATACAAGTTATGCATTAACTACTAATCCTTTGATTTGGCTTCCTGTTTAGAATTAGAGATCCATCCTGCAGCTCAAGAAACTCATAAATAAAGAAATCTATCAGGCTTTGCTGACACATTGAGTAAACACCTGCAACTGAAGTGTCTTGTTCCATCAGAAGGAAATAAAAGTAATTGGTAACCAATTTGTTTCTGCTTTCTTTCATCTGCTTGTTCTTATCTACAGGCCTTTTCATAACTTCATTCCCTGACAGCCCCCTAAAACTGGGTAAGAAATAAATAAAACATTTAAAAATAAGAGAGCAGATAAGCTATTAAAGAAAGGCAGCACTGCAAGTTTAATATGGTTCCCCAATGATTGTTTCTCAGTTTTATTGTAACTGTATTTAAGAATCTTTTACATTAACCGAGAGGCTGCTTTAAGTATTGCGTTAGACTGGATCTGACAGCACAGCAGCAAAGTTAAGCTAGTTACAATAAAATCTTATGAATAAGGAAGAGTTTAAACAAAAACCATAAATAAGTGAAATCCGTCTCTGCTCCTTAAAGAGAAGGGAAGCTGCGAGGTAATAATTCTAAGAAACAGAGTACAAAGAAAAAGACTGGAACCAAACTTAATCCAGTAGGTAATAAATAGAGAGACAGTGCTACAAATGAACCTGGAACAGAGCTTTGTAGAGAGAAGAGCTGTGTTCTCCTTTAGCATGAACTACTATAAATTACTTTAGTAGAATACAGACCGCAGAGCAGTCTTTAAAATTGTATTGTCAGAAGGCTAGAATAGTGTAGAGAACTGTGTGCTGAATTCCCTCTGCAGTGCCCTACAGAAATGCACGTGCATGAATTCCGAACAACGCCAAGACTTGTATCATTGCCAGAGCAATAACCTCTCCAGGACACTTGCGCAGTTATTACTGGGACTATTACATAAAAGCTAGACTTTACACAATCAGCTATGGCTTAAAACATCTAAATGTCTCTGCTCTAAAATATCTCTTATTCCAAAAGTCCTAAAAAACTCTACACTGTGTGCAGTGTGCTAATTTGCGTTTTATACCAGGATATGACATGCATGGTAACTAGCATTCCCAAATGACAACCTTCTCGCTACAGCAAAACTCCAACACAGAGGCGATGGTGGAAACAAGCACTGAAAGGGCACCAATGTCCCTTTAAAAATATTAAGTCCAAAGTTTCCCTTGGAGTCAAAGGTCTAGGCACGTAGCACCAATTTTAATGGTATTTCCTTCTCCCTTTTGTTGCCTCAGTAATGATATCTGCCCGCCTGTGTGCTCAGGAATGTCCTTGGCCCCCCGACTGACACTTGGAGCAGACAACACACCGAAGTGCTCCTAAAAGGCTTCTTTCAGAAATACAGGCACTTGACATATTAAAACTAGATGCAAGCAAGCTGGGAGTTAATCAGGATTTAATGCATCTAAAAGCCAAGATGTGGAAGCTGCCCAATAAGGATTTTACTACTGTATTTCCCCAACTTCTGATTAAATGTATAGTTTCACAGGGGATTCAGAATCACATCAATGTTTAAAAAAAAAAAATCTATTTGATGAATTTATATTCATGGGGAAGAACAGCTGAATTAATTTGGAAGATAACCCTCCTTCACCTCCTTTGTTCTGTTCTCCGAAGAAAGGTTCAAATGTAAGGTCAATGAAATATTAAGATATCAATTTTATTTCCTATTATACCTCACTCCAGAGCCTGTTTTACTAAAAAACACATTGCCTTGAGAATTACCCATTATAGAAAGGAAGGCTTTTGCTCTTGCTGGTTCCTCTGTGCCGTCTCTCAATTTCGCTTCACAGAAGTACATCCCCACATCAGCAGAGGTTGGGTTGGTGATAGTGAGTCGTCTCCCAAAACTGCTAATGCCACTGGTTATTTTTACTCCATTTCTCTTCCAGGTCATGCTTAGTCTCTCAAGAGGTCTGCCAAGGTTTTAAAAACAAAACAAAACAAGAATACAACAATAAAATATATATATTAGAGAATAATCTTGTCTGCAAGATTATAAAATTTCTCTAAGTCTTCCTCTATGCCTGACATTCACTATTAAAAAGTAAATGCATATATAACTTCTACACATCAAGACTACAGACTACTCAGGTGGCATTATGCAAGTACAGCTAATTGATACAGCAATACAACTTAAGTGCTAATAATTTGATTTCTCTGAGCAAAAAGAGTAAATACCGCTATGGGAAATCAGCTGCCTAAGAAGTGCTTTCATTATAACTCAATTACCAAAACAATATTAATCATATCAAGAACATCTCTGCCCTCAGAGTGGAAAGCGAATCAGTTGGTCGTCTTATCATCCGAGGACCTCAACTATTCACTTCCACTGGAATTCAGTGCTATTCAAGGCCAGCTAGATGGAAACATAAGAGGAATGCTGTGAACTCTGCATTATGGTGCATTATGAAGAGCTGAGCAATAATCACTGTAAAATAAGAGCATCTGTAATAAATTACTTCATAGGACAGGCTTGCTAATTTATTTACTGAGAGGCACAGACTGTTCAACAATATCGCCCTTCATGTCAACAGGCAATATAGCCAAAATATTATTAACCACTAACATAACTTTTTCCTTAAGACAATATCTGCCGGTCGAACAACACTATACTTCTT
Organism: Haliaeetus leucocephalus; assembly: GCF_000737465.1. Lineage (NCBI taxonomy): Eukaryota > Metazoa > Chordata > Aves > Accipitriformes > Accipitridae > Haliaeetus > Haliaeetus leucocephalus. The sequence goes on along the minus strand of NW_010972731.1, from coordinate 5,702,047 downwards.
TTCCTTACCGTGTGAGTAACAGGTGGGAAAGTAACTCTGCCTATATCCTTATTGGGCCAGAAAAATCAATATGTTTAATTCAGTAATGTCGGACAAACAAGATTATTCGTAAGGTTACTTTGAAGAGCAAGCATTCTGCTTCAATCATTACATTAATAAAAAAAATGAAAATAACTTCCTATGTCCTTCTCAGTAAAGGACAGTGCATTAAAACTGGATCTTTATAACCCCCCTGCGGCTTTTACGATACCTTGCATTGGCCACGCACTCCAGCGTGACTTCGCTGCTCCCTGCTACAACGCTAGTATTCTGTGGAGGGATTACAATGACGGGAGCTGCCGTGTCAGACGGGTCTATGGCACCTGCGTGGGCAGAAAGAAACCTCGTGAAGACTCTGCACATCTGCAAACGGCGAGGACTGACACATCGCAGGCAAAGGATCTTGTCAAGCGACGCAGCTGCAAACTTCACTCTTCAACCTCACCATGGATTTTAATCTCCTCATTAAGGGGAGATCTTCAGCATGGCCATTTTTGATGGCTTTCATTATACTGTACAAACACGCTGTTTCAATATACCCAGCTTGGTATCATTCAAAACACGTAACTCGCAAGAACTACTCCCAGATGGAGTGCAAGGGCCATTCTCAAATAGAGAGCAAATAAATTAAGCATCCTAAAGGTTTTCTATTGTTGAGCACTTTTATTTTTATCAAACACTTGCTGACTTATATTTTTAAGACCTTTTCATGTTTTGTTTAATCTTACCACTTCCATACCATTTCAAAAGAGTCTGCCAATACTCATGTTAGTTCTTTAAAAAGATTTTACACACTGGGGAACAAATATAAAATTAACAAAGCAGCATATCACAGCAACTTCAATCCCTTTTTCTTATCAGGAAAGTAAATAACCCAAATCTGCTATTCTTTTGTGAGGCATCACACTGTAAATAATTTAGCTTATGCAACAGTCAGCAGACACTTAAAAAATGGTAAAAAGGCTGCTTGTAAATTTTCTCTGTATACATTTAGTAAGTGAATTAAAATACCCATGTATTCATAGGTACTTTGCTTCAAGCAACTCATTTGGGAAAGAAAAATTAGCTATTTTTTAGCTTGAATAACAGAGTAATAAAATTTTCTAAAGATACAGAATCCAATAAACGAATTATAGAGAAAAGTAATGAAAATAAAACTAAACTGATGGAAAAGCAAGCCAGTTCATCAAACGTTTTCTGCAAAGGAGGCTAACCTGTGCCCATTAAGTAGAAAGTGAAACTGGCAAATGCAAGGTATGTACCCTGACATTCTCTTTTAAGATAATTCCCTAAAGCATAAAAAATGGACAGAAGATTCTTTGCTTCTCTTGTACCCAGCATGCCAAAAGCCCCTTGACATTAGATTTCACTTGTTGGATAGGCAAAGGTTTTGGCAATGGGGCTCAAAGTTCGCGAGGTTAGCAGATTTCTGAACTAGTGAATGACCAAATTTTTACCTTTTGACATTTTTGTAATTGATAGCAAATAGTGTACTATAGGAGATAAAAGCGTGTAGTATCATTTTAAAACCTTAAGAATACCACCCACACTTCTGAATAAATTCAAGCATCCAAGGATAGTACTTAAGGAAGTGGTAAGCAGATACTTATTTCTTCCCATAAATATGCTCCGTTGACCTGACACAGCATCTATATGCAACTTGCATGAGATCCCAAAACCCAAGCTTTTAGTAGATTTCATTTCTGCTCCACAATATTCCTGGAAATATGATGCTATCAGGTAGCAACTCTACCTTCTAAGAAGATTTCCATGGTGGTCTTAGAGGTATTCATGGTGGGAATTTTCCAGATAGTAATTGAAAAAATAGAAAACAAGCTGCGATGAGATTAGTAGCTTGTTACCGATAAGACGGAATAACCTCAGCATTACTGTTCACCTCTACTTCTGCATAAGATGAAGATTTACAACAGTAAATGCTAAAACATCAACAAACAAGTTACTAATTTGGCAGTAATCATTTCTTATCTACATCTGGAAAAGGGGAAAACCACTTGTTTGACTTATCAGCTGCCCTGAAGAATGGCTCAACCCCACTAAAACCAGCCAACGAAGAGAAGCCAGCGTTGTTGTAACCCCTAGGAGTTCACCACACGCGAATGGCTCTTTGTGCAGCGAGCAGATAAGCAGGGGAAAGAGAAGTGCACGTTACTCTGCCTGCAACCAGGAAAACATAAGATTTCTTTGACTTTCTTACTGACCGTAACAAGAATCTAAACAAAGTACGTGCTTAGTTTCATTTTGTACCATCGCTGAAAGAAATCTATTAAAAGCAGGCTGCTGATAAAGATTTTGAGAGAGTGAACTAATATGGATGTGATACAGAGGGCTCATCTAAATGGTTAGTGCTTGGTTTCTAAGTAATATCCCTACAAAGGTCAGCTGCAGATGTAACAAGCATACATAGAAAACAACATTTCAAAGCATTATCTAAACCGTACATAAACAGCATGCATATTTCTATTTCATATTCAAAGACAGTGAAGTTTCCCATTGCAGCACAAAGAAAACTACTTGCCATAAACCACTGGCCTCAATCCTGCCAAATAAAACTCAAGAGGGACATTCCCACGGTTCCTTTTGCAGGGGGCAAGTTTGCAGCTTTGTTTTGCGGCTAATCAAAATATCAAAGGAGGAACTTGGTTTTACTTTAGAGTAAAAGTCTCAATAGGGCTGTAATGTGGGATCTGTGTGTTGCCCCATCCTTTCAGAACTTCATCCTTTTGTAAGAAACCCATAGGTTGGAATATCAGAGTAGCCAGGCTCCTAATCTAGCTAAGGAGTAACACTGTAATTTTGTTTTGATGATGTGACACAGCAAATCAGACTTCAGTTGGGCTGTGGAAGGTAGAGAGTTTCTCAAACAATCAGATAATGAAAAACTACCCAGACTTTCAAAGTTTCTTATCCTACCTGTCAATAAAGCCACTCCATCCCTCTCCTACCTCCTAATGCGCTACACTGACATGATTTTACTTGACTGGTGCTACACTAAAATACAATGCAGAACGTCATTTTTAGTAAACAGACATTTTCTTTGAAAATCCTTTGTAGAAAACAATTGAATTTTTTTCTCCTCTTCACTGTTTACTTCATCAGACTTCTTGTCCCAGTTTCCTAGGGCTCTGCTGTTTCCTTCTGGCTTTTCATCACCTCCTCCTCCTCCTCTGCCTCCCCTCCCTCAGGCAGCTTCTCTGCATTCATCACTGACCATCTCCCCTCCCTGCCATGCCATAGTCCCCTATAGATGCTTCACAATATTTAAGAACTGCTCAACTTCCCATGTATCCTTTATTTTAATGACTGAGCTTCAGTTTCTCTGGAGGAAATATTTATTAAAGGCACTGAAATGGGAGAGCAATACAAATGCATACAAGTACACAGTTATAGTGAGATGCATTTGCTAATAGGGGACCACCATTCCCACCCATATTCTATCTTTCTGAAATAAAAGATCTTCCTTCCTTTCTATCTGCCTTTTGAACCCCTCCTCTCGGCTAAGAAAGCAAAGCAACATTAGGGAAAAACACTGACCCCAGAACTGTAGCCAAGGGATGCCTCACTACTGGACATAATAAGTCTGCGGGGAACTCGTAGGAAGCTGCAGAGACAAGGCTGATCAGCACTGAAGAACACTTAAGGGATGTGCTCTTAAATGTTATTCTAGCCCTTAATAGATGACTGGATGGAAAGACTGCCACAGGCAAGAGTCCTAATCCAAACAGGGACTTTTCTCCAAAAAAGAGCACACTCTGCTTTTTTTTCCCTTTTTTTTTAAATTGTATCTATTTTAGCCACAGCACTCACAGTATTTCCAATCTTCCCTTTGCTTTAAACCTTCTTATTAGACACTGTATTAATTATTACTGGTATCTACCAGGGCCCAGTAACTGAAATGCCTTCAGGACTGGCCCCAACCAATTTTTGAGGCTTGATTATCGTAACTCCAAAGGCTCTGACTCACGAGTGGAGGGAGCTTATCTTGGAGCTGTTTCAGTGGTTCCCGTCCCCAGCTGCTCAGAAAGCAGTTGGTGAACTGCTGCCATTTACAGCCCAAAATATTAAGGTAAATTGGCATCAATATTATTTTTTCCATATTAGACTTTTTTAAAAAGGAGAAAAAAGATCAAAAAAAAGAGCCAAACTCCCCCCCTAAAAATAGAAAATGGAAAAGAAGATCTAGGGTTTTTCTCTCTGTCTAAACATAAACTCCTCTCCAGACTTTGGAATTCAAGAATCTGGCAATCCTGCACAAAGCAGAGATATATTAAGGGAAGAGAGAAAAATAAAGAGTGAACACCTCTTGCACGGTCTATTTGTTTTTATCACCAGTGGCTGTATACGACTGCACAATGCCAATCTTGGATCACACTGAACTTCCCCCTTCCCTCCTCCTGTCTGACCAAGAATGAAACCCGTCCCAAGTGGTCTATAACACAAGGGGTTTTTTTAATACTGACAAGCTGTAGAATTTTTAATCTGTTATATAAATACAATAATTATGGAGACTGGCCTATCATCTCTGAAAAGACAGTGTTTTTATCTCACTGCATATATTGCTATGTAAAGTACAGGGAATTTTAAATATAATTTACAGTTGGTAAAGATCAGAGACTTTATCAAAGCCACTTGGGTGCTTAATTTTCCCAACAGAGATGAAATCCCACTTGGGCCATATGACTGAAAACATAAAAGGTGCTTTCCCCTTCAGCAATGTATAAACATTAGGTTCTTCCCCAGATTTTACATTACAGCATGCAAAGTTTATCTGTATCTGTGTTTGCGGTGCAGAATATTAAGAGTATTACTTCAATGGATGCTCAAATTCATCTCAGAGAGATATGGGGCAAACCAGCCTTAACAGAAGGTGAGAGCAAGTGTTTATCTCTTGAGAAGAAGTAATAGCTTGAGTTCAGACTTGGGAAAAATTAGAAGTCTTATTTTTGAGGCTTGCTTATAGGTCCCAACCCTCTGCAGACACTTAATACAAACAAGGTGACCATGGGTAGCAGGAGGGAGGATGACCTAAATAATCACCCAGATCACCCTCATTTACTTAGTACGGGGTAGAGCCTGGAACGTGATGTTGACTGCTAGTCATTCCTACCCTTAGTTTTAGCTACTACTGCAGTTACTTCTCAGTGTCCTGTTTTCAGGGAAGAAGGGATCCCACAGGAATCAGTATGCAAAAATGAATTTACTTCTTCATATCATGAAATTTGTCTATGGGAGAAAAACACTTCACAGAAAAGATCACCAGCACACTACCCTCAAGCTCACGGAGAAATTGAATACTTTAACAGAACTTTAAGTTATCCTGGGAGAAAAAGATTAGAAAACCTTCACCATAAACTTCCTACAGACTTTCAGACTTGCACAGTATGCAAAAATGCCTTTGCAATTACTATGCAGGATACATGCAAAGCTTCATGTTACCAAATTATGGATACCTATATTAGAAAAAAGCAGAATAGGAGATGAGTCAAATACAAATAGCAAAAATATTACATATAAATAGTTCAACATTATGGCATCAGGAATGTGCAATCTCTGCCTGTGTAACATGGAATATGAGAAAAGAGGAGAAATGACAATCACCCAGCATCTCAGGATTGCTCGAGGGAAAAAAAAAAAAGACCTTACGAATACAAACTGCCTAATGGAACAGATTTCACTTTTTCCAGGTACAGCCTGCAGATAGTTTGGGTTATCAACCCATAATGGATTAATGCCCCTTTCCCTTTTCAGTACAAGATACACAACAGGAATTGGATCCTGATCAATAATAGATTAATTTCCCTTCCCTTTTGCAGTACAAGATGCGCTACAGGAACTGGAGCCTGATCAACAGACTAGCAAATGCTGACAACCACCTGCGGGCACAAGAGAGAAGCATTATGCAAATAATAAAAAAAGTGTATTTCTCAATCATAAAACTCTATCCTAAAACATGGCTTGTCTTACTTGTTCCCTACTTATTAGAGTGATTATTAACAGGTTATACAATAGAAGAGCATTAAGACAATAAAAGCTACCACTTCATTTTTTCACTTTTAATCTAGCAAGGACTGTATTCATTTTCAAGAAAAGGGAAATATGTGATGCTGCTGTGCACTACTGTGCACTGTACAGGTCTCTGCTCAGATTTCTAGATGTAAAGAAAAATAACAGACTTCCCTGTGAGGACTCTTGGTCACATTTGTTTAGTTTGATGAATAACATTAAAACTCCAGACAGTGTTTTTTTGAGTCAAAAGTACATATGTATAAAATAATTAGCAATCTAATGGCACAGAGTTGGTGTATGAAGAATTATGACTTTTCAGTACCTGAGGATATCTTAAGACTCCTCAAACATGTACATATTAACATACTTTCTGATCTTGAACCTTTGAGAAACTAGACTCTAGCCTCAAAAAAAGTAAACAAGCAACAGCATAAAAACTTAGCTTTGTAGATCAAATTTATAGGGAAAGCTGCCTTGTTGTTTGAATCAATCACAGCAAGTGAATTCTTATATATACAGTCCTCATCTTGATCCACACATCAGACATGACTACATATGAATAAAACACAAGATAGGAAAAAGGTTTACAAAACACAACACAAGCAGAACAAGTGAACAATCTAGGGCAGTTATATTTATTGACTCAATATACTCTTGCCAATGTGACTAAGCTTTGCCCACATCAAATCAAACACATGACTCATTTCCACTACAAGTAAAATTTAAAAAAAAAAAGGGAATAAAATAATAAAAACCAGAACAAAATCCAGCAAGTAGATCACAAATTAAATACCCAGTGTATGTATGAGGGGGCATATGGTAAAGAGAAGCTATTACAAGATTTCATCAACAGCTGTTGAGAAAGCCTTGCATAAATTAATCTTGGCTGAATTGCCCATGTCGTAAAGCAGTGCCCGAAAACCTGCACTCCTTCCTTTTCTATCCACCCCTTCTGGGCCTGTGGGATAGGCTGTATATGTTACAACAGTACTTCTGATGCATTTAACTTTGAAAAATAAAGTTACCCAAAGAAATTAACCTACAAAATGTGTGATTTACCCAGTCAAGCTTGCAATTCTGCAAGCAGTTCAAAATGCACTTAACTTCAGGTACTTGGTGGTTGGTTTGAAGAGAGTGAAAATACTTACGTTCCTAGTCCAAGTAGATATATAATATTACAGAAAGACAGTCTTAAAGGAGAAAGTGGAAAAAATATATTATGCAAAACGTTGGCAAGAAGATATTTAATGTGTATGAAGCTTCCTGCTAACTGTGTTTGGAGCAGAGGGCTAGAAAGCACCTCCTGGGTCAGCCTAGTTCCCTCTCTCTCTGATGTCCCACCGTGCAATCCCGTTTCCAAATGTACTGGGGCTTGTGGTAAAAATATTGAGGTTTTTTAACACCACTTTTCTGGTTGGAAAGTTTCCTAGAGCTTTGTTGTTCAACCTGTTAAAACCATTCCTAATTTCCAGCTTAAATGTATTCATGGCCAATGTACCCCATTTGTTCTTCTGCCAAAGCTGTCCTTTAGCTTAAATAGCTGTTTTCTCCCTCTGTGATGTTTATGTCCAAAGTATTTATAGAAAACAATCATACTCCTTCACAGTCTTAATTTTACTTAGCTAAATAAGCCAAACTTTTCTTGTCTGACAAGTTTGAAAGGATTCACTGAAATATATACAAACAAAAGAATAGGAGCAAGGGTAAAAAAAAAAAGGCAACACCCCCCCCCCCCCCCCCAGTATCACACCATCAATGTTTCCAAATGTTTAAACAAATAACAGCCACATTTGTAACAGCTTTTTTTCCCCTTTGTAAGGACTTTCACACAGACTACAAGAGCTGTTAGTTTTAGCCCTAGGGAAAGATTAATGGAGAACTCAACTCTATCCACAAGATGACTTATACCCTTTTGTGTGTAGAAACTACAGCAAAGAAGAGCTTTATATCTTTCATTAGATAAAACAGAGCCTAAAATACAGGTTGAGAAGCTTCTAAAACCTTGTAGAGAGATTTTAGGGTCTATTCCTTGGCATAATGAGACATGGAGGCATAAACACAGTTGATTTACAAACAGAAAATGTGTTGCTGGTGGTGCAACACTGCAGTGCCCAAGGCGAGGAACCACCAGCGGGACGGTTCATGGTGAGACAGTGTCTCCAGCTTGTCTCTCACCAGTTCTGCTCCATAGACTGGGACAGGGATGTGAGATCTGCCTTTTTTTTTTTTTTCCCCCCCCTCCTGATTTTGCCCTTTTTTCTACAGGCCATTAAGTGCAGGTGACCCAGAAATTGCTATTTGGAGGCAAGTCCTCCACAAAACAGACTTGTTCCTCCTCTTCTCTACTACCGGAGGTCTACAAACCCACTTGGTATTTTAGGACTACTTCAGAAATAAATTTCTAGTGTTGTCCCATGTAGTTTTAAGGAAATTAAGCCACTGCTTAGTTACACAGCTCCCTGTGATGATTCAGCAGCTAAATTCAAAAGCAGACCAAATTTCTGCTCCAACACTCTGAAATTCCCTTCTCACAACTCCTTGTGCAAAAAGAGCAATTTGGAAGTTCAGTCTCTGTCACTGACCTGACCTTCCCCCATGCACAGTGAGGGGTTTCTTTCTGCCTAGAAACTTATCATCCAGCACATCATTAGAGCTTTTAACATGAAAAAATATATAGCCTCAAGCTATTCTAGCTAAAGAACACTCAGGTGGCTTTTCAATTCACCAGATAGCTTTAATATCGGCTCTATAAGTGGATAGAGTGTGTAATCTTATTCAACAGCAGTTAAAAGGGGGGGAAAAAAACATATCCCTGGTCTAGCAGTGGAATCTATTAGCCTCAGAGTCATCTTCAAAGTGATGCAAAAGGCAACAGGTAGAGCAGCCCAGTGCAGCCAGCCGGCAGGGCGAGCGGCACCTCTGCAGTCGGCATCCAGAACCTTTGGGTTTTTAGCAGTATAATCCAAAACATGCTTACGTTTAAAAAGATTTTAAAATAACTCATCAGTGGAAATGATTTTTAAGAGGCTGTATATTTTTACGATGCACTTTAGCGCATCGTAAGAGAAGCATCCTTTTAAATATAAACAGGCGTGCATTTAGGAGGAGGAGGAAACAGGTTTGAGGGATCTGGCAGCGGCTGCATGGATTTCTGCAGCAGACAGCAAGAGTCACTTTCTCCCGAGGACAAAACCAAGCTTTTAACAGCTTACAGCCTTGGGGCTTCATGGATCTGGATATTTACCACTGGCCTTCTTAATAAAGGTAAATTAAGTTAATAAACCACACATCAGTAATTGGACATTAAATAAACTAGAACTGTCAGTTAATCATAACGTCCAGAAATGCAAAATTCAGGGGTGAGACAAGAGCTGAGAGAAGAAATGAAGAAGGAAAGCTGAGCTGGGGACAAGGCTGTGTTACAGGACTCAGAGAACCACTGCTATTGCAGATGCTGGAGTTCTTACCAGCAGATTCTGGTTTACTGTTAAGCAGCAGGAAAGAAAGAGAAATGAGAGACAATAAAATGCTGTCCTCTGTTTTCAAATGTATCTGTGTATGTGGCTTCGTTTTTTTAAATAAATGCATTTCTTAACTCCTTACTTTGGCACAAATAAAATCATACAATTGACAATCTAGTTCCTCGTTCTCCTTTAAACTTGTAACAAGTTTACACATTCTTCTACTTAGAAATGAAAGGGTGGTAACAAACAAAAAAAGAGAAAAGAGGAAAAAAAAGAGCCGTTCTCATCTATCCTTCACCAGACTTAAGTAGAGAAAAGCATCTGCAGTGACTTCAGGGGAAATTATTTAAGAAGTGCCTTCAAGAATTTATTTTATGACAACAACAATTGAAGCACTATTTTCACAGGGAAGATTTAAGATTAAATACGCTCCGTAGAGCATAAACCAAATAGGTACGATTGATCATATGTGAGTTTCTAAGATCTATTTCTTTGTAGCATTTTTTTAAATGAACCTGATGTTGTGGTGCAGTACATTGGAAGCAGACACTTGCCCATATATACTGATCCTCTGACAAATAGTCCTGATGAAGCTAAAATTAATTTCAGTTAGGCTCCAAGTTTAAAAAAAGTTGGAATTCTCTAGCATCAACTTAGATTCAGAAGAATGCTATTAAATACCTGGCAAATACATGAAAATAATAAGCATTATTGGATTTTAGATATTTCCTTAGGCCTGGATATCTACTGTACCTGGCTGCTTGTTTAAAAATCTGTAATCTTCCTGAAAGATTAAAGAAAAGAATTTAAACCTGCCGTCACTGAGAATAAGCAGAAGACAAATCTGAAAGTGTTCCCCAGTTGATCTGTCCTTCACAATGAAGGAAAGGGCTTTTGTGTCACAGAGATTTGATGCCAGTAAACGCATACAGGCCACCAAATCGGCCATCATTATCTAAAAAGCGTACATAAGAGACACTCACTTAAAGCCATACAAGTACATTTTTGCAGTTACTGGATAAGCAAGGTGTTGATCAAAGCTTTCTCCAGAAAATCCAATTTAAGAGCAGGGATTAAAATTCACTACATATAAACACCTTTGAACATTAAAAGAAAAAAAACCAAACAACCGAATTTAAAAACCTGTCCTCAGATCCTAGATGCTACAGGCACGGAACAATTTAAGAAGGCTTGAAGGAGAACACTTCTACAGATATTTACAACATTGAACTAAATAGGCAGTTTGGTTCTTTGTTGCTGAACTACTATTCAAACCAAGATGCACTCACTGAACAGCATTTTTAAGCTCAAGGTCAACTCTTGCTGCATTCTATTTTTATATATATATGAGAAACATGTTTTGGGATCCAGATTGCTACCTTGCTCCCAAAGGTCTGCTATTTCCAAGTCTTTACATAAAGAGAGCAGATCTGAAAAACAAGATACCCCACAGCCTTCTTCCAACAGCTAACTCAACTCAACATATGGAATGACTTGTCAAAATAATATTTTGAGAAATAGGTTATCAGGGGCCTCAGGTCCACTCCATATGGTCTAAAGTTCTCCATCCCCCTGACCATAACGTGCTACTTTGTCCACTTTCTTCTATAAAGGGATACAATCCTTAATAAAAGCAGAGTTGTTCAGGTCACAGACATTCAGAAGCAAGTAAAATTTCATTTATATATTTAGAGTACTGTAAAATAAAGAAGCGGGGCAAAACCACTCACACAGCAGAGCTCAGAATCCAAAGAAATATTTTTCTATCAAAAGAAAGAATTTTTCTTCCTCTTTATAGCATAGATGTTCTTCTAAATAAAGTGCAGCTTTCCCTTTGCAGCCTTTGTGATTATCAATCTTTGGTTATTTTATAATATAAGGTTGCCTCAGACCTCAGCAGGGAGAAAAATACACATTGCTGTATTTCCTCTGTAGCAAGAACAAAACAAGTGTGAAAGCAAAGAATGTTCCAAAAGAGCAAAGAATAACCCTGCTAAAGAAAGTCTACAAACTTATTCATTCAAAAATAATTCCTCAGATGGATAAGCATTTAATTTTCTGAAGTGAGAATAAACCAGTGTCTCTCTTCTCTGGAAGATGGAATAGGTTTTTGTATCTGCCTATTTATACACAGTACAGAAATGCCTTCTCAGAGAACGCTGCAAGTACTGTAAAAAGAAATCTAAGGGGAAGTTATTACTCAAGGCTCTTTGTTAGTATTTCTGCAGCATGGGTAGTGTCAGCATTGTTAAAAATAAATTGTTAGTCGTACCTTACTTGGCCAGTACAAATGCTGTTTGCATTAATGTACTTATAATTTCCTATCTGCTGTTCCCAGATAAGAGAGGAGTTTAAGAGTATGATGTCTTTTCGATCTTGCATTGACTTCTTCCCCTCTCCAGAAAGGGCTGGGTCACTGTTTGCAGCTGTATGGATGGCAAACAGCCTCTCCTGCATATGACAAGGACTCATTGCTTTGATAGTGAAAAACCAGAAGCTTATTTCCACAGGGTGCTCTTGTCTCCCAGCTCATCCAAAACTTTGCATTTCATGCTGCTTCTTATTTGAAATTTCTATCATCATAATATGACACTAGGATGTCACAACAGAATTACAGTTAATAAGGAAAATTAGGGGGAATAAATGAGAGATAAAATGAGAAAGTGGTACACTAGGAAATGTGCCGTTGTCTAAGACATGAATTTATACATCGTTGAGATACAAGTGACATCTATTTCATTTTGGTTTAAAAAGAAATACATTCACCCCTAGGTTTAGAAACATACTGTCACTTTCCAAAATGTCCTTGGGTTATCAGTTTGCAATTAATTGGCAACGTGTGATTAGGCAGAACACAACAACATTGTTTAGATTTAATCAACCCATTTTATTCAGACTTGCCCCGAAAATAACACTTAACAACACGATTCTGCTATCCAGATGGTAATGGGCTGTGTTAGTGCAGAACTATCAAACATCAGAGCAACTACAACAGTACAAAAATGTTGCAGGGTCCACTTGACAACAAAACATTGTCGCTTGCCTTCCCTCATACACATACCATCTCCTAAAAGTACTTACACAGAATGAAGAAGGATGAATCACTTCACTTATATACACACATAAAACGCATTTAGGTATGGATTAAAATTATACTAAGCAGCTAAAACGAAACTGGAAGCCAGGATGGGAAATGCCGGCTGTAGCTAGCACCTGGTCCCTAAATTCTGTAGGGGATGCCCATTCGCCTCCAGTGCAGAGCTAGTTTTGCCTTGTTCTGCTTCGTGACTTCTGCCCGGCTTTTTGATTGTACTATTAGTTCTGCAAACTCAGTGCATTCATACCTATCTTCAGCAAAAGAAAATGCTACATGAATAAATCACATGTAATATCAAAAGCTAGTGCTGGCCTCTCTACAGGCTACTGGAAACACCCTATGGAGTGTCACATAATTGATTTATCTCCTCTCCTCTCTTTCAAAAGTAATTATAAAGAAGAGATTAAGGTGTGCCAGACCATTTGGCTATTCGGGAGCCAAAGAATTTTACAGCATAGACCAAATTTAAGACAATAAAATGTGTTACCTACTGAACCACAAAATCTCCGAGAAACCTCATAAATACAAGCAGCTTTTCAAAATAAACTATCATCTCTCCCTCCCTACTGCCTCCAAAGCCTGTAACCCCAAAAACAAAAAACCTGAAGAAAACAAAGCCCAGTGATATATAAAAGTACAACTGAAGCATTTTTGGCATTTCTCTATCACTCTTAAAAATAGTAATAATCTTGAGCTATTGAAGTTGCTGAAAGAAAATAAAAATCAATGCATTTTCACTTAGCGCTTTTGGAAAAGAAAAAGATTACTTGGTATTTCAGCAAAATGCTTTAATGCAGCTTTGTAACAGAGCCCACCATAACTTACAAATAAAACTCTTCACACTCAAGCATTTACTGCACCCCAGAACTTGATACTTGGAAGGGAATACAGGCAAGACTGCATTTCCCAATGTGAAGTGGGCAGAGCACTTACTGGTACCAGTATTGTGTCCAGGCTACATAACCTGCAGTGTTCTGGGACTCTGTAAACAGCTGCCCCGTGCTCTCATGGGGCATACACATAAGACAGGGACTTTAGACATACCTACTGAGGATTTTATACATGTAATAAAGCAATTTATTTCACACAACGTGGAAATTGCCTTGGGTTTATGCTTTCCTTGATTACCACTTAAGCCTCAATCCAGCAAGCAATGATGCACAAATTGAGATTGGGGTTTTGTTGTTAATTGGGGGGGGAGGCTGTGGGTTTGGGGTTTTTTTGTGTGTGTGTCTTTCTTTTTTAATAACATAAATGGAAAAATTTACAAGCTTCAACTTCAATGTGTACCCAAAGCTCTAGAAATGTGGGCTTTTAAGTGTTTCTCTGCATTTCCCATTTTTTTGCTGGTCACAAATTTTAGGTTTGTAACCATGTGCAGGATAAAAATGACCAGATTTCTGATAGACATTAAGAGTCTTCTGCAAATCATTTTAAACTACTCAAAGCTGTCTTTGGAAGTGGTAAACAGTTGAACTTTCCCTTAATACAGGCAAGGTGAACATAAAATCGTACATTTTATAGTGAATCACACGTATCGCATATAATAATTAATAGCAATAGCCAATGTAAAAGACAACAAGAAAAAATAGCACCTTGCAAACAAATCTGTTTCTTGTCTCATATAGGAGAGTCACCAAAAATGCTTTAAAACAAATGTTTATAAATGCCAACAATTTTTCTATTGTTTCTGATTCTTCTCTATGCATACAAATGCATAAAACGTAAAACCCAGCAAAGAGGTAAAGTGGAACATTTAAAAAAGCTGATTTAATTCTGCACAAAACCTTTACTCCTACCATTAAAAAGTACAATTTATTACCACTGGAAAGCATAAGGAGTAGAAAGTGCTCTTGAAAAATAATAACTGCTTCTACCAGCACACCAGAGACCTCTACAGAAGATGTAGGAACCATTATCTCCATTTTACATGTGGTGAAAATGAGGCAAGGACAAACATTACTGAAATGAGGCTACAGCAGGTGAAAGTCTGACCTGTTTACTATGACCTTTTAACATTTTAGGCTATACTCAAATACAAGATGGAAAACTTTTTTTTTCTTTCCAATCTCCAACTGGAAGAAGAAGATGCTATATAACATCCATAGGGAACTTGCAAGCTCTGAAGCTGTCTCCCCTTCTCACACTCCCTTTGCAGGTCAGCTCTCAGTTGAAAGATTTGTTAATGTGATATGGCAATCTAAATTAAATTCTACTGCAAATTTTCAGACAACGCTGGACAGTTATTCACCGCATCTCTGGTCAAGAGCAGACAGGATAGGGGAAAAAGACAGTGTATTCTCCCAGGTTTTATCATAGGCGATGCCAGTATGAGAATAAAACAGGCAATTTGCATTTCTCAGAGTTAGTGTTTCAAGTTGCCTGCAAACTCTGGCACATGTGATCACACCAGTTTAACTGAGCTTTAGCTATTATAAGCATTACATATGAATGCCTAAACCCTAGATCATAATGTACGTTAAGGCCATTCAAACAGCATGTTACATTCTAGAGTTAAAAATCTGCTTTCCTGCTCCTCTATCTCTACAGTAGTTTTCTGCCATATCTTTCTTTTGTACTTTATCAAACAGATCAAATGTATATAGTCAACATATTTAAAGATAAAAAAGCCAGAATGAAAACCAGTCTGAAACATCCCAGAACATGGATGCAGTCGGTGGGTATTTCTGCCGTTAGCGAGTGCTCGCACTCACTGCCTGCCCTGAGACCGAGCCAGCAAAGGAGCCCGGGGCCGGAGGGACCGCTGTGCTCACGCCTCTGAACTGGGTCCTGCCAAGATGCAAACCAGCAGCATCTCTTTGCCTTTCCAATTTTCCTGTGAACAAAGACCTGCTCAGTGTCACACGCTCAAAAAATCAACTCTTGGTTGCTATTTACTTCCACACAGCAGTTGGAGGAGCATCAGTCCCAGCTGGAACGTGGGCCAGCGCTGCCGAAAGGCCAGCACTGGAGCCCGGAGTGCACCAGCAGGCTCTGCGGCCTTTTCCTCCCTCCTGGGTGTCACTGCCTGCCATCAAGGTCAGGTCTGACATGGCGCAGCTGGCTAACCTTGGATCAGGCTGCTGGGAAAACAACTAAATTGTGAGAGTTGCGTGAGAAAGAGCTGCGAGAAATCTCATCCGGGTCCTCCACCCGTCAACAGAGGAGCTGCATCTAAACTCAGGACCTCGGTCCTTGCCTGAGCAATGTTGTAGGTATGCTGGCACCCAAGCCTTGTACCTTGCTGACCTGACCTCCTGGCTTTAGGTTGGACCTGCCCTGTCACTATGGATTTGTCTGGTGAGGACTGTTGGGCATATTCCTTCTTCAGACAGCGTAGGGCTGGGTCCCGCGTCAGGGAGGACCTTGCTGCTGCTGCCCTGCTGTCACCCTCGGCTCCTGACTCTCCTCTTGCAGACCAGCTTGCCCCGGCTGCTCCCTGACAGCCGGCATTCAAAGAGCAGGCTCGGGATTTGCCACTTTCACACGGTAGCAAGGCAGGTTAATGTATTTCTTAAAATCTGAGACCATTAACTTATTGCTCAGATGTAGCTCTATCTGTAACCACTTGGATTAGAAGCTCAAAAAAATTAGGTACCGATGATGAAAGGAAATACCGCAGCATCACAACACACACATAAAAATAAGGATCATCTACCTGACCCCTGAAAAAGCCTAAGCCTGACCCTTGATAGCCAATGGCAAGTGATATTTCTTGCCTCAAAGAGCATTCTTCTGAAAACTAAAAAATGGTTAAATGAGATGCTGGGTAAACTGCTGTTGCTTTGCCTATCTTTTGAGTGTATTGCTGTCAACAGCTGGATGAGCGCACTAGGTATAACAGGCTGGGTGGACAGGGCTACTGGCGTATCACTGGTAAACTACATATACTAGTACACTATATTCTTCAAAGATAATTTATATTAGGGAAGTCTCCTGGGTAGGAATTCAATTTTTTTATTTGCACACAAAAATGGTTTCTGAAGACATAACTTAGGATGAGTTTGTTTCTCACTAATCACTTGATTACCACAACCAAAAGTTGGAACTGGGACAAAAGTACTTAGAGCTTAAATGACAGATGTCATCCCATTTCTGAGAGGATGTTAAGGGATATTCGAGAAGGGATATGACTTTCTCTTTAGAAAGAATGAAAACTAAATTGAATTTTCTCTCTGTAACCTTTATAAATCACAGTTTCCATTTGTCTGTGGTGACAGATTCCTGTATTTCCCAGAGGAAAATACAATTTTCCTTGAGGAAGGGGAAGCAAAAGAGAAAGTGAATCAAAATGTTTTCATTCTTTCAGTTCTTTCAAGGACCACTTTCTAAGGAAGCAACTTGATGAATTCATCCATACGGCTGCCCTTTCCCAGGGGTCTTGTACTTACAGATGTGTCTGCAGTGTGGGATTAAGTTCCCTAGGCCACCAGAAAGGAAAAGGGACACAGTAAATACATTAGTATTTAGTACATCACTCTTTAACATAACTTTGAAGACTTGATTCAGCAATCCATCAAAAAACTATTCCTTCTAATGGAGGAATATTAATATGAATTCGATCTAGATGTTCTCCAGCCCTCTCCAGATGTTCTTCTGGCCACTGAGTTATTCCTCTGCTCACTGACAGAGTTCACACAGAGCTGTCTCACTGAACACACGCATGCATACATCTGCATACATTTGGGCAGCTTTAGGGTGGGGTTTTTTTCTAGACCAAGGACTAAGAAAATCAGAGAGTAAGCAATACCCTGAATGCTGGGGATGCATAGAATGATCTGTCGAGTTTCATAAAAACTTCTCCCCTTCATGAATGCCCCTGGTTTGGGAGGAGAAGACTTTTTGAAAGACATGTTACTAACTTTTATAATGAAAGCTAGAATCCTCAACCCTTCTCATAACATTACAGGAAAAACATCCGAAGATGAAAAGGCACATTCAATTCAACAAAGCACAAATATATGTTACCCTTATTTGATGATCAGCTTCAGGTTAAACCTGTCTGCCTTGAGACTGGAGATTAATAGTGATAGCTTCTTTTAATGACTGTAGAAATGCCACAGTGCCTGCCAATAACAACTTGAGCAATGAACAGGTTGCTACAGAATGTATTGTTTATGCACCAGTGACTGCAGTCTCTATACAGAAAATTTAATAGACCCTTTTTTCCCTCTCAGCAAGCTTATGTGGTTGGGGATTTAGAACTGCATTACTCCTTATGACCTGACTTATTTATCATGTCAATCATAGTAATGATGTGTCAAAATTATCACAATTCTGAAGCTTTCCCTTTATCATCATTTTGGGAGTGTTCTTTCTCAGCATTATAAGTACATATGACAGAAGAGACATCAGAGGCATAGATTTCATGCATGGCTCTAACAAAATCACAGGGTTAAATAGCTACTTCTAGAGCCAAAGCACCATGGAATAACTTCTTCCATTTTTCTAATTCAGTTCTTGTAATAGCAGCTAGACACACAGCTGCAACTGCAATTAAGGAGAAAAGATGGGGAATAAAACTGCACAGAGTCAATTGCCAAAGGTCAAATTAAGATGCTGGAATTTGCAGGTCCTGACCCACCTAACACCATGCACTTGGCCTTCTGATACCACCAGTCAGATTTAAAATTACAACTGTAGCAATTAGTAAGACTGAAGAATTAGACGAGCGGGTTACTTATTGGTGAGATTGTCCTTCCCTGTCTAAGCAAAAAGCTTCGTCAAGGACTCCAGTTAGGGAAGGGAAAATAATGCAGATAGAGGGATTTAGCCCTTGCTGATACAGAAGTTTCAGACAAGTGTTCATGCAAGGTCACAGCCAGGCTGATGAAGGTGACTGTCTCAGCAGCTCAGGTGCAGCATTCCTCAGCACAGATTTCTGAACAAAATACCGGACTGCATCAACACCAGGTTATTGACTCAGAGAAATTAAAGGATGAGAAATAGTTAACCACAGGAGTTCTGTCAGAGGGACAACATATATTCTTTTGGTTCAATTTTCTAGAGCCTGAGGTCTGAAAGAGATGGAAGCCTCTTTGAAAGGGTCTGGACAGCATTCTAAATTTCATGTACCATAAGTTTCTCTCAGTCACAGAAGATTAATTCACCATTTATTCTGTAGGCTAGCAAGAACTCAGAAAGCAGGTAGTGTGTGCTGTCCTGGAGGAGAGAGACAGCAAAACCCTCTGAGGCTTGTAACTGTGGCTGAAACCATTTTTAAATGTAGTTACAGTCAAAGAGAGTTTTAACAAGTTTGAATGCACACCTAACATCGTTACATCCTGAAATACGGATTGTCTAACCAGTAGCCTGCGTTACAGCATAATTTTTGCTACAATAGCTGTCTGAAATGATACTAAACCCCAGCTAACTCTAGACAGGTTGAAAAATACCTGTCAAGTACAGTTCCGGCAGCATCACCATGAAGCCTGTTTGAAGTGTCCAACCTATGGATCAGCAAAAATACATAGCTTAATAAAGACTATTAAAACAGAAACAGCTTGTTCTGTGGAAACTCTGATGGAGCTGCAGAACACTTGCCGCTGCATTACAAGGGTGAGCATGTCTCAAAGGACCCTAGAATCAATAAAAGAGAAATGGCATGGCCCTCCACCAGGTAGAGGTAAGACAGACAGGTCTACAAAATGAACTGACAACGGATGGCAAGAATTGCTTAGTTAGGAGAAGTAAAGCTGTAGGAGCAGTTACTCACTGGAAGGAGATTTAAGTTAAGCATATAACCTAATGTTATTCCAAAAATAATTACAAGCAAGCAACCCTAAGCAAGATCTCAAAAAAAAATTATTTCTAAATAAGTTAAGATTTGGGCTGGAATAGAATGAACATTTCACAATTTAACATGTGTAGAGTATTTGCTGGTACTCTGGGGTGCTTCCTTTGGAAAATAAATTACAGTGCAAAGGCATTCTCATATTGCAGATTCACTGGACTTTCAAACCTCAAAACCAATCCATCTTCACCTCAGGGAAACCCATCACCTTAGGGCACTTCTCTGAATATTTGGGATTGTAAACTTCCAAAGATAACCAATGCAGACCTGACCACCAACTTGCCTACCACATCTTGTCACCCACGTACTAACAAAATGTTTAATGTAGTCATTATTTTAGTGTCTAGGATAAGAAAGGAAATCTTGGAACTACATTTCCAATTCCCAATTAAAAGATAGATTTTCAAACCTGCACTCACAAAATTATATTCATTCTCACATGCAGATACACACCCTTGTAGAGAAGCCAAGATCTGTTCTTTGTCTCTGTACAGGTTTAGAACTGCACACTACTAAATACAGGCATAATGGGTCAGATCGTCAGACAGAATATTTTTGTACTGATCCATTTAAATTCAGGAGACAAAGTAATTTATTTTATCTTACGATTTTGTGTATATCTATATTTGTATATAAATCCAGTCATGATAACTCCATCTCTTAAAGAAATGCTGTTGTCCAGAAGTGAAGGAATGGTTTGCCGAATGAGTAATTCCTGACAGAAAATGAGATTTGTTCAGAACACTGAGAGGAAGCTGATGAGCACTACTGCTTGGTTGGAGTTTTCAGGCTAAAAGTCACAAGCGCCTGCTTCACCGGAGAAGAGTTCCCAAGGGCAAAAGCTGGTGAAGACCCACAAGACTACCTGCTGCAGAAAGGGTCGGTCACCTTTGGAATGTGACAGCAGAATCGTTAAAGCCAGGACATGAGACCACAGGCCTTATCTTAAGGTATAAATCCAACTTAAGGTTCATGGGTTACAAGAAATTAAAATAAAGTCAAAATAAAGTTCAAAGGGAAATCAGTCTAGACCTGCCTACAGCAGTTATCTCTTCTCCTATGGCCAGAAGAGTTTGAAAATTGCTGTCACAATTGTGAGAGAGAGAGAGAGAGAGAGAGAGAGAGAGAGAGAGAGATAAACCCCATATACATTTATAAAACTGCATTTCAGGGTTCATATCATATGATAATTTTATGGCTAAGAAAATACCAGCTGGCCGAACAACTGCAGAAATGCATTTTAACCTGCTCAGTGGCACACACAAACACCCTCCCTCTTTCTTTCCTTTTGGAGATGTTTGCTAATTTGACAACATGCTTTAATATTCGTAAGGTAGTAACTGTAACTGTGATAGCATCAAGATCAATTTTCATTACTGGTGCCATGATTACCTTTCATTCATACCCCAAGACAGCCCTTCTAACGGGAAGTGTTTGCAAAACAAGTTATACTATCATATATTTGTGCTTTCTTGGTCAAAAAGAACAGCTGGAGAGTTAACTTCCAACAGACCTCAATCTTCTTTTAAAATTGATTTTTGCAAGTGAGAATTGTAGTCTTACTGTTTCAATACCTTAACTGAGAACTGATAAGGTTGAAACATGTATCTCGATCTACTTAAATAAAAGGTAAAATTAGCCAAAGTCTCTGCAAGAGTAGAATCTGTAGCACAAATTTCATCTAATTACTTTCCTGCCATTGAAGAGTCCTCAAACGTACTCTGGTGTCTCTTGTTCTGTTCCTGAGATACGTTCCCAATTAATCGCTCAAAGACTGAAGTACTTCGGTGTTGTGCTCAATATAGGATATCTCAGTGAAATTTAATGACCTATTATATACAGAAGGTCAGATCAGATTACTGCATACTTTCATATAGCTTCAGATTAAAAAAATCTGTCATCAAAAGACATGCTTCAATATCTACAGAAACAACTCTGCAATATCCTCACCATTTCACGCTACAGCCATCTACAGCTAGACTGAGCACAACAAAAGCAAGTGGCAGTGAGGGTATCACATGTACCGCTCCAGTCCTCAGCCCAGCCCAGCCCAAGCCCAAGGCATACTCTGGAACAGCGTGGGGAATGCTCCGGAATGCCTGTGCTGTGTCTACAGGTACATCACACCAAAGGAAAGTCTATTATCTTTGCTGTACCCCCTGTAGTGCTGGTAACGGCAAATAAGCTGTGTCATATTTCTCAGGAATTTCCAAATAAAGTATCATTTCCATTATGAGCTCAGTGGACAACAAAAGTGTGAAAGTATTTCATGAGGTGAAAATAATATATATAAAATTCACAAAAGCAAGAAAGCTTGATGTCTTCCTTAACATCATATTGAGGCTGAATTGGGTTTCATGGTGGTTTAATCAATATAAACCCACTTTAAAAAAATAACATCATCTTGAGTGACTTAAATCTACAAAAGTGAAGAAATTAGCCAATCCGATTGTACGGATCATTTCTCAACGTTCCATTTAGCTTTTAATTACCCAACAGACTGTAATAGCTGCTTTGGAGCTATTACACTCCATCGTGTCAATTTGGCTGCTACAAATGCACAGCACAAAGTCCTCAAGCTAAAAATCATTATGAAATTATTGTTGAAAAAGATTGTTGGGCATGTGCAATAGCTAGCTTTTGAACTTCTATGTTTTACAATTTCTCTTTTTTATAAATAGCTAGAGCAATTAGATGCTGTTATGCAGCTATTCAAAACCTTTCAGTTTTGAGATCCAAAGCATTTCTTGAGTTATAGAACTGTAAAAATTCAGTTAAATTGGCAAAGTTCTGTTTGCAGTCTGTCATAGCCTCATATTTTCTTTTTACTTCTGTATACAATCCATTCAAGTCTCATTTTTTACATAATGTTCCATCAGATAAAACACCAGAAAATATTTTAGAAAGTAAATGCAAGAAAACTTTGAAAAAATCAGGTCTGCACTAGAAGCTGCAGAATACCAAGAAACAGATGCATGTATAGATGAACAAAATTCAAAGCATTAAGTAGCACACCCAGCCTTTCCTGGACACTAGATTAAAAAGGGAAAGAAAGAATTTAGGAACACGAGAATGCAAAGATAAATGAAGCTTCATGTAAATCACAAGCCTAAAATAACAAGGAAATTGTATTTGTGGGATTTGCAGAGAATAAGCAATCAAACGGTTTATGGATTTGAGAGAAAGCGAGCTGTATCTAGGTGAGATTTTCTCAGTTGTGCTCCCCAAATCACAGAAACTTCAGCTCAGAGCACAGAATAGACTCAAACTGGAATGGAGTCTTGTCAAGGACATGGACTAGGACTTCACAGAGTAACAGTTCATCAAACAAAATGAAACAGACTGACACTGTCTCAAAGATCTTGCAGTGCAAGTATAAGACAGAAGTCCTCCTCCCAAAGATGATATTGCCAAACAAGAAAGCAGAAGGAAATTTTTCAACTCTATATGACAGCATATTAACTTGCTGGATCATGCTCAAAGTTTCTTGCAGGCATCCCAGCACAGAAACACGTCCAGGTTTTTTGTAGTACTAATGAGACAAATTCACAGGATTAGGTGGGGTTTTTTTTCTTGAGTATAAGTCAGGAACAGCATAGGAATTAGCACAGGTGGGACTCTTTGAAAACAGAAGCAGCAGGTAACAGGCTGGCAAGTGGCTGACTGGAGCCAGAAGCTGATCTCTCCTTGCTGCCTCCAGGACAGGAAAGATGATAAACCACCTCAAAAGTGGGGAAGAGGGAGACAAACTGTGGGACACAAAACATGAGTGTAAACATCAAAGCCATACTGAAGATCAGCTTTCTGAAGTCTTTAGACAACAACGACAAAAAAAGCAGCATTGCAGTAATTGAAATATGAGTTAAGAGCTTCGACAAGAGTTTCAGATTTATTGGAAAGGCTGTATCATCACAGGACTATTAAAAGTAATAGGAATTTGTAAATAATGGATACAACATAAATACGAGGGATCTAGAAAGATGACAGAGTAAGTAATTTCTAGACACTGACATCCTTTAGGACAAGCAGCATGTTTATGTTCTCTGGGGAATTGGAAAAGAATGAGAGGAAGAGGTGTGGCAGGATCTGCAAAAACTGCTATGGCAAGATAAATCTGAGTTTTCAGAAGTGGTTGAAAAATGGCTGATAAATATCAAAGAGATTAAGAGGAAGGGCAAAAAAAAGATACCCCCAGAAAGCTGAAATAGGGATAAGGTGGGAGTTCTCTCAAAGAGTGATTAGATTGATAAGAAATCAAGCAAGGATGGTGTCAAAGAAGCAGAAGCAGTCAAGATTTCAAGAAGAATGCACTAAAGCATCAAAAGAGATTACTACTCCTTTTGTTATTTGAACTGGTGTTAAGGACCAATAGTAAAAAGCAAAAGATCAGGTGAAATAAGCCTCTGTACTATCAACTTTTACATAAAACTAACAAAGTTAAATATCTTGGATAGACTGTGTACTTAAAATAACAAGAAGTTTACAAATTTCCCTTTATTATTTCACTATTAAGACAACAAAGAAGAGCACAAAAGGTTTAGAGAAGAAAGGTACAGAAAGCAAGTCCTTGGAAAGGGCTGAAACACAGGACCTCAATTTTGAAATGGATGCAAAACCGACTAGCAAAGCATCGAAGGTGAAACGTGACTGTGGTGCCACAGAGAAACTTACTGAAATACTTTCATTATACAACATGGAAATTAATGCTATGAAAAAATTAAGGCATCAAAAGTTTTCATTCCTACAGCTGTGTATTTTAATGATGCTGACTGGCTTTATAGCATGCAGACATTATTACTAGCAAAGTCAGTTCACCAGAAAACAGAGGCCTTTGTAGGCAGAGAACAATTTGGGTGTCTGTAACTCTGCTTGAAAAACAATTTTTTTATAAGAGGTGGCTATGAAACGCTATTGTTGGGGAGTGAAGTAACAACACAGTATGATAGTCTATTTTTGTTTTCTCTTTAAAAATGTAAGAAAAACTAATCCTGCAATTCTGCACATTGTTTGCTGAACACAGATGCAAAGTACTGCACACTCCACAGAAACCTGCTGATGCAGCACAGTGCCAAAAAGCCAGGCACATAGCGCGCGTGGCATCTCCTACAACACAAAAAGAAACAGTTCTTCCACTGCTGCTTTCAGGAAAAATTAACAACATTCTTGGACAGCTTCTCAGCTGTCCAAAATATTCATTTCTACCAGTCTCCTCTCTTACTTTGCTTTCAAAGAAATTTTACCTCCCAGGTCATGTAGGTACAACACACAATTGGAGGTGTACGTCTGAGAGGTATCTATAACTAAAAGAAGAGGCTTAACGTCTACCTGTTATTAACAAGTAAATGTAAGGGAGGAAGAAAAAGCAAAATTACATCTCAGAATATAAGAACAATCAGCATCTTGATTATCAAGCATGAAAAGGTGCACAGCTCAATACAATGGACAAATATACACAGTGAGATAGCCAAACTCTTATTAGGCTGAATAGAGATGTGTTTTGAGTAACAAATACGACATGCAATGCTTTTTTAAGCCTCTACACTCCTTAGGTGAAAGTTAATTCAAAAAGGTCACTGTCAACATAGGAAAAACGTGTCCTTGCTCAAAAACAGCTCTTTAATGTTTGGCTATCATCATTTAAGACACAGGTTGCACAGACTGGGTTTGCAACTAAATGACACTTTTAAAAATTTCTTTCATAGAAATATAAAACAATACGCTTCTCTCACTGTTGTTAGGGCCTAACGTCTGTCACCTGATGCTCTCCGAGTTGCCAGTATACTGACACGTATATGAGATTTTCTCCCTGAGGTGTTCAGAAGAGAGAATCTTACACATTTCTATTCTCAGTACCAAGCTGAAGCCACAACTTTGAACTGATGTACCCTGGGAGGAAAGAGAATCTGCTTCTCACTCTCACGGCCAACTCAGGTCACTGTTTCAACCTGTTAACCTTGGAGGTTTGGCTACCAGTCATAAACGCCTAGCATCTCTTTCCTAGATTAACACTTCTACAAATATCCTAAATATTATCTTACTTTATTTTGACTTTAACAAAACAATAATTAAAGTTTTTGTGTTCACAGACTAGTTTGGTACATACTTTATAATATCAGTCACAAATATGAAAAAAGGCCTAGTTCAACTCTTTCAAATATTGTGAAGTTATTTCCAAAGATTTGGATGATAGTATAAAAGAACATCTTTCAGAAACTCTTGATTTAAATAAAAGCTTTTAATACTGGGGCATGATACCTCTTACCAGTGTCCATCTACCTGACCTGTAGAAAATCTGGCAGAACTATAGGATAGGTATGCTAAAAGATTCAGGTTTTTTTCAGAATGAGTACTGAATCTACACTCTGGATGATATTTTGGGATCTAGGAAGTACAATCCAAGATTGAATAGAAAATGGCACCACATGATATAATTTTAATTGTATTTTCCATAAGATCACTTGCTCTAGCATTAATGTTAATCAGTACATATTATGCAGCTAGATAAAAGTCCACATGAAAGTTGTGAGATGCAGAATCCCATTTCATTTCACCCCTTAAACTATTGTGCAATTTGTTATGAAACAGATAGCTAAAAATGTAATTACAAAAGTACCTGTACTATACAAAAGAGAAAGTAAAATGTTTCCTACCTATAATCTTATAGCATAATTAGGGCAATTCTGGATTACAAGTGATACACAAACCACATGATAAATAATGCACATAATTTTTAGATTACACTGCTGACAGCATTTAACTTTAGCACTGCTGCAAGACTTTGATCTAACATCAATATAACTGACTGCAACCCTTTTGCATAATTGCCATCTGTAGAAGAATCTAATTAGACCAAGAAATATTAAAATAGTTTTAATGGTTAACATAAAGCTTCATGAAAACAATCACTGCTGGTTCAAGGACACAATCAATAGCCTTTAGTTTGAAAAATATTGTGGTTACAATTATAACTAGACTGGCATTCAATCCATCCTCTCTCCTTTTTCATAAAAATCAGTATCTTGAAGAATGTTCCTATGGCGCTACATGCACTGTAATTTTTCACTCTTTCTCTAAATCTCATAAAATGCGCTGTAGATGGCCCCAGGAGCAAACACAGCAAAGATGAAGTAAAACTCGAAAAGGAGCTGTCTAGTTTAATCTATGAATGTTCACAGCAAGGGCTTCGTGTAGAAATTTGTAATCAGGATTTCCACAAATGATGGTGGCAAGGTTTCATTGGAACTGGTGTTCTTGTCATCCGCAGAGCCTGTCACAGCAACCTGCAAGCATTTGCTGCTTCTCTGATTTGAGAATCCCCAAGCATTATGTTTCTCCCCAGTGCCCAAACACACATACTACATCTTTCTGTTTAGAAACCACCCTGGCTTAATAGCCACACATTTGTTATGCTCTGCAGGGAGAAGTGCGATATATACTCAACAAGCTTCTGTAGTTTCAAAAATGCTAACCAAAAACCTACCAAATTAAATCTGTCCAGGATACAAGTTAGCGTGTCAATTAGGAGCAAACTCTTTGCATCTGTGATGGGTAGGCGAGGGACCAGGGGAATGCCTGGGAAGGAACACTAGTTCTCAGAATTTCTAACAAAGATGACTTCACTCTAGGTAAACAAATAGCATCGAGACTACGGGTCTTGTTTCTTAAGCGCATTCGTGGAATAAAAATACCTTAGAAGCAGGAAAACAAAAGCTACCCTTCAGCTACCCCTTTTCTCTAATCTTTTACTTAACTTGTATACAATTACTTCAGTGTAGTTAGCTTCACACGGAAGGAGGTGGAATTTTCATGGAAATTTCAGGCAGTCCAAGACCCTTCAGCATATCTGCTGAATGGCAGTGACTCATATGAAAAACACAAAATGATGACCTACACTTATCCACGGTCACCTAACAGAACCACATCCTGATTCTCATCCACAGTACTAGAGAAGAAATACACACACAGCTTGAAAGGTTACCTTTCCTTGCTGTTGCCAGACCTCAAACAACAGCTAGTTCAAAAACATTCTCTACCAAATGATAAAGTAACTCAAACAATGATAATCAATTTAAACTGGTACAAGAAAGAAGAATAGGTTCCTTCTGTCCCCCTTACCTCAGCCAAAGCCTTCAGGCAGTTTTCAGCCTAGTTTTCAGTGATGTTTTCTCACCTTTTATTCTTTCCATTCTCATATTTGCCTGGTGTATAGCCTGTATATGAACAACATGTTCAGAAGCATCATCTGTTAAAGCACACTCACCACAGGGGGCTATTTGCACTTTTTCATCTAGAACATCCTCTCACTATCTAAGGTAACTCTTCTCACCATTATGTTTATGAGAGGCTTCAAAGTTTGAACTAATGATAATCAGTACCATGAGATTTATCATCATCCTAAACACGAGAGATTTTCAGCAATGACGGGGAACCAACGTGACCAAGGCACCCGCAGCCCTCATGGTACATGCTGTACCAGATCACTTGGCCCCAATGGTACCAACATTGGAGCAAGGAAGAAGGTCAAGCAGCACATCTTTCCCCTTCCCCTAGCAAAGAGCTACAGCAGAGAACGGTCATTTTGTGTGGATCAGTGGATCCTGGAGAAGAAGCAGAGAAGAAAAGGAATTATGCTGGAATGTGAGACTTGGCTGAGGTTTGGGCTGAAACCTCCACGGCGCAATCTCAGCTTCCACAGTCAGATCAGACCAGCCGAGGTCAACACAGAAAAGACAGAGTGACCTCTTGCCCAAAAGGTTTAATATTAACATTGCTATCATGTGATACATTGTAACTTCATTATCATGGCATATTAAAATAGGCCATTTATCTGCATAATTTGGAGCTTGAACAGTGATCATTACCTTCTCAACATTCCTTAAAAACAATAAAAAAATTGCTTGCAAATCAAAATGCACATAGAAATTGTTCTTCCCTGATAATTTACACATATTTTGCAATTTCAACTTAGGGTGATGTGTGTAGGAAGAATAGGAGGGTGGAGGACAGAGATGGGTTTTATATCAACAATTCCCATTAACATTGATGGGAATTGCACCCATAAAAACTCTGGTCACTGATGCTTTTCTTTACTCATTAGGTAATTTCCAGCATTTTATTCTTCTGGTTTATGTTCTCTGCCCTATAATTTCCAATGTAGTGTTTAGGTTCTGCCAAAAAGCTTGTGTGCTAGCTGCCTCTTGCAAGTAAATAGCACTGTGATGAACTTCAAAACATCTATTTCTCCCATAATTGGTTGGTACCAGTCAATGCAGTCCAGCAACAGAAAAAATGAGGAAAATACATTGCAAAAAATTAGCCGATTCAAATACTTCCTGAAAATATAGGTATTCCACTACACATTTTCATTACCAGCAAAAAAACCTAAGGAAAGGGTATGATTCTACGTCATCAAAAATAGCTGTCCCCAGCTTGAAAACTAAGGGACTAAGATCTGTATGTATGCTATTGCTTTCTGGTAAGGGGAAATAAGGCAAGATCTGTCTTTTCTTCTCTCTCTCTAGCATAAAGTTGTTCAGTGATCTTGCAGACAGCACGCTGGATATGGTATTCACAGTTCACTTGAATGTCCGTAATAAAATATTTTGTCTACAATGAAATCTGTGAACACCATTTATTTTTTTTACATGATTTATGTATTTATTTTTAAAGATTTGACCCTCTGATTAACCATTTCTATAAGAATGCCTAGTGCACCATGTCATATGCCAGGGGTTACTGGATCAGGGAGAAAGGGACTGTTACTTCCAAAATACCAGATGTTTCTCAAGATGGGAACACAAAAAATGCAAGGTAATACATTATATGTGCAAATTTCACTGGTCTTCCAGGATCGGTACACCTGGTCTTCAAGTAACTTACCCAGATCAAGTCACAATCACTGCTGATAATCATCCTTCAACAGGCCGATGCGGATCAATTTTGATCTGTTAAGTGCTTCTGCCTTACTTTATTATACCATTGTCCCCTAAAGATGACAGATACTGAGGCATTTTAATAGAAATTATTTGACACAGCTCTTAAAAATTCTATAAAATAATTATCCTTG
Source organism: Haliaeetus leucocephalus (assembly GCF_000737465.1). NCBI lineage: Eukaryota > Metazoa > Chordata > Aves > Accipitriformes > Accipitridae > Haliaeetus > Haliaeetus leucocephalus. The sequence goes on along the minus strand of NW_010972731.1, from coordinate 5,672,564 downwards.
TGTTGTATATAGGAGTCAATTTTGTTAAGCGAGAAGAGCATGGGACTGGGAATGACAAAATTTGATTTCTAACCTTGTTTCTGCCCCTGATTCTAAGTGATCTTAGGCTAATCACTTCTATCTTTCTGTGCATCAGTTTCTTCATTTTTATATTGGAATTAATAACATGCACCTTGGTAAAGACTTTTGAGGAATACTGATGAAAAGCATTAGATATGAATCAGGCCTTATTATTAATAACAGTAAATTGCTTTGGGATCCTTGGATGATAAGTGCTATTTAAATTCAAAGAAAATATTAGTACTTTAATTGCTTCATCTTTCAGATCTACCCCAGTTTTACTTACACACCGACAGGTAAATTGAACTCAAATTCCTTCATAGCAGATATACAAAGTTATAAGTGTAAAAAAGGTACTAAAACCCTTATGTTATTACTGTTGCAGCTTCCAAGGCTTTAGAACATCTACTTTGTACTGCTGAAGATCTCACATGGCAAACATCCAAATTTTATACTGCTGTTGGGATATTCAGTATTAATGCAATCTTCTCTGCAAATGCTGAAATCCCCAAATTCCATCAATAGTCAAACTTCAAACCTTCCATTTATGCAACGTTTTATCAAAGTCATTACAATTGTGATGAAACTGCTATTGTTTTGAAATGATACACTGAACAAAATGTCATTATCAAGTAGTTTCACTGAGTGAGTGGAGAACAGAAACATAGTCTATTAATGTATCGCCATTGATTTATTCACTAATGTGCCCTATATTTTCATCCACAAAAGCCTTTGTAAAATCCAGTGTCTATTAGTGCAATTATCCAACGTAACTACTCTGCAGGGCACAGCTCATTATGTTTCTTTTTTTGCTTTTAGTGCTGAATGCTGCCAATAACATCTGGGCTACAGGAGAGCAGACTTCAATCAGCATGTGACGACAATAAGAGAACAAGCACAACGCTGGCTTTGGTCTGCTCTGAATGGGAGTTTCACCCACCGTCTTCATAACAAACTGCAGAGAAAACAACTGTAAACTGATATTATCTTCTCAGCGGTATCCAGTGTTCAAGAAAGAGGCAACAGGCACAAACTGAAATGCAATAACTTCTGTTTAAGCATAAGAATTTTTATTTTTTTTTACTGAAAGGGTGATCAAACAGTGCAAAAGGTTGCCCTGAGATGTTGAGGACTCTCCATTCTTGGAGATGCTCAAAACCCAACTGGACACGGTCCTGAGCAACCTGCTGTAGCAGGGGTGGGACTCCAGAGGAGCCTTCCAGCCTCATCCGTCCTGTGATTCTATGATTATTAATTCCTCTCAGATCACCAGGCTGTTGATGTGTGATCTATATTCACTACTGGAAATTAAAGAGAGCAGCTGCAAACACTTAGAAACCTGACTGGTTATAAGAATACTTCCCCTTATAAAACACTGCAGAGAAAACTTTATTTTTCCTCTTTACACATCCTCCACCTGAGTGAAGTAAAGCAGAAACATGGCTCTTTTTAGCCATCCTAATTCTGACAAGACAGCAATGACAGACTTAAGTACTAATCAGTTTGCATCAGAAATTTTCAGGCCAAATGCAGAGTGCTGTATCACGCACGCAGTTTAATACAGCCAGAACCAAAATTTTTCTTACTTCAGAAATGTCTCTTTTCCTCAAAATTATCTAGCCAGAGACTGTTGCCTTACTACAGTGTTCCCTTCCAGGAACATTATTTCCTCATTATAACCCAGATTCCAGGTTGAAAATGAGAAGAGGAAAACTCACGGGTTGCCTGAGTCTCTATTAATTATTGAAGAATCCCTGCCTGCCCCAGTGCCATGTTCAGACAGCTTGTCTTCGCACTTCTGAGAAGCAATGAGAACTCCATGGGAAAACAGTAACACATTTTTGTTTTGTTTAATAACAAAACAAATCAATTAGATTAGCAATGATGGCCTTGGCCCCTGGCACTTCTGAGGAACTTGTGGGGAATTAACAAGCGACCAGCACTTATGGCCTAAAGCAAAACTCCTCCAGGAGGCAGGTAGCTAAATGAGTAGCCTAATTTTCAGTAGTATTTGCTTCCCAATGGGGAAGAAAGTGAGAATAACTAAACAGAGGAATTTGGATAAAAAACTTTTTTTTCCCCATCAAACAATAATAATTAAGCCCCTTCTTGTAATTTATCAAAATTGTGACACCAGACTAAGCAGCTGTCATTGCTGTTCAGTGTAACTTCTGCATTTCAATGGAAATGATTTTGGAGTTCAGGACTTGTACATTTTTTATAGTTTAAGGTGCTGCTACAACAAAACCAGCAAATCAAATAAAGCTAGCATGCTGTTTGGGGCTTGAACTATATGCCCTGTACAAGATCTTAAGTATAGCAAATATCCATTTCATTTCCAAAACAAAGTTAAAAAAACATGCATATGTGGAAAAAAGAATAATGATTTCCAGTATCTAATTTCCCATACAAAAGGATATGGACAATGAGAAATACATTATTTAAAAAACAAAAGGGCTATGTTCCAGCCATAGTCAGGCACTACAAAGATTTCGGCTACTTTTATAATTGGGTTAATTTAAAACACTATCTACTTACAAAACATTGCATGCAAAATGTATTGCGCAGAATAACTACCATTTGTTTTGGTCACATCAAAATATCACTCAAAAAACCTTTTTTTTTTTTTTTTTGGCTGTGATCCTGTAAAGCACCATCTTCTCCCTGAGACAAAAAAAATTATGTTGTAGAACACGTAATTCATCTTGCCCCTGGATAAAATGACCGCTATGAAACAACCCCAAAACTTCTGCCACAGAGATGAAACAATGTACGTTATCACAAGAAAAATCTAAGTTCCTTGACAGCACTTTATCTAAACCCAGTGGTTAAAGCCCAAATAATAGTATCTTGAATAATGATTTTTCTTCATCATCCTAGGAGCCAAAATATGCAATATTATAAATCTAGGATTCCCAGAAAGAAAAGGTTTGTCACCTATACCTTGAAAGCTTGTCCTTTAAAGACCTAATTAAGTATCTCAGCAATTGCTAAGCTAATCAGTCTGCCCAGGTACTGCAACTGGCAGGACGATGCCACGATAGACACAACTCTCATGCGATAGCACTAAACATAGCAGAACTGCACAATAAAAACCTTTTTCCTTTGAATTCTTGGCTTTTACTGGATTAAGTGAAAATCTTAACATGGATTTTTTCCTGTTCTACTTTAGTGTGTGTTTGCATTTTTTAAGTTGCATTTAATATTTTTCTGTAAAAAGTTAGCAATGAGAGACTGGCAGGCTGAGGATCTGTATGAAATGGAGTATACAGTAGTGTTTTCTTTTTGGTTTTTTTTTGTTTTGTTTTTTTGTTTGTCTTTTTTAAACTCCCACTGGCTTTAAATAGGAGGCTTCATGGTTTGGATGCTGTGGATTGCAACATAAAAAAAAAACAAAGCAAAAAGTTAGCAATTCCTAGCAGATGCTTCTAGAAGAAAGGGTTTGTTTTGTAGAAGGCAAAAGTGTTAATATCCTTTGCGCGTTTCTTAACTTTTAGATGTTATCAACCATGAATGTGAGAAGCAAGAATACAGAATAATCTCATAGGACTAACTGAAATGTTTGCTATAGGGACAAAACCGAAAACTCCCCAACACTTTTTTCTCCAAACGCAAATACAGCTGATAACATTTTATCACGAGATGAGCCCACTATTAACATCAACTTTTGTATGAGTGTCAGCTCTGCCTTTTTAGCACTTTTAGACTTCAGTCTCAGTGACAGACATATCTTTCACTGTTTCTAAACTTGAAAGCATTGCAGAATTAAGTTAAATGTGATAGTAAGCAGCATCATTTACAGCATTACAGCATCGCCTTTTTAAGGTGTTCAGAATGTCAGCTTTCAGTAAACAGCTAAAAAGCTTTTTCACCTTAGTTCAGAAACAGAAAAAAATACTTTTGAAGTGTTTGGGGTTTGGTTTGGTTTTTTTTTTGTTTGGTTTTTTTTTTTTTTTGAGAACTAAAATTGTGGCAGATTGAAGTCACACCAGAAAAATATATTCCGGGGTCCAGTAGCCTCTCTTCACTTTGTGCATCTGTCTGGCATGTCAAGACCTAATAAGAACAGAGATATGTTTTCACCATTACTCGGTACAATCCTTCTGCCCTCCTGTTCACCTACTGATCCCCAGAAACGGCCTCTCTGTTGCTATTGTACAAGCCCTGGCTGATTGGTGGCACTCTCTCTCGCCCAGCATTTTCCAAAATAGCCTTTGTCTGCCGTGGCCATCCTGCTGCCCTAACCAGCTGTTAGAAAATGATCAAAATGGGCCAATTATTACTCCAACCAAGAAATATTCTTCCACCAGGAATAAGAAATCACATACATATCACCAGCCCCAAAGTACGCAAGGAAAATTACATTCATTAAAAATCTTTTCATAATGACATCCTTACTATCAAAAGGCTCAGAGATGATTGACCTTGGCGTCCAGGATTAAGCCAGCATTATTTTTCTTGATTACCAGCAGCAGAATAGTGGGGAAATTATAAAGCCATTGAGAGGATTAATACAGCCCTGATCTCTCTCTCCTGGCTCTTTATCTCAAGCGATTAAAGTTCTCTAGAAAAAAAAAAATAGTCATGTAGCATACGCCTGCTGCCATGGAGAGATACAGTATCAGCTCCATGCATCAGCTCCCCATGACAGCCAGGGCAAAGGTTAATTATGCATTCTGTATATAGTTTTAATCACTTTAATCAGATCACCGCTCTGCTCCATCTCAGGCTATAACTTTCTAAAAGCAAGAGAAGCACTTCAAGCATGGCAATGTTTGTTTTAAACAAGGGGAGGGGGAGGAAGAGGAGGAAACACGCTACATTAACCACAAACAAAAAAGACAGTGCAAAACCTATTGACCAAACAAGAAGACTAAGCCCGATCATTTGTGTGAACAGAGGCAGAATGGCACAGAGCGGTCAAACAGAGGACGTAAGGTCCTTTTCCAATTTAGATATATACCCAGATAGCTTTCTGAGACTCTGGAACAAAGCACGTTCTCAACACACAGTCTTCATGCTTCTCTCCACCTTCATTTCTGTTTTCAGAGCCTTACTCCAGCAAAGGCAAAGAAAAACAAGTGGAATAATTGCACAGTAACAGGAAAAGCCACGTTAAAAGAGACGGAACTAACTGGTTGGAAATCACAGGAGTCATAGCTCTCTACTCTGACATGGGAACAAAGGACCGCTCCTTTTAAAACTTCTGCTGTGATTATTATAAGCTCTATTCAGTGTTTTGCGCTTACATCTTACACAGACAAATCTCTCATTTATGGGCATTTGGTTTGAGAAGAAAGAGTTGAATAGGGCTCTGGTTTTTTTTAATTAAGGAATATTGGCCCTCAGGATGAAGGGAGGAAGTGCCATCCTTGGAATGAAGTGGGAGACAGAAGTCTGCCTTTGTTCCCTTCAGAGCATACAGAGACATTGTTATATTCTATTTAAATATTTTCAAAATGGGTGGCATGAGGAGAGCGTTCAGGCTTCTCACCAGAAGCCAATGTTTATTACAACATTAAAAAACACCAAACATGGATGGGTTCTAACTTTTAACAATATGATCTCCAAGCCAAACTTATCCTCATTACAAGGCTCTTTCACATCACCAGACATCCTTTTAATACGAGGCCACATTTTCCCTGCCAGATACAGTTTTTAGGGTACTTTACTTTTATGTCAGAAAGCAGAACACCAGCAATATCATTCAGCCCCAAATAAGCTCCTTTTTGCAAAACCATCCAAAATATTTGACAATTCTTGTGGACTCAAGGCTTCTGCAGTGTTTTATCGAGCAAGGAGAACCCTTAAAATTAATTTATTTCCCTTTACTTCATAGCAGCCCATCAATTCTTCTCTATATAACATTTTGGATATACCTGGCTATTAACAGGGGACTTTAAAAGTGTGTAAAGATAATTTATTAATTTTATTTTTAAATCCAGCCATCTGGAACTATGAATATATTTAGCAAATTACATAAGACCAATATTTAACAAAATCCTCCAGGCCTACCCAGAGGAGAACGCCATCATCCAATAAACCAACTCATCCTTAATCCTAAGGCTGTCATATTCTGTTGGTCCTCACTTTTTCCCAGGTGCATGAACAAGGCCACATTTGAATTCCTTTTATTTCTGCTTTTTCTTCATAATCAAGAACCTATGTATTTTACGTTGTAAAATCCAAGCAAACAACAAAAAATTCATGTTTTGGGGGTCAGGAAACAGGAAGGAGGAAGGAGACACACCAGAGAAGTTTTCCTATGCCTATTTCTAAAGACAGTTCCAGATCTCTGACCTCAAACCTTCATAGAACTATCTAGCTCTGGAAGTGGTCTCTACCTCTTCCTGTGCACAGATGGAGAATGACTTTTTTCTAACAGTTACTGAGCATCCAGGTACCAAAGGTAGCATAAAGACAAACCATGTCTTCTCACTGTCTGACGAAGTTTGAAATGGATGCCAAGAAGAGTAGATAGCCTTTTAGCAGCACCTATTTTTCTGTGGAAGAAGTTGTCACAGTTACGAGGCACGAAGTTCTGGTCAGTTTTAGAATAGAGTTCTTCTTCACCTGTATATGTCTGAAGCCAAACACCTCAACCAACTGGAAGTGAAAGACTTAAAAATTACTTTTCTGACATTAGTTGACAAACCAAAACATTTGACTTTCCAAAAAAACCTGTATGGTGAGAGCACTGGTCATGTCCATTGTATGGTGGAGTCTCTCTCTGGGGGGAAGAAGCTGGGGGAGCTGAGAAAGACAACAGGATAATTCCAGGGTTCTGTCAAAACTGGAGTTAATAAGGGCAGGGTCAATTCCAAATGTCACCATCTCTTTATGTAACAAGCACTATTGCAGTTCTAAGATAAAAATGCTCCCAGCTCAAAGATTTTGCAAGTTGATATTATCGCTATCAGAAAAACCACTTTAGAGCTCAGCAAGTAATGAAACACCTTTCAAAAGCAACTTAAGAAGAGGGGAGGTAATAGCAGGGAAACGACTTTGCTTCTTAGGAAAGATGCTGCTTTCAATAAATAAAACAAATGGCAAAACAAAACAAACCCTACTGCACAGAGAATGACCTTTAAGTGAGTTTAACCTTAGTTCAGTGTAAAGGAAATTAAAGTCTGTGGTACTGATGCAGACATAGTCAAAAGCATCTTGTGCTGGCAGCAAAAATTCCCATTGCTGCTTTTCTTCTGACCTTTTGCATCTAGTAGGAGAAGAGAGGAAAGAGAAGGAAGACTATCTGGATTTCCTGTAGACAAGATGTCTGCTAACATACATCATGACCCAGCTGGTAAATAAAGAAACCTTGCGATAGTCATGGTAAGCGAAAACCTGTCTTGCTAATACTATTTCACTAGGTCAGGTAGTAACTCTGCATATACTCCCCATTCTCAATAATCTGCTCATTGTCTCCGGGGGAAATCAGATTTAACATTTATTTGCCCTTCAGTTACTAGAGGAGCAGACTGACTGCAGACTGTCCTTTTTCCCAAGTCATTAGAAAAGCAGCCTTTCTAAGCTTGTTTCCCTAAGAAACTTGCTCTTCAATTTCTTGATATGACATTTGTCCAAAATGCTCTGTCCATCAACCCAGGAAACTAGCTCTGGCAGAAGATAAGACCCCTACCTCCCACCTGTTCGTCACCTATTGCAATTTACTCTCTTCCTCGAAATATGTGCTCTAGGCATTTTCTGGTCTCACGCAAATGTCTTCTCCTTCCACAATTCAGTCTGTGTGAAACGCTATCATGGCCAATCTACTCAGAGAGATCCTTTCCAGTAATGATTTCAGAATCCTATGAGAAAATGATAGTTATGAGGAGGAAGAGGAATTTTTGTAATGTTTTCAAGGTAGTTGTGATCAGTAAGAATTCCAGGTTAACAACCCAAACAAACACAATAGATACATCCCTAGAGAAACTGAATTTTTTTTTTTTTTTTTAATAAGATTCCTCAGCCACTGTATTTCCTATATTAAGAACCTGCGTGGAAGACTGCTCGAATAACATGAACTACCTTACTCACAGAAGAATTCCACTGCAACATATTTATTCGAATGGTGCAACACCTAGCAGGGACTTTGGATGACACTAAAATAAGAATGTTACTACAGCCACAGAACCACTGACTCTCTTCTCACAGTAACTCCACAATACCTTCATAATACTTCACGATACTGTTGACAAACTCGTGGCGATACCCACGCCGCTCAAGTGGTCTGAGAACAAAGCACATCTGTATTGTAGATGCCCAACTGGGTTACAGTCTGAAACTTGCTCTGTCCTTCAAATACATCAAGAAATCTCTGCCCAGTTAGACCTCAGGGTGCACAGTAAGTGGAAACACAACTTGTCAAGAGCACTTAAAGCCTCAGATGAGTTTAAATAATTTAAACAATCTTGTACATTCCTGCAGATAAGAGTATACCTTTGTTTTTTACTCTGTGATTTGTGTTAGTCTCCTAATCACAAAAGTTATCTTTGTGAGACGTGTTTATGTAAGCCTAGAGATGTCTGTGGCCTGATCTTCACATGTGCAGTACTCTGCACAGCATTCCACAAATGCAACAAATTCCCAGTTTTAAACAAGTGCTCTGTTAGATTTTGTGAAGCTGTGCAAGGAAACCCGACACTGATCATTATCTGCCCTGCTGCTCTCTGTAAGCTTATATAGCTAGAATAAAGCAAGTTGTCATTTCTTCTCTGTACAGAAATATCTGACTCTTCAGAATATCACACTCTTGAGAAGTAATTTTCCCACCTTCCTGACCTGCACTGGGCTGGCTTTGGCAACCCGCACATCTCCAAAGACTTCCCCTTGCAAAAATGTACTTATTCACCTAGCTAGACTAGGTAACAAAGGCAAATAACTTAAGTACAGATATTTCTTGCCTCAGAAGAGGAAGGTGGTGTTCATGGAGGATCCTGCCAGAAGCAAGATAAACCAGCAACTCTAGGTAGCATACAGTACTGAATTAAGAGAGTATTAACACTAAGGGTCCTTAGGGAGCATCATATATTTCTCTCAAACATACCTATCATTATGGATTTTCTTAATTTAAAAATGAAATGCAGCAGACAACACCAGTAATAATTACCTTTATGATAATGCCATAACCCATTTTATTGCTCTGAAAGTCAAATATATTTATTAAATCTGCATAAATTACAATACTATTAAACTCTAATTTACGTGATACTGTGTAAATGAGAGACTGGTTGGGCCTTTATACTAGTGTGTTCTGGCAGATAGGATGTAATTCATATTTGTACAGTGACTGTACTTTTAGTTTATTTCATAACAACATAACTTACATTTCAAAACATACTAAGCCATTAATCAAGTATCACCAACACTATAAAATCAGCCTTCTGTAAAGTAAATGTGGATGAGGCAGCCTTATTTCTTGCTGATCAAATAAAGTTCAGTTTTCTTAAGGAGACAGTTTCAATCTCACTTGACTGAAAACTTTGTTCAACAGTATTTAATAAACCCAGTAGTACCAAGAGACACACACACTATGTAGAAATGATACCATTTATAGAAGCAAGTTATATGGTACATTTTCCAAAATCAGTGATTGGTGACAGGCTTGTTTACTGCTCATTAATAAAAAAGAGAGCTATCACTCCTGCTGGATACTACAAAGGTTTCTTGTTTACTTTTCCTTCCAGTTACGGTAATTGACCTGTAAGTCACCAGAGTTCTGGGCATTTATTCTGAACTTTGCACAGAATGCAGCAACAATCCTTCAGCGTGGCAGCCAAATACGTCAGGATTAACATTCTGCTAAATATTCAAACACTAGCGTTGTAAGCTGGGGGTTTATGAGAGGTTTTATGCAATTTGTGGATTCTGATCAGATCTGGGGCGATATAAAGGGTAAGTAAAGGTCTGTCACAAATCTCTCTGCTAAGCTGAAAATAAAAATCCTACCAGACCTAAAAGTCTGGCTTGAGAAAGACTTATGTAATAAGTTTGGGATATTTCTACAGGCTCTTCTCACTTGAAATCAAGCAAAATACCAATAACTTAAAGTAATACCACTTGGTAGCAGGAAGACACCACCACAGGATGATTAGACCATTAGTTTGATCGCACAGAGATGCTTTTCCCTCTCTGCTTTCTAGAAAGGTTGTCATCATATGGGAACTTAAACTGTTAATTCCTTGCTTCTAGAAAGTCCAAGATTTTTTTGTGTGTGATCACTAGATATAAGTGCCCAATACATGCTTGGACAAGTAACTCTAAATGAGTCTCTGCCTTGAAAATCCAGACTCATTTTAAGCACAGGGAGGAAAAATACTTCCAGTACCAGATCTTGCACAGTACACTACAGAGCTGTCAGGCAACAGTCTCCAAAGCTCAATATACAGTACTTGTATGACAGTTGTTAACTACAAACCTCTTCCAAAACTGTCCTAGCAAACGTCTACATTGTACCCTGCAAACCCTTGGCAATTCAGTAGCTGCCTCAAATCGTTTTTCAAAGCAGATTTCTCCTTTTACATAGCAATGGAATAAACACAAACTCTTCTAATTCAGTAATCAGGACAGATAATTACATCCTCTTAATTGTTTTCTTTTTCCAGCTTAGGTTCATGTTGATGGGAGATGGTAAAATTAGTCCACGAGCCATCTGAAGTTTGCCGCTTGCTGATTAAAGCCTTAATTGATTCAGAATGTTTTACAAATCAATCTCTGAATTACTTCAGGATCATGGTGGCATATTGTAAAAAAGAATTCACACATACACTCCCCTTGTGAATGAGAATCACATTCCCATAAATCCTTAACTGCATAAACAACTTGGTTATGTTGTTTTCAAAATTGACTGTTTGGTAAAATCATAGCAAAACGGCAAAATGAAAACTACTTACAATAGTAACCTGCTGTGACTTACAGAGAATTCTTATTCTTTCCTAAGCTTACTTTGTAATTTCTGAATGGATTACATGTGATACATTCTCGAAAAAATAATAAAAAAAATAATAATGTAACCGTCCCCATCTTCTGCAAAGCTCATAAAAGTGTGATCTACAACCTGATGGAAGCAATGCATTCAAAGCCATATGTGTTGCTGTGATTCAGCACACTCCTTCCCTCAGTCAGGATCCGCACTTTTCATTGAGATCTTATATTACCTATCACGCAGTTTTGGTGAGCTTTGCACGTTTCCAGAGACTGCTCCCCAGGATTCCTTTCTGAAATGGATTTTAAAGTTCCCACGGTGATCAAGGGTGAAAAGGAGAGATATCTTACATTGTTCCTGAGGCCTTATCAAAAGGAACAACGCTGCCTCTGAAGGCAAGCCCCCTCCTTCCATATTGCTGAATTTGCAGAGGACAGAGTAGAGTATGAGACAACTTTGATGCAAGCCTCTCTTCCTTTTCAATTGATTGTTCAGTTCAGCTCACCTTTACCTCATTCCAACCACAAGCCCACTACAATTAAGGATATAGAGACCACTTAAACCACACCGCTGTACCTTTCAAAAAGAAAAAAAGGAGGGGGGGGGGCTTCTGTAATATATTTCAAAAGCTGATGGATTTCACAAAATGTCCTATTCTTTACAACACACACAGTCTACAATAACTGTATCCCCCCGCCCTCTTTTTTTTTCTTTTTAATAGCTATATCTGGAAAACATAATAGGACGCTAAAATGAGCTAAACTGCAGAACCATTTGATTACAGGCCAGTGTTTTTCCAGAGACCATTTCTTCTGGAGACAGAAGGGTCATCAGCACATATAGGTTTGCTGGTTTGCTGTTTGCACTCATTCACAAAACTTTCTATAAATCATATAGCTTATGCTGCACCATGAAGGTTAAATTTACTTTTGAACTTTGTTATTAAAAGATATGACTGGCAAACTTTGACATCAAAAATATTACTTAGGTAAATAATATTCACTTCTGATGAATATTTAAAAACTACCACCCAGTGACAAACACAGTATCTTCAGTATTAACACAGAAACGAGTTTTGTACTTCCCATTCCACTGGTATACTGTGTTATGAGGCATATGTAAATACCGTATTGAGATACTAAGTAGTCATCAAGGTTGCTCGTGACATTGTGAAGCGAACTGAAATGACATACCTGATTCACACAAAACTAAAACAGGATAATTGACCTGTTAAAACCCAGTCTTTTAAAGACTGCAATAAAGTTCTGTCAGCTGCCTTCATAAACCTATACTTTAAACACACATTCTCCTTTTCCAGAAAATAGCTTTATTGCTTTCAAAATAGCAAAATATAGCTCTGAAAAGAAGTTGCCTTAAAGAAACAGTGTTTGCAAAGGCTTGCAGGAAAACAGCTTGGTTGTTATTCACAGTAAATTCATAATTTGTATGTTTTTAAGTTTCACAACTCGGAAATATTTTGACAAAATTAAAAACACCTCCTCTGGTATGTGCAGTGAAAGAATGAACCAAGAAAAACACTATCTACCTGCACCTGCTAGCCATAAACTCCAGATAAACAGTGTTATTTCATCCTTCTCCTTTGTGAGCACATATGCTATAGCATCTCATACTGCCACACTAATTAGAGGTCTGTCACTTCTTCCATTACAAACACCTTGGAAAACATTTGTAACAATCTTGTAAGAAAAATTTATCTGTGAATTTTTAAAATTACACTGCTTTTTCCATCTTCAAACCATGAAGAAAAGCCCTCGTCAAGTAGCCCAGCTGACTATTTCTGTGGCAGGGGTAGTGGCAAGGTATTGACACCATTACAAGCTACAACAAAAATGCATAACTGTCCCAAACTCGTTTTTTCAAAATAAAATCTGCATTATACTCAAGATAGGAATTCAGCAGTTACTATTAAGTCCAAAAAGGTCTGCCAGATTCCATAATATTTCTGCTCATTAGCCTGTGAAGTGCAAATTGCCCTCTTCATCAACGAACACACCAGATCTGTCAGCCACTATTTCATCAAAGGCAGTCTCCTCTCCTCATCACATCTAATGCAAGTCTTTGTTTGCTGACGACATGGCCGATAGTACTAGTTTTCAAATGATCCCAGGCCCTCAAAGTTGCAACACACCATAACAATCACATAAAAAAAATTATTCTACATCCTTTCCAAAAAGCAAAGCGGCAACTGATAATCCAAATTCTATCAAGATGCTTTCAATTTTAAACAGTCTGCCACATTTACTATGCTTATATTTCATACAAGACGCTTCTTGAAGAGTTAAAACTTACGTGTTGTCTTGAGGGTGGAAAAACATTGCCATATTCTAATTTACTGTGCCTTTCAACAGGAAAAATCCGCCTCTTTTTTTTTTAATTCCTCATAACTTCTTGGGTATTGTCTCTTTGCATTACAAGGTGGAACTTGTCTTTCCACAGTTAAAGAAAAGTGCCGAGCATCTGTTTAGACCACCTATCCCTTAAGAACACACCTGCTGCATTGACTAACAGTGAACCGATAATGTTTGAGTATTTTTTTAGAATCGCTTTTTAAAACACTTGCATGGTACAAATGTTTTCATCAAGGTGGCCATAGACCAGTTCCTAAGCCAATATGGCTAGAAATAAGTGTTAATGCAGTGGAATAAGCAGAATTCTCTTTCAAATTTACCAAGGGAATACCCATAAGTGAAATAATATTAATTTAGATGAAGAATCAATGTGCAACAAAACCACTAACGTAACAATGACCACAAAATTCAGGCAAGCAGAAATATTTTCTGAAAGGGAAAAAGCTCCTCAAATGATTAAACAAATTATTCCCGTCACACCAAAGGTAATAAACAATAATTGCAAAATACATTTATATAAATCTTCACAATAAATCCCATGGTGTTTTACAGTTTAAGAGAAGATTAGATAGGTCATCATGAAGTTTGAGATCAATACAATAATAATATGTTGAAGTATAAGCAACCATACAAAATTCTTCTATTCAAAAGCATGAAATTAGTCCAAAAGTGATGACTCTATAATCACACTATGCACAAGAAAACAATCCCTCAGGCTCTAAGTTCACAAGCTATTTAGACATATGTGAAAGCTCTCTGCACTTGTATTAAAATACACATGTAAGTAAGCGCAGGTCAAAACGAAGACATTTATTTTTTGGTTTTCTCTACCTTTATCTTTGTTTGCATCTCAAGTTTCCACTCTAAATTAAGGAACAAAATGAACCTTAGATTTTTCAACTAAAAAAAAAAAAAATCCCACATAGCCTTTGCTTTGTGAGATAAAGATCACCAAATGAATTTAAGTCACTCCGCAGTAATTCTTGGCCTCGTTCCAGGGTGATGTGGAAAGGAACATTTGTCATAATCACTTACAACTGGAAAAGAACAGGAAAAGATCACTGTTAATGACACAGCATCGCATGACATAGGGGACTTTGCAGACCTATCACTGCTCAACGATGACAGCGATGGACCTAGGATAACATTCTATATAAAAGAGGAGCGAGATGCAGCAAGTACTCTGCACAGAGGGATTTACAGCCTAAAAAAGGCAGGTATTTAGTTCCACCTCCTTCAATACAATCGGTCCACATGAATTATTTTGCTTCTTGGGGTTTTTTGGTCGGGTGGTTGATTGACTGGGGGGGGTTGGATGAGCATAGCATGCCTGCGAGATCCTCTTTGTATGCAATTATCCTCAGCATATTCACTTTTCAGTTTCACAGGCCTTTTTAGCTAGCTTTTACAGACTTGATTTAATATTCATAATCACCTTGAAAAGGCCATCTGCAATTTTAATCACTCACTACCAATTACTTTCTTTAACAGCTATGACAGTATCACTCACAGCGATCTGATAAATCCACAAGGATAGCTGAAGGCAGCACGGGGTGTGCAGTTTCTTTCCCAGCATTTGCAGAAGATACAACATTGCTGGCTTTTTAAGCCTTCACTGTCTTTCCTAAGTCAGGTTTATGAGCACATGGCTTTGCAGAGTGGATCGAAATATAGCCAACACGGAGTAAGTAAGAAAGATTTTCTTTTTATCCCTCCTTAGTACTTAACGAACATGTGGGGAATAAAAAAAAAAATAAAAAAAAAAAAAAAAAGAGAGACACCCAGGCACAACTTCTCTTGTCTTTCCTTCTTCAGGCAACACACTGTCCACTGCGGTATTTTCCCTACACACAACAGCAGTAAGCTACTTGTTCTCTGCTTGTAAACATTTAACCACAAACACAGCTGGCCAAAAATTTAATAACAATTTTGCACAAACAGGGCCTTAGAGACTAGGACATGTGTGCACCTTCCTGGCTGCTGTGTTCCTTTGTTTTATCACAGAAAGCTTACAGTCCTTTAAAGACACACTATTTAACGATGATGTTCTCCCAGATTATGGGAGCTGTAACTTTGTTCACACATTCCATAGCTAAAATGATGTATCCACCGTAAAAAAGCAGAATTTTGGATTATAGATTATTTTTAAGGGCCTTGAAAGTGTAGGCAATAGTCTGCACATGAAAAGAAATCGGCATTTCTATCACCTTACAGCACAATATGTGGGGGGGTGGAAATCAGAACTTGGATTACTCTGATGTCTACCCACTCCCTAGATACAAATGAGAATATGTGAAACTGAGTAGTACAAAACCGAAGGATAACAAACATCCTGGATCGGCAATTTACAGCTCCCACGGTACAACCAAGTGGACAAGAAATCGATGCAGCTTTTATGTACATCAGGTGAAGCAACCCGGGTTACAGTCGAGTCTGAATTTCTCTTCCTATTACAAATGGGGTAGGACGGTCCAATTATTCTACATTACTTTAAAATTCATAGCAAGTCCTTACTAAAAATCTAAAAAAGTTTCCAATACTAAGCTTTTTTTGTTAAAATTTGGAGAAAAAATTGGTTAGCTGATTTATAAAAAACCAAACCTAGTTGGACAGCTTATAAATGAGTAACTTTCATCTTGTCTACTGAACAAAACAACAGTAACAATCAAATTAAATACCTTACTTATCATAACATGTCTATACAAAGAACAATATTTAAAGTTTTATAGATGACCTTGAATCTTGCATGTCCTAACTCTCCAATGCTTAGGTTGCAGTTGTAAACCCTGTTTTTCCATTTTTGTTCATACACAGGCTACTGTCTGCACTTTTGGAATTACTTAGACAAATCACATCTATCTGGCAGAACGATGACACAGACATGTGAGGAGTTTCTATCCTTATTCAGTTTTCCTGTTCTGTGGTGTATATTGAGAAGAAATTAAAAGCACCTTTAATATGAAGAGCCTTAAAAATGATAACCCTCAAGCAACCATATGTTTGTGAAAGCTCAAGATGAAAATTAGTTTTTGTAAATATGCTAGGGGTAGGGGGGGGAGTTCTGCCACGCAGACCTTTAGCATATGTAATATAATCTTTAGGATATATTTAGGCTTTTGCAGTAACTGAGTAAGTGCAAAAGTTATTCTATTAAACATCTGTTTTGAGGATATTTATTATTCCTTATCTATACTGTTTATAAGACATTTCAAGCTTGCCTAATACAATGACAGTTTAAAGAACACCATCAAACAGTTCCTAAATTACTTGTTTTCTGAATTGAAGAGGGAGTCCTACTCCTAGATACAAAAAACCCTACTGCTGCAAGTTTATCCAGTTCATAAGAAATAAGATGCTCCTTGCTATTTTCCTAAGCAAGAGCTTTGTATCTTTTTACCCTCTTGTTCACAGACCACCCAGGACAACCTGTCTCATTACAGAACAGTATAAAGCTATCACAGATATATATTACATGGATGTTTTTCTCTAAATGTGATTTTTTTTTTCCTTAAAATAGCATGTTTAAGCTAAAGCTCACTTCAGTAAGTTACATATTCTTACTTTTTTTTTTTTCTTGGTAAAAAGCACCTTTAGTAGGGTTTACCAACTTTAAATAAATGAAAATTATACTTTAAATACATCCAACCGTGTAAAGATGGGAAACAAAGCAAAAGATTTCAAGTCAGCTACTTAGAATACTCTAGGAGTATGGCACAGCAGAACGGGACTCATAAGAGATCAAAAGGTAATGCTCAAAAGGGGTAAATTGATATGTGAGTCTCCAGTAGCTATTCCCTTTAAAGCTTCAGAATCATGATACTTACATAAACTGAAATGCAAAGCCCTTTACAAATGCCTACAAATCGCTATACTTCTGTCTCCTCTTTTAGAAAGTGCATTGTATCTTGGGTGTACACGATAACAAAGAAATAAACAGTTCTAGGGAAAAGATTGCTTGCCAGTCCTACAGTCCTGGGAAGTGGCCAACATTGGATGTTGCTTGACTTAAATCTTCTGAGTTTTATGATTTCTATTACTGTTATCATATTATTTATCCACTTACTAGATATTAATTTTCATATTATCAGTACATATTAAAAAGTATTTCAAAAATCCCAAAGTACTAAAACTTAAAACTACTGACAGCTACTACTACTCTCACACCAACAATTAGAACTAATCATGAGTACAAAGTATTTAAACAAGAGTAAGAAAATTAGTTCACTTCTCACTGCAATGAAATAGAAGAGAGAAACCAAATAGAAATATTTTCATGGTAGAATGTGGTTAAGTTGGAATTGGACTATACTATCAATTTTACCATTTTTGCTCATGAAAGACAATTCAGTCTTGAGTAACCAGCATCATCTTTTTATGTCTGATCAAAACAATGGTTATTTCAGCAGCTTCCTTTCATCTTATTTCACACTAGAGTATTAGTACAAGACAGACTGAAGAAAAACACCAATCAAAAATGATACTTTCTTGGTAAATTCTGCAGCATTATTTAAAAAAATTTTAGGTGAATCAGTGAGACCGAAAAGTCTGCCTGTTGAACTAGCAATACTTTTCTGTCCAGAAAAGTTTTCTGGCATTTCTCTTATGTTGGTCTTCCAACAAATCATCACAGTTTGTTCAAGATGGCATTTTCCTGGATGGCATGTATAATTGATGTATGTCACATTTTATAAAATGATTGCAAGGTAAATTCAATTTTCTCTTTTCCTTCTTTGTGTCCTCTAAGAAACTCTTATCTCCACATATCAATTACAGAGCAGTGACAGAGATAGGATACAAATCACTCCGATGAATGTAATAGCAAAAGTGATTAGAGATAGGGAGAGATTAATTGCATGTGTCAGATATAAATAAAAGGTTTAGGAGACAACCCAGGATTTTGAGAGAGCGTGTGTGTATTCCAGATCTCTTACAGACACAAACCCCCAAACCTTATAAACAGACAAGCGTAACAAGAAGCTATGTTAAAATAATAAGTTAAGATTACAGAAACTTTAGCATTTGCCATTTTTTTAGAGCAGCATGCATAATGTATGTACATATGCCGAAGGAACATATGCTCAACTCGGGTGCATTTCCCTAGCTTCACCAGCTAGTGATGAGTCCCCATAACAACAGGGTTGTATTGTTGCATTTGGGAGAAAAGGAAGGAACTATTCTTTCCATAAAACATGGATTTAAAGCTTTATTACATTTGTTGATGCAATACGATGAAAATTAAGTGCCAGATATTTAAATATGTTTTATGCTGATTTTGGCTGTTTAAGTTCTCTTCAATAGTAAGATTGAAAAAAATCTTACAGTAAGTTTTCCATTGCAAAAAACTACTAGCAGAGGAGACACTAGTTTCCTGCAACAGAGGCTGCAGCAGATGGAAAAGTGCACCATGTGTGGCAATAGGTATCATCAAAAATAGTCCAGAGGAAGAAGAAATTGGAGACCAACCAATATTTCTGCTATCTATCAGAAAAAGCACCAATAGACTATTTGGGTAAAGCCAAAGAGTAGCTCAAGCTGTCACAGAGGTTTCTTGGCTCATCTTTATTATTCCTGCAGTTTAGCAATCTATCGTTTTAACCACAGGTTTCCCTCTATATCAGAAGAAAAAGAATTATGGAAAAGATCTGGCTGAAGCTTTAAAAAAAAAAAGTACCAACAATGAAATTTGGAGTCCAAGAATGCTGATAAATCCTGAACATCTGTTATTTCTTTGCAGCGTATATAAAATGATTCTACATTGCAATACAAGTATCACCTTTGCAGTAGATAATAGGGTAAACCATTGAGAATATCAGCTTCCACTGAAATCCCTAGCTCTGGATAAAGCTTAAACTAACATTTGTTCCAATATATCAAAACCAAATCTTTAACACTAACCCAATTTAGTCCTTTTTGTTATAGCTATATTTGTTACTAAATGCATTTGACTTAAATATATACATACATATATCTCATAAGCATGGTTAAGTTGTACTCAATCTATTCTCAAAATAATAAGAAACAAAGATCCCCATTTAAAATTGTACGCCCTTTAGTATTGAAACAGATTGGTGCTACAACTGAAGAAAAAGCATTAAGACAGAAAGTATTTTACCACGGTATTAAAGATGGCATTTACACAGAATTTATCCTTACGGTTCAGTTTTAAATCCTGAACACTTCTACACTCTCGTTCAAATTAACTTTTTGGATAACAAAAGAATGTTAAGTGACCATCAAAGCGAAAGGCACATATTTACTCATGAAACCACCCATGACACAACCACTAGGGTCTCCTTCCTGGAAATTCTGCTTGACAAAGAGAAAGCAAAGCCTGTGTAGAAAATGGGAAAGGAAAGAAATGTCATTATTTCAAAGAGTGACTTAAAACCACTGCAGAGAAGGCTGAGCTGTGCTACATTGGACTTCACCAGTATTTGGTCAGAACCTCAGGCGATCATGTACAATCACAGCACAGAAATGCAATTTCATTTCATCCCATATTCCTTCTCCTTCCTTGCAAAAAAACCCGAAACAAACAAAAAAAAAAAGGCAAAAAACCCAAAGCATCATTGAAGCACTAATTTCACTTCAACAGCACTGACCCAGAGAGGCTAAGCGAAATAAATTCCCTTGGCATGAACTAAAAACAGTTTGACAAGTTTATATAGCTTGCGTGAATCTGACCTCAGAATAGAAATATCTATTCCCTGGGGGTGCCAGCCCTTTCCTTTTTTTTTTTCCCCTGCCTACACCTGAAAGCTGGAACTAGGTATGAAAAATTCATGCAGCAGTGTGCTTGAAACGTATCAATGAAGGATCCTCAACATCTGCTGACTTGAACAAACCTTGATGGTTAATATGAAAAATTATGTTGGTGAAATGCTCTGTTCTAAAGAGAAGAATGTCTGCTCAGAATCTTCTGAAAACTTATCTTCTTAACAAACCTGACAGAAGGATGTCTCAAGTAATATTCTACCAAATACACCGACAGGTAGTATACCATTTTTTTCCCCTCCAATTTCTCTCCTAACAATGTAAAGAATATTTCATTTTTACAGACACTGAAAGTGACCTAAACATCTTGTGCTATCATAAGAACCTTTCTTTACAACAGAAAAACAAACAAAAACTTTCAGTGCAAAATCTGTACCCTGCAAGTCTGAAATACGACTCTTCCCTTCTGTAAAATTTATGTTTTGATACATTACACTGAAGAACAAAATAGGTGCCAACCAGAGACAAACAGGGTCTGTTTAGCCTCATGTTAATGTCTGCCGTAGTGGAATAAAATTCTTCTTGTTGCAAGTGGAAGCTGGGCAGAACAACATGACACCCTCATATTTTAAATTAATTGCAATGCAACCAAGCCAGGAGTTTAATTTTCAGTCCCCAACTTTTTTTTTTTTGTACACTTTTTTTTGTTAAGCATTGCCAGTGCTCAAGGGAAAAATTTATCTTTATTAAACGATAATCGGCTTTATTATCTTTGACTCTTCAGAAATGCTGGCTGGCAAGGTTTTTAAAATTTTCATTAATCTTGTTTTCTGTTTTTACAAAGCCTGCATCAGAAAAAGACGTCAGTCTGCAGAACACTCTGTATCTCCTAGTGTCATGAATAGGTCTCAAGACTATCTAATTTACTAATAAATCTATTGAAGCGACATGCATCTCAATATTTCACAGCTTAACAAGAAGGTCCAGAAGCGAGGCCCTGAATCGCAGTTCCAGATGATTAGCGCTGCAAAACCAACTGAAGCAGGAGTATCTAAGCTGTCAGAACAGCTTACACATACCCACCTTTTGCAAACTTGGCATTTAAATCATTTACTGGAGACACTTTCTCAAATTTTTCATAAAATGCTTTGACTAAGGTCTGAAATAGCAGCGCATAGTGTTAAAAGTTTCTAAGACTGGGCCAACGCAGCTTACATCTACAGGACTGCATTGAAATCAATAATAGAAAAATTTCAGCAGGGCTTTTCGAACTTCTTCTAAAGCAGCACCAGAGTCTTGCCACATCGTTAGGTAATTAAGTAACAAGGACACACATTGCGTACATCGTGGTGAATACCTCAGCCAGCTCCTTACCATGATAAAAAGGGTTCATAGGGAGCTCTTTTTTTTTTTTTACCCCCTCTAAAAAAACCCCACTTCTTAAACTCTGGACTTGTATATTAAAAATCCTTATGGTTTTATTAAGAAGCTCTTAACACCCCTGCCCCTTCTTTCCTCCAAAAAAACACCTTCATGCATAAATGGCACAGCCTACAGCAAAGTACCAGGTATCAGGTGTTTGGGGGTTTTTTTGTTTGTTTGTTTGTTCTTTTAAGTTCCATACTACAACCATAAGAAGTTTGGTGCAGAGTTTCAGAGAAATTTAGCTGATACAGAGTATGGCCTCAAAGGAAATAAGACTTTTATGATGGCCTTACTTTAATGAACACTTTGATCTTTAAGTGTCCTGCCAAGACTGGTAAGATGAAAAGCATGTCACTTTACCCCCTGACAAGCCAGAGTCTTTAGGAAGAGATCTGACCATCTGCGTAGGTCTGTCTGTGGGAGAACGGGCACAAAAGAATAAAGCCTAAAAAATTAAGGATCCGTTTAAGATATTATCATCAAACTTATTGCTGATAGATGGAAACAGGAAAGAACATTAAGGATTTCCCAACTGTTTTTACTGAAATGTAATATTTACATCTAAGAAGCTTGTGACAGCCCAGTGACATATTAACTCTCACACCTCTCTGGTTAAGTTGGGAAGTTCCAGCAATGCAGTTAATACTGAAATCCTCCAAAACAGTAATAGTGAATTTTCAACAGGGAGTGAATGTATTTGAGTCAAAAAGCAAACAGTTTTGTTACCATTTCTGTTGCCAAACTCTTGACTTTCAGACTTTCCAATTTTCCTAGCCACAATTTTGTGTTATTTACATGAAAGCTGGGACAGATGGTTAAAAAAAAGGGGGGGGGGGGGGGGGGGGGAAGATTTTCATTAGCTTGGTATACAGTTCAACTGATTTTAAGACATGTTAAATTTAGGACTAATTTATGACTTCTCATACTAATTTCAGATATGATGTTATTCCCCATATGCTGCCTGTTGGACATAATTTTTGTTTCACCAGAGCCTGTCACCTCAGAGATGATCTAATCCTCTTGAAATCAGTGGAAACATATCTACTTGAAAGAAATGACCATTGTTTTCAAGCATAGTTGGACTGGACCTTATGCTGTGACCTGGACTTTCAAATCAAGACACATGGTTTTAGAGGGCAGGCATGCAGGACACCACTGTTTAACCAAGCTAGGAACTCAGCTGTTAAGGAAAAATACTGCTCAATATTTGGATCTTCTGAAAGAGCGACCGTATCTGTTGGCTAATACATCTTTAGTGCAAAGCATATTTAAGGAATGAACTGTCACAGTAACATGTACTGGATATGTGTCTGAAAACACCAACGTGTCCTAAAGATATCTTAATTTTCATTAAACCCAGGCATTCTCATTCCTATGTTTTCAATGTCTGACCAACCTCAGAATGTAGAGAAAAGCAAAGCCAAGCACAGCAGAAGCAACACCGACAAGCCAGAAGGCTTTCTTTTGAAGCTATTTTCCAACTTCCATGCATTACTTTTGTAATGGGGGGGGGGGGATGGCTGGATGTACAACTTCATGCTGTTTGGGACTTCATGAGCTATAGGTTAGACTGACAAGAAACAAAGAGTCTTTACCTTTAAATACTCTGAGCCTTACTAGAGAATTCATCGTGACTGGAGCTTTTAGACTGTATTTTTGAAACATGTTCAACATCCTCAAATCTTCTTATTCAACATGTATCAAATATAGTTATTAATTGAAGGACAGTTTAGTATATTTTCCAGATGTCACTCAAACTCCATTTACTTCCAGCCAATTCAAGGCATTAACTTTAATCTGCAATATAAGGCCCTATAACTCATCTTCTGTTTAACACAGGGCTATACCTTTCTCCTACTGTCACTCTTCTTTTTTGGACCAGAACAGGACAGCTTATGGCTTTCTCAGCTGTTAGACCGATTCTGCAAATGTCCTTTTCCTATAGGCTGGAGCAAGTCTGACACTGATATCCTTCAAGGACTAACAAGCTATGCATATCTAACATGGTTCTCAGTGGATGACTGCCCTGGGAATTATCTATGGTGTTTCTTCCTTTTGCCCTCAATAAAAGTGGCAATACGCTGGCTGCATGCTGAGTCATGTAGCAAGGTTGTACTCAATAATTAATACGTAATCTACTCACACAGAGATTAGATATTCCACATTACTTGTGGTTTATTTGATTTTGATTAAATAGTTTTTAAATTTTATACATGTCCTAATGGAAAATGACAAGTGTCATCACTCTTAACACCTGATAAGATTCAGTGACAATTCAATGCGATATCTTCCATACCTGGATGTACCTTTAACAATCTGTTTCCAACCACTTGCTGGAATTCTTTATTACCCTTCCAAAATACATCATTTTTCTGCAACTATTCTCTGCATATTGCCTCAAGACTATATTTTTGCCTGATTATTTTCTGTTACCAGACCAAAAAGGTTTATTCACTTCTAATGTACCACATGTGTTTCTTCCTCAGATCAAAGTTCATAATGACCATGTTAATGTCATTTTCTTTACAGACACTGTAATACCTTTCGGCCAGGGCCTTTCTTCAACATGCGCAGCATTAATAATCCTGGATATCAAGATGACAATTTAAAAACCTCATTGGCTAATACTCATTTTAACAAGCAAATCCATTTTTGGCTTTCCATCTTGCCTCATTCTTAATTTTCTGTTATCCATTTAATCTTTCCTATTTTTCACATTCCAGATAGACTTTGCATTCACGGTATCAAGTCTGTATGCATTTTGAAGTGTTTTCTTTTCCATATGCCCGTATTACCTTCTGCGTTGCATAGCACTTGTTATGCATGCATGATCACAGACTATTTCTAGTGTTAATTAAGATATGAAATTAAAGTGGGAAGTACATTATTGGTCACACAATACAAACAATACAAATTTCCTCTAAAAATGAAATTACTAAAGTGTTAGCAAACCTCTTTATACTGTCAGAAATAATAATGTTTACAATCTACATACCACAGTACAGCCAGAATTCACAGGTGGATTTGGAATATTATTTCCACTTCAGAAAGATACACATAAACCTCTGAAAAGTTCATTTAGTTTATAAACATATCTGGGAAGAAAACACAGGTTTGTCTCTTCTGCTGTCTGTTACACCATACAGCTTCTGCCTTCACTGACTCCTAAGAGCCCACTAACAGGGCTTCCATTCTTTGTGTAAGAACAGCTTTTCTTGAAATCTGATTAGGAATTTTAGCAGAAAAATCATATTTTCTTCAAATTAAATGTTGCACAGGAACATAATGTTTTTGTTGAACTTCTGACAAACCAACCTAAGCATATTTCTGGAAGCAATTTGCCAGTTTCCCCGCTCAGAAACACAGACTCCCAAGTTTCACGGTTGTAAGGAAATAAGCCATAGGGATCGTCTCAAATCTAATGGTATCCAAGATCAAGAGATCTTGGGCACCTCATCATGCCAAGTGATCAAGAGCTAAAAGCGTTGCATCTTCTAAAAGCCCAAACCATAAGAGTAGCCTGTCAGAAAAGCTGCTCGTGTCATCAAAAATTTACCCAGTCATCTCCTCCTTGTCTCTACGTAGAGTCAAAAATAGAAACCTCCACACTCATACAACAGACTAACATACTCCCTGTATCACTGCTACATTAAAAACACTTTTACCAAATACCCTCAGAAAAGGAGTCAAACCATTCTACATATTTACAATATTAATTTTTCATACAAACACATTTACTAAATGTTTTACAATAGTTTACACATGCATATTTTTGCTGAATGTGCATGTTGGTATATTTAGTGTGCAGTCATCTTCCTGACCCCGTGGCTCTGCTGCTTTTCCCTCCCCTTTGCTGTAAAATCTACTCATGGAATACCTCTGCAATGGCAGGTGTTAATACAATTTGCACAATGTAAAATAACAAGTAATAACAATGAAATGCATGTTCCCTGGGACCCTGTGATAACTCCAGGTAAAAATAATGCCATAGACTGGGAATAGACTCATTAATAAAATTGCACTCAGAAGAGTGACTTGTTTACCTATGCACGATGGAAAACAATACATTATAAACCCCTGCATTAAAAAGAAATTATGATCACAACTTCACAACAAACAGCGAGGGATATCATGTACCTGCTTTGCACAAAATAAAGCACCAGACAAAAGGCTTTGAGGGTGATTTGTCGAGGGCGTACAGTCTCTTAGGTCCCTCTTATTGCACAAGGTGTTCAGTGTGCTCCAAATCAAGCGGAAAAGCTGACCTCCATTAAAGATCCAGTCCTTTGTAAGCAAGGCTCTTTTTATTAAGGCAGACTTTTATGAATACTGTCTGCAATCTCTGTATGACAGCATATTATCCAGAATTTGAATACTCACTTGCTACGCTGAGATGAATAAACGGACTTGTCTTGTTCTCCCCATTCTTTTCATTGACCGCCTGGACATAGTAGCCTCCTGCATCGGTCACTGATGTTTCAAGGATCACCAGCTGATTCTCCAGTGTGATGGCTCTATTTAGGAAAGAGAAAGATCACGCTGAAACCAGAAGAATGTTATCCAGTAGGCAAAAACCATACAACACCTCAGACTTGACAAACTGATATATATTCATTGGTCATCTAAATCAAGATGTTGGGGAATCAAAACCAGCCTGATTTCAAACACATTCACGAGTAATACTTAAGATCTTTGATGCCTCTAGGCCTTTTCTGTTTAGATCACGTAAGATGCTTATAGTGACATGCAGAAAGCTACAACATGTGAAGCTAGAACAGTTTGAATGGCAATAAGAAGTTACACAAGAAACGGCAAAAGACAACAGAGACCGATAGCCTGCAAACTGCATCGTATGGGTTGACGACAGTCCTGGCAGTATGCTGCAAAGTCAGTTTTACTGAAAACCTTCTCAACAAGTGAGAGCTAGCTTATTAAAGACAGACACTCAGGGAATAACAACACATAGTTTAGTGAAGAAAAAGTAAGTAAAAATCAAAGGCAGCAGAACATCAGAAGGTAGACTTTCTGTATTTATGGCATCACTACTTATCTCAGCATCACAGACAAGAACATTGGCAAGATAGAGCCTAACTGATATACACAGATGATTTGTGTGTAGATAGGGAAGGAAGAGTTTTCATTTTATCTAAAGCAGGTAGGAAAGCACAACCCTGTAGTTAACACTGGTGCAGGCCTGAAGAAGTCAATAAATGTCATTGTATAACACGAGTCTACTCTTGCTTAGGGCTGCTACATAACAAATGTCTCTACAAACTCCCTTGTAGGCACCATTACCCATTTGCACTGCAATAGGGTTGGTTAGTTCGCATTTTACATTCTTTGATGGTCTTTTCTTGACTATAAAAGATAAAGGTTTAATCTAGAGACAACGTATAAAAATTTAAGGGCTTGACTGAACAGGACATGTAAAATTTAAGGGCTTAACTGAACAGGACACAAGAAGCTCAAAAACCAGATAAGAATAAAAGAACACGTAAAGTTCCAGAGAAAGCCTGTGGAGCAAAGAGCTGACACTAATGCAGACTGGGACAGGCACAAACTTGGAAATCTGAATGCAAAACTTGGAGCAAGAAACTCCTACCTTCACTTATATTACTTGATGAGAAGCCCCATTGAGTTCGGCTGTGCTATTAGTCATATCCTTGAGCATGAGGTTGAAACAACATATAAAATTATTATACTGGATGAAACAAGTTCATACATCAATAGGCCTCAAAAAGAGTCAGTGCTAAGTCAAAGTATTTGTACACTAATCAATCAATGAACACTCCTGCATCTCTTCCTCCTGCTTTGGCATGGTGTGGTTAATATTAATAATTCACAACTATTTTGCTTTTGAAAAAGCATTTAAAAGCCATCGGGGATATCACACATTCCTACTGTAGCATACTAGTTTTTATGCATAGGAGGGGGCATAGAAAATTACAGTGAGAACATAGCAGTTTTCAAAGGCTGTGTGCATTTTATTGATATCACTTCAGTTTTCTAATGTGGATACAAAGAACACTGAATTTCTGTGTAAAGCTATCAGTAGACACCAATAAATAAAAATCTCCTGAAAAATATAAAGCTATATTTTCAGCTCTGAAATCAGTCATTGCACATCAGCTAAAGATCCTGTTTACGTTACCTTTATTGACAGTTTCTATTACAGAAACTACTAAAAAAAAAAATCACAGTATGATTTTTTGCTTTATTCAATGAACCTGTACTAGCTTAGTTGACTTAGAAAATTAATGAAGGAAACTGTGATAGATTTACAGAGTGGGTATATAAAATGCAATTAATATGACATTTGATAAAGCAAATAAAGATAAAATTCCAATGAAGTGCTAATAATTGAATATTAAAAGACAATGACATTTACATTCATTTCTACTGTAGTTTTAAAGAAAGCAGCATTAAAACATTGAAAATACTGAAATATATTTCAGACTGCTTTGATGTCAGCTGCAACTATACGCAAATTTTCAAAGGTGATCCTTGAATACTGGTGAGATGCACACTGCTACTAGCTGTATTAAACTGGCTGGAAATTCTGACAATTAAACCATTAAACTCATCATATACTAATCAAGAGCAAAGGGAATTAAGATACATTTATTAAGAAAATTGTTCAAATTGAAGATTTTTTTAAAATTATAATACACAAATATTTATTGGAATGTGAGCAAAATGTAACATTTGTGAGTGAAATGTAAGTAAATATTAAAGGTAAAATGAATATATTTGAATCTAAAAAGATCAGTGCAGAAAGGCTAAATATTATAAATTCCATGTTCAAAACAATGTGAAAAGTTTGATGTTAATTTGTATAGAAAAAAGAATTAGAAGTCAAAGAAACTAGTGAGGACAACTCTTCGGAGTCATCAATTACATAGTCAAATTAATGTTAAAATAGAAACCCCCAAATGAGTTATTGATATCTTAATAATTCTCTGAAAAATAGAACGTTTCAATTTCATTAACTAACAGACAGGTATAGAACAAGACACATGCCTTACACGCTGCAGACTCTGGGAGTTTTATTGAGATCAAGCATGAGCCTTGTGCATCAGGAAAATCAATTAGTCACATTTTAAGGACTCATTAATTCCAATGTTTCTAAACCATCTGACGATTCATGCCCCAGCCCTTACCAGGGTTGCAGCCACTTTTTGCACAACAGCTGCACAGAGTGCCCTAAAATTGGCTTAACATGTTTTCCTGGGTTTATTGTTTGTTTTCATTGTCTGATATAACTTTTAAATTATGACAGCACCACACTAATGTTCCAAGGAAAATCTGATTCCCGGCTGCTCAGTTTACCAGTATATTTGAGGAAGACGACTGCAGCAGATGGAATGGACCTGTCAGTAATTCATACCCAGCACAGAATTCATGAAAAATATAAATATTGGGTTTTTTTAAAGCAATATCGAACTTCACTCAATCTAACATTTTCAAGACAGGAGCAACCAGCAAGTAAACTCAGCAGACTGATCCTTTGGGATTCCTTAAGCATAGGGAAAGGAACATTTTAAATCATACATTTTAATAGAAGAATTTTTTTAAATTTCTCTGGAGCTCAGTGAAGCCTGTAGGGAACAGCAGCCAATATACAAACAGCAACATACATGTCTGTGAGTAGTAAGCAGTTATAATGGCAGATTCAGTATTATGATGTCCTACAGGCATGTCAGTGATACCTTTACCACAAAAGCAGCCAGAGACTAGAACAGATTGATCTGAAAGGAAAGGCGAGTTGGGTCTTTGAAACTACAAGCTGTGTTCATGACATGCTGCCTAAACAAAGACTATGGTCTGGCAGAATGGGAAAAGGCAGTAATGATGGAGACAAGTCATTTTATATATCCTGGTCTTCTGAGTATCTGAACACGTAAACGGGCACCTAATGAGGTTTTCATCACTTCCGTTTATTGCAGCCAAAATTTAGCGCTTAGATACACTCTGGGACTTTTAATTGTAGCCTTCCAAATTGTCAAAATACTGTAAAAAAATCTGGTGCAAATAATATTAAATTTGATCTAAAGCTTATGAAAGTTATTGTGTTAACATCAGTGGAACGTGAATCAGGCCTTTAGAAGTAAAGGGAATTTTCCAAAGGGGATACCATTATTAAGGCATTCAAGACAAAGTTTTTGGAGTTAAATGCATTTTTCCTGCACTGAAAATTGCATCATTTATTAAAATGCTGCAAATGAACTCTTCAGTATCTTAAATAGGTGGATTTCCATTATAATGTTTTTTTATGTGAAAGTACCAAAATCTACTCTACAAGTGGATAATTCCCCAAAGTTAGATATTTGTTAGGATATTAGTCTACCAGATTACACAATAAATAGATAATACTAGGTTATAAAAACACCATAAAATGAAAATCAGGGTAACCTGATTAGGCTTTCTCTTAGCAGGCTGCCATCTGCTCATGAACCAGCGTGCAATATTTTAGTACAAAGGCCTTCATAAAGCTTCTTTTCCAATTTTATCTCCAGCTAACACAAATATCAATCCCCCTTTACAAGATATTTTTTACTAGAAAACCTCTCTTCCCCTTCTAAAAACTTTTGTCAACATTACACAGCAAGCACCAATCTTTCTCCATGAGCCTGACACCACACAGTAACAGTGTAGTTAATAGAAAAGGGAGATTATGGAGTAATAACAACATAATTACTGAAAGACTTCCCCCATGGATTTCCCCTTTTGGAAAAACATACAGATACATTGCAGTCAAAACCACAGCTGTTCAAGTGAAATCCTGACTCAGAGTAGTGCATGCATGGCTTAACAGAGTGAGCATTTCACCACCCATGTCTCTTCCAATTCTGATGGGGAATTATTAATCAACATTATTTAAATACATGTCTTCCACAAACAGTCCATGTTTTTCAGGACTCAATCACAGCACAAAATATTAGTGTATGTGCTACAGAGCAACACGGCCATAGCAACAAAACACTAAGACCTGTGACTGGGTGCCAGTTTCACAAAATATTATTCAGGGTCCAGGTATATTGTTACCACAAAAAACCCACCTATTTATAAAATTTTTATACTTACACAGCTGCTGAATACCAAGTATAACTATACAAATTAATGCATTGATTTTACAATCAGTGCTAGTTTATACTATCGCTTCTCTAGCTATGCCATGGCACAACATGTGCTTGTGGGAAGTGACTGGGATTTCTAGTGATGAAAGGGTGCCAAGCTTATACAAGAATAACCAAGGCAGTCCTAATTGCCAGGCAGAGGTTGAACACGATCGTGAAATGAAGGAAGACTAGTTATTGACAGGTTTAGCAGATATATTTCCAGGAGGAAATGAGAGAAGGGGCAGAATTTCCATGTTTTAAGCTTGGCTTCCTTAGTCTCTAGCACTAGTTTTGGAGTGTGCAAGGTCTTGTTTTAATAAAGCTACAAACATTATTCCCACATTTGTTCATGAACACATTACACAAAACCTGTTCTGTGTAAAGTGAGTGTGAGGCTGGAACAGAAGTGGATGGAAAACCGTACCTGACAAATCGTCAGTGATCCACTACCTGACTGGAAAGCTGTATCAGGTAGAAACCCACAGGGTCTGTCTTTGGCCTGGCATTATTTAATGTTTTCATTGTTGTTTGTTGACTGAATACAGATTTCACTTACTAAATCTGCAGATAAAGTCCCAAAGACTCTGGAAGACAGAATCAGAATTCCAAATACAGAAGACCTGTTCAAGCCTCTCCACAAGACTGAGGTTCACAGTTCAATGAACAAGCTCAAAACACTGTATTTGAGAAGGAATAACTGACTGCAAAACAAGCAAACCTCGCAAGAGGGTGTGCAAACAGCAGTATCATTAGAAAATTTAAGAAATAACCCTGTTTCTTACACAATGTGACCTCCACTCAGTTTTGGCTATCAAATTTAAGCGTGTGAGATAGTCAAGAAAAATAAAACCCCAAAACCACACCAGAACCATCCACTCCCCCCGCCCCATCCAACCCCAAAGATTAATCCAGAAAATGTGACATGCAGGAGAATCCTCAAAAAAACCCCCAAAAGTTGTCACAAGTGTCTGCATATATGTACAGGACTGTTACAAAAACGTATCTCAGATTTAAGCAGAATCATCAAATATTGAGTCTTGTCATAAAAATCTTAGCAGTTTGCCCTCGCAAAAGCTTATTTTCAGTCTTTGGAGATAGGGGCTCCCAGAGAGGATGCTCAGATGAATTATCCCAAGTATATATTTAAAATCATGCTCAAATCAAGCAATTACTGGCCTAGAGTTTAAAAAAATCCCACAAAACAAAACCCAAGATAATCACTACATTAAGTGAGCAGGAAAGACATGTTTGCAGTGAGAGACAATGCTACCAATCCAGAAGCAATTACAGTAACAAACTAAGGAATAATATTCATAAGTGTGCTACTTATGTTAAAATGTTCTTTTTCTCCTCCCAGGTTTTCAGCAGCTTCAATTCTTATTTAATGCAACTTAATTATTACCATATAACTCTACTCCTTTGTTTTTGTTGGTTTTTTTTTTTTAATTATTATTACATTTTAAGCAACAAGACTTGGTACAGCTGATAGAAGTACCTATATGTGCTTAAATCACAGCTCTTGGGTGTTATCTTACTGAGCCGCACTGACGTGTGCCTGGATGTGCTACTCCAGCAACAGCAGTCCTCAAACTAGAAGAAAAATTCAGACTTTCAAGACAAAATATACAACTCAGTCAACAACAGAAACCAAAGGCTTGGAATAAAATAAAGTCAATTTTCTCCAGTCTCCTCCTCTTATAAAACTCTTACTGCATTCAAGACATTTGTAAACAGACCATCTATTTTCTTCTCTCTCCAGTTCATCATATAATCAACACATTGAACTCCACTTGCGACATCACTATCTGTTGCTATGGACATAGCTAGCAACGACTGGAAAGAAGAATAGTGGATTTTTTTTTAATATGTGTTATTTAAACAAAACATTGCGGTTAAAATGTATCATAGGTTGTTGATCTACACAGCTGGCTGACTTCACTGAAAGCAAGCACAAAGACTATTTGTAATCATTTGGGATTTTATAGTTCAGTTTTCGGATAGACAGACATGAATATTGCTCCACTTTATGATATTTCTCCTGAATTGATTATTAAAGGTGCTGTAGTTTTTTTTAAACACTGATTTTTTTTCCCCCCTTTCCTTCACTGTGAAAGGAAAACTTCTGTTATCAAATTATATCTTCACTTCTGATAAAACATGTCAGCATAATGGTATGTGGTATAGTGGTTTGTAGTCAAGTATTAAAGAGCTTCCTGTTGAATATTGTATCTTCATCCCATTATTTCACTAAGATATATACTACAGAATAAAAAAAGAATGCAAGGCATGACTGTGAACTGCACTAACTATAGAACAAATGAGCAGCGGCACGGCCCTGTCACAGGGCAATGCACTGAAGAGATAATTGATTATACAACAGTGACAAAGAAAACTTCAACCTCTTGACAGCATATTTAACAGATACATTTAGACATGCCACAACTGTGCCTGCCTGGATGCTCTCAACCTCAGTTTATTCATGTTCCTGAATCTTCCTCAGCACCACCTCTACCATTTTATTCCTGATTCCACACATACCTCCTTCAAAACCATCTCCATTTTCACATAGGTATAGCTGACAGTAAAATTTGGCACAGTTATTGCTGTATAAGCATACCTAGTCTCAGGGACTCAAAAATCTGTACCACAACTGAAGTATCCACACAGTTTGGAAATAAAATTTCAAATCTTGGACAGGTCAATGCAAATCTCTAATACATTTGGTCGGGTTTCTCAGTTGAAACAAGTCCTTCTTCAGCAGCTAAATACATGCACTTGAGTATAGCTAAAACTGATACACTGAATACACAGAGCATTGACAGAAATCATCTGGCTGTAATCATGAAACCTCATGGCAGCTGCGTATCAGTGAAGATGAAACAGCCCCACACATGTGGAAGACCTCAAGAAGACAGAACCTGCAAGGACTGTTTATTATCATATGAGCCAAAGGCTTTGTTTTTCTTCTAGTGCCAGAAAAATATATATCCATCTTACAAACACTACATCCAAACTTACCACACTAGTCCTACAAGTGAGAAGAACAGTTCTGAATTAGCCGCTCAACTCCTTTAGGTGACCCAAAATTCAAGTATGTTGAAATAAATGGGAGAGTTTCAATGGAGAGGAAAATTTGTACAGACATAACTTATTACACACTTGTTTTGAGGAGTAGTAGGGAGTGTTACACTCCAAAACTAACAGTCTAGTAGTCCGTTAGTTTTCAGATGCATTACTTCTCCTTTTAATAATACAAAATCTTTAAACAAAGAGCATGGATATGGTAAAAAGTGGCAAATGACCCATGCATCAACCCCAGCAGCTGCCATCTGTACAAAAAGCAGCCGTACTGGGTAGCAATAGAGCAATTTATTTAAACAAGTTTTACTATGAAAGATAATTAAAGATTTAGTGGCCTGGATCAATACAACAGCTAATGCTATCTATGTACACTACTGCAGTTTGCTGAGACTAGCAGTTGTGTTACTGCTGCAAATTCATTGTACAGTGTTATTATACAGTATCTTAGGTTTGCTGTCTATGTCAAAATAGGGATTTTGTGTAGTTATTTCTACTCACACACCATTAAGACATATACTCATTACACAGCACAAATTGAGCACAGGTCCGGGAGCCAAGTACATCCAGGTTTTGCCAGTAATACGTAGCCTTGTGTGAGTTATTTAGCCTTTCGGTCTCTATGTTTTGCCAAGAGAGAAAAAGGATAATACTGGTATGTATTTCTTTTAATGCTGAAAAAATTATCTAGAGGTTTAAATAGTTAATACCTCTAGCACTCAAAAGATGTAGAGGATTACATAAGTGCTAAATCTTAATACTCTTTACTTCCCCCCCCTGCATTTCAGTTTGACTGGCAGGCATTTCATTACAACTTTAGGCAAAGCAACTTCTTGCTTTCCAATTTTCAAGTGCTTTAACATCTCCTGAACTATACACACCGGACAGGTGAGCACTGCTTTCCAAACACCAGTCCTCTAATAACTCATGGTATTGCACTACTTCTTTCAGCAGAATCCCCTCATAGTGAATACAGATGCATTTAGTAACAAACACGTCTACCACGGACTCCGTAAAATCCTGGTTATTATTGAAAATAATACAGCGGAAGAAATTTAGAGTCAGTCAATCACAGACTTTTCTTTAATGCCATTAATGCAAACATTTCAAAGCACTTCAAGTTAGTGACAATAAAACATAAAGCAAACACTGGTTAAAAAAACCAAAAGCGCAGAACTTCAGCAGAAATTAAAAAGGAAGCAGTGACTCTCTCTTTCTATCATAAATAGGCCATGCAGTGACATAAAAGCAAAGCCAGGTTGGACACATTCAACGATATGTTGAACATACACATGAAGCCAAACACTGGAAACTTTGGAATAAAAAGAAAACTGTGTAACATCACAGCAGCATTTTATGTTATGGTTTCTACTCAAACATCATTTCCTGTCAATACTGTGTGAAACAGAGTACAGTAAACAACTGGAAAATATTGCTTTATCAAGAGCATTTTATCTGTTCTGTTAGGTATACATTACTAGTAAAAAAATTAATACAAGCTGAAATTTTTCAAAAAGAAAAGGAGAAATATATCTTTCCAATAATGAGGCAAACATACACAAACCTGTTCTGTAGCAAAGCTACAGAATTCTAAAAGGTGGAAAGTGAAATTATGAGAGGGTTTACATAAGAGATTGAGAAGATAAATGCAATTATAGCTAAACCTATTTGATCATCCCTTTCCCAGGCAAAGTAACACTACATATATTAAAATCTATGAAACCTCAACGTGAACATTAGCATCTTTTAAAATAAAGTGCCCTGGAAGATAGCCTTTAGACATTCAGAAGTATAGCTCCCTTTGGGGATCCATTTGTATGTTGTATTTGAAACCCGGCTGCAGCCCTTGACTCCAAAACTCATAAAGAACACTTCAGTGGCCAACTAAAATGTACATAATGCATGATTAAAGGAGCAACAGACCATATAGATTTTTTTTGCTTTCAACTTGGGTGGTGTTGCCAAAATCAGGAGGATAGGTAACCTATCAACTCCATTTATTTTTAAGTTACTTGAAATCAATACATGGGTGTGTTTGTATGACTTACTGCTTATTTGACTTCTGAGTCTAACGACACAAATTTCCTTGCAGTGGAGCAGCGACGTATATTCAGGACTCCTGGTTGTAAAGCTTAAGGAAGTCAGAAGGCCACAGCTTGTGTAGTAAATCTTGCCGGTCCTCTGGTAGAATGACAGCAACTTCTACTTTAGAAATAGTCCCAGAGGTAACATAGAAGGCAAAGAACTTCAACTTCCTTCCAATACTGAAGCTATAAGCACCACACATTCCCTCTAATGAAGAGCAGTAGAGAGCATGCATCTGAGAGACTGCCTTGTTTACATTTGCTGGATGATCCATAAACACTATGTCTATTGAGCAGGCAAATGAAACCCTGAAGTGTCAGTAGATGCAGTTTGGTTTCTTTGATTTTATGGCTACAATATGCTTTGCAGAGCATTTTTATTTTCAGTGCTGAAGAAACACTCAGCTATGAGATACATGGCAAAAGAACTCACAAATCCTGGAAAAGACGCATGCGTATTGCAGCCTAGCTTATATTCCCGGGGTTGTGAGCAGAATGTTCAACATCTTGCCGATGCAAGTAATTCTACATAATAGTTACACCAGAACAGAAAACCTCTGATGCCCCCAAAGTGTTTGCTGCAATCTGTCTTCACATATTTATCTCCTTACTTGCAGACATTTCTGCTGCAGAGGTTTTAGGGATTTGCTCCTGCAACGCAGCAAAATGCTGCTCCCTGCGATTCCCCTCATCTGGAGAAGAGGTGCTATTACTGACTTAATGGACAGTAGACACAACAGTCCCATCACCTTCAGTTACTGACACTTTTTATCCACTTCGCCCTGTAATGAGGATCTCTACTCGCTCACATTTACGTAACGGCAGCATCAGCTATCCCCTAATCCTGCAACACATTAAAATGGAAAGATAGATACAGGAAAACATTAAAATGCCCTTATCGCTTGGCTGCAGGGGTATAAACTTAAAATACGAGATTGTTTTTCTGTTGAAAACAAACAAATAATACATTTACTTAATTTTCTTCTTAAATAATCCTTGTG
This sequence comes from Haliaeetus leucocephalus, assembly GCF_000737465.1. Taxonomy (NCBI): domain Eukaryota; kingdom Metazoa; phylum Chordata; class Aves; order Accipitriformes; family Accipitridae; genus Haliaeetus; species Haliaeetus leucocephalus. The sequence goes on along the minus strand of NW_010972731.1, from coordinate 5,635,790 downwards.
AGTGTTGAAAGGATGCTTTGATTATTACTGTAAAGATAAACAATGAAACATTCCATTATATCTTACCTAGGTTAGATAGAAACAAATTCAATTCCTTCCTGTACATGTTTTTCCCAGGTGCATTAACACACTTTACATTCAAGAACCAACTTTTATTACAAGCTGAGTGTGTAGGGAACAGGGAGATAGGGAAAGAAAACAGAATGAACAGAATGCTAATGAGAAAGAAAAATACAACCCCGACAGCCAATCCCTTTAATTAAAAGGACACCTACGTTTAACTTCCAAGTCCTTAATCCTGCTGTTACTGAACTCAGAAGATGGAAAATAGAAACAATGCTCAAATAAACCCTGCAGGCTACTTTGCTAAAGAAAATGTGAAAATTAACCTCTTATCTACTAAGATAAAAGTATGGTACAAAATAATGACAAAAAAGGGTCGTATGAGAGCCAGAGCAGTAAGGCCAGTGATAGCAATGTACAAACTTCAGAATGAAATCTTGAAAACAGAGCTAACGAATAGGAGATACGGAACAAGACAGTCACACAAGGACAGTTAGGTAGACTCCTTGTTTGTTTTCTTCCCTGTATTCTTTACCCCAAAACTAAAAGCAAAAACATGTATTTGGTTATACTGCAGCCCTTCCTGAATCACGTAAAACAATCAGAAAAATTACCATCCGCAACAAGTCTTGTTAACTTATTAATAATAAAGAAACAGAAAGACAGCTTCTTGCAGGTTTGTACTGCTTCATAAGATAGACCCTCATTTGTTGATAAGATTCTTTATACAAAGGACAGAAGCAAGTTCACATAATAGCCTTGTTTTAAGGTAGCAAAAGCACATTGTGCAAGTGCTTAGTATTTAACCCGGAACAGAAGCTGAACACATACCCAGGGATTGTAACTTTTCTTAAGGCTAAAATAATCACACAGGAATGCAGGCTCACAGTTACTCAATACATACAAGTCTACACTTCAGCTCAATACACTCTCTGCAAAATTAGAGACCACTGGGAAAAAGAAAGTCATGGAATGGCCCGTTTCTAATTGAGTACTTGTGTATGAGAATGAGCAGAAGAGAGGGCACACATCCACACTAAAACACACAGATACACATCTCAGGAGATGTGTCAGAGCTGCTTCTTGATTGATCCCTCTGTCAGCTGAAGTACTGAAGTTCCTCCTTCAGCTCATTCAACAGACTGAGTTTTTGAAGTAGACACTTTAAATTCTGTTCCCCAGTGTCTCAAATGAGCTAGTAGTGCCTACGTGAAGGCAGGGATTGTTATAATCACAGAATCAATTTTTAAGACCTAATGATATTGCTCTACAGATAATTTCAGCGTTCTCAGTTTAGATGACTTCACTCAAAAGGTCATGAATATAACGCGTACCTTTTCTTCCCTCTTTCTTTACTCTTCACTCCAGAGTGGCAGCAACTGAAAAGGAACATTTGAGAAGAGAATGCGAGTTACCTCGCAAGAGCAGAAGCAGCACCACCACCACTAACACCATCTCACTGGCTTCTCTCCTAAAGCCGCAGAGGGACTGTCAGTTTAAAGAAACTCCTCACTCCAATAGCACTGGAAACAGAAGGGAAAAACTCTCCACCAAAATCAACACTTCAATAAGGGATTTTTTTTCCCTACACTCCTATTGCTGCTCTAATGCCTCAAGGATATATCAAAATAATATTTGTTGGTAATCTCTATGGCAAGAACAACATTCATATAAAGCATTTGCCTAAGAAACACAATTCTCTTTCCCATATAAAGCAGCTGGAGATTTACTAATGTTGCTGAGCCACCTGAAACCCTACTCTTCCACCCCATCATCATTTTCTGCTACGCACACTTCTAGCCCCTGACACAGTGGTGACTCTGTAGACGTGCAGCCCACGCTGCTCAGTCTATGTTACACGTCCCAACTCTGAGACAAACTGCCAGTGAACCCACTTATGGGAGCCTGCAGCAATATGTAAAGGCTAATGTTAGCATGACCTGTGAAGATGGATGAGCAAACCCCAAAGCTCTGAATTTCAATGCTTTATTGCTTTAAACCATATTTCATCCACTTAATGTAGATTTAAAACAGGTCCTTGGGACTGCTTTCAACCAAGAATGTACTTTAAGAAGAAAAGGACATAAAACACTTGCTGAAACACAATTTTAATTCTACATGCCTAACATTTCCACATTCCCATTATTTTCTGCAAACATTTACTTGTAGTACCAACAAATGCAAAATTATGCATGTTTGTTGTTCAACTGAAATTACCTGACAAGGTAAAACAGTGCAGAGGCCAACCGGTCAGCATTAAAACAAGAGCTGCTCTGTTGCACTATACCACAGAAGTACAAACATGGCCTGTGTTGTATAGCAGCACCTGACACTAGGAAAACGAACACACTATTTTGAGCAGCAGAACTAACAAGGCCTTTTCTCTCACAAGTTGCATCTTATGTCCCTAAATCTTCCATCACCACCAAAAAAAAAAAAAAAAAAAAAAAAAAAAAATCAGATAGAACCTTATCTTCTTTAACACTGACCCTACAACCCCACTACCCTCCTTTGCTACCTCCATCCATAAAACACCTGGGAAGACCTCCCACTCTGCCTTCGATCCTCTCTCCGAGCTGCCCTCCTGTTTTCCAGCAGTCAGCCCAAACCCTCTGAGCTCTTGCTTCCTCCACCTCCTCTGACTGTGTGGCTGAGCAAGTGGCAGCACCTGCAGCTCATTTGGAGATAACTGCAAGCTGATGAACTCAACTCAGCTCAGCTGAGCCCCGCTGGCAGCAGGCTTTCTAGCAGCGGGATACCTCTTTGGGGCTTTTTCCTCTAACCCAGCATCCGATTCCCACAAAGACTGTAGGAACTTCTATTGGTACTCTCTGCTCAGTGGGGCTAATTTTGTCCCGCAGATTCAAAAAGATTTTGTAGGAAGAAACCAGAGGCAGATGTGGACAAACAGAACAATGCTACATAAGCTTTAGTCTTTCAGGAGGAACCTTTGTAAAGATGTCCACACCATGCCAGATCCCATTTATTTCTTCATAGCTGTAGTACTTGGCACAGCATTGCATTGAGTCCTGTGGATAATAATCTCTCTTCTCGTGACAAATTCCAGTGCTCCCATCACCTCAGAGTGAAAGATCCATGCTTACATGATGTTTTTTCATGACTGGATACGGGTCCACATAAACTTCTGATTCCAGGATATATGGTCTATATATATTGAATATACCTCTCTACATATTCTATATCTATAGAATAGGTATATGGAAAGCAATCTATATCTATAGAATATTATCTATAGGTATTCTATATCTATAATAAGAAATCTGTAAGATATTCTGTATCTACAAGACAAGTTTCTGTTTGGAGGTTTGCATTACAGAATCTAAGTTATTGTTAATCAAAAAAGACACCACTGAAATGATATTTTACTCTAGTGTTTTTATTTGTGTCCTCATACTGACTGCATTTCATTCTTTAAATAGTGGCTTCAAGAACTCTAGGGAGAAGAAAAATGTCTTACTGTTGAGGATATGCCTGCTCTCCTATTTGAGCTTTAAGCTTTGCTTCCAACAGCCAAAGAAGTAGCAGGGAAGTGGAAGGTTAAAAACTTTGCATTTCATCTCTGCCAAAACAGTAAAAGAAAAATGAGATTGCTGAATAGCTGACAATGACTGCAGAATCAACACAGCAGTGATCTGCCTATAAGCTGCAAAGGGCAAAGCCAAGGCATCTGCTTAAAAGCTTATACCAACTGTGGGATAAAAAGAGTAAGGAAGCCACAATAAAATGTAATTATTACAGGAGCTATAATTATGGCACTATTCTTTGGCGTATTCAATGTTGTGCACATTAAATGTTGTACACTGTGAATATTTAATGATTATATGCTTACTCAGAGCCTTTAATGTTCTTAAAATACAGGTATTTTTCATGTATTAAGAAGAAATTACACATAATTTTGTCCTAAGAATCTGCAGTTGAAATAGAGGGACAACATTCTGTGAGTCTTCTGCAAATTTAAATCTCAAAGCTTTGGAAACTGTGTATGTTTACAGCCACTGCATGTCAATTTTCAGTACTTTTTGAAACAATAATCCACCATCTTGACCTCAAGAAAACAAAATGTAACCTCTTAGTGGTCAATTGCAGCTATGTTCTGTATTATCATCTATAAGAAGTACCAATAAATAGCTACCTCCAATTACTCCGGTTGTAGCAGGTCTCTAAGAAGTCTAAAAAACCTTCAGATACATGCAAACATTCTTCAGTAATAACAAGCAAAAGATATAGTTCTGCAATAAGAAATAGCAGGAAGCATGATTCACCAAGTGTCAACATAGCATAAAACATAGTAGTTTCTACTAAACTACTTTTCTATAAACCATGCACCCAGCAACCATATAAAGAAGATGGATTTTAGCATGCAATGTAGTATAACAGGGGCCAGACATACAGTTTTGCAGTGTGGTATAAAGATATAGGTGAAAAATTATTAGATTTTTCTAGTATGCATTGAGGCTTTAGTACAGTAAATATTGGCAATGGAGTTATTACATTCTGCACATTGCATCCTTACCTGAATGGAGACCACTACAACTTGATGTATCTGGTTTTTATATTAGAAAAGACTGACACTTTAAAACAGCTTATTTAAATTTTTTGTCAATAGTTTGGACTGTTGTGAGATTGCTAATGGTTTTGCTCAAAATTTGACTTTTTCCAAAGGTTAACTTTTTAACCATGGCAAACTCAAAACATAAGGAAGAGCTTCCAAGACTGCTGGTTGGCTCATCATATCAGGATGGGAATCTTGCAGATCTTACAAATTATTTCACTTTAGCAGTGAACCGCTGATAACTCTTCTCAAAGTACAATGTTCCAGTTTTCCATCCCTCTCTTAGTGACTTCTGGCAGACCAGACCTTCTTGCAACTTACAAGGAGTATCAAAAGCCTTGCCAAAATTAAGATGTGTGACATCTGCTGCTCCACTCGTATCTACAGAGCCTAGTACCAAACTGCAGAAGGGTTCAACACAATCCGTTTCTGACATATATATATTGGTTGTTAAATGACCTTTCTTTTTTGATTAGGAGATTAGAATTAGTTTCTTTGGTTGCTTATTACAGTATTTTTCCAGGAATGAGAGGTAAGCTGACTGACATTTAATTTCCATATTTCTTCTTTTCCTTCCTAAAAATAGGCATGACATTTCCTGGTGTTTTGCATCCCAAGCACACATTCTGCACTCAATCCCCAGTATAACTGCTAACAATTCCAAAATTGTTCAGTAGGTTCTCTATGTAACCTAGATAAACTTCACCTGGCCAATTGATTCAGAAATATTTAAGGTATGACATCAAGGAAGAGGGATAGTTATATATGTAATAAAGAGGAAATATTGCTTGTTTTCAAAAGCACCATGATGTTCTCATGTTTTTTATTATTACTTATTTCCAATTTATTATCTCAGCAACACCGAAAGCTCTATCATTCTAACTAGCTGGAGAGCACTTCTGATCCTCAGGATATGGTTCGGCCTTGAAAGGATATTGAGTTAAAAAGAAAATTAATATGAACTAAATTAAGCCTCTCAATGCATGCCTTACTTTTTTAAACTGAAGCTAAATCATGTTTGATAATGCTTCCCCGTGCCTCCATGGCTTTGGTGCCTCTGTGAGCAATCCAGAGACGGGTGCTCTGAGCATTTGCCGCTTGCTCTTTTCTGCATCTCCCCACAGTTCTCTGTCTGGATGACTCCAGTCATCCAACAGAAGTCCCAAGGTAAGCCTCTGACTCTGGGAGCTCCTGAGAAACTAATTTAGAGGCTTGCTAGAGTAGCTGCTGAAAATAAGAGATTTCTTCATCCTGTGCTTCATAACACTCCAGATCAGGACAGAGGGAATGAAGAACATTAAAACATAAAAAGTGAGAGCAAGTCCCATGTCTGGAAGCCAGACTCTCTCTTTCCCTGCTCTAGAAAATGTGGGGAAGGAGGGAGAGATGTGAAGAGAATTTTTTATTGTTTTCTACAGTTACGGCACAACAGGAGAACATGACAAAGAATGTGCTCCATAGCATTGCCTGGGGTCTCTTGACCATCAATTTCTTGCTCTCAAACTAAAAAAAAGCCAGTTGATGTTGTCCGTTAGGGTTATGAAAACTATTAAAACATTGATAAACCTCCGCTGTAGCTGTTTGCAGAAAAGAACATCAGCAAAGAACAGCAGCATAGGAGCAACACAGCCCCCCCGAACACCTGGGTAAGTTACATACTAAATATTAATGCAAATTCCACACACAGATAATTATTCAGTAGAATTACATAACTAATTAAGGTAACTAAACACATATAAAGAGGACATTTACACAAGCCTAGTTGTTTGTAGCATTTCTTCAAATGACGTTCAATAAAGTTGCAAGTGCACTAGGGCCAGGAATGGGAATTCTTTTGTGTTAAGAAAAGGATGTTGAGCACAGCACTGAAGAGCAATCTTATTTGCAAAGTCTCTCCATTTCCCGGTCAGCTCTGATATCTGTGGTCACAAAAGTGGCATTTTGTTTGGTGGATAGGTTTTTGCAACACAATGAATGATTTAACATTTTCTAACAGTAGTGTTTGCAGTATTCGAGGTTGGCCCATTACATGGCCTTCTACCACTTGATATTTAAAGGCTTGCAGATAATTGTGAAAGACTTTGCATATTACTTGGTAATGTGTGTACTGTTCATAAATATGTATTACCTGGTGCAGTGTGTGTACCATTCATAAAAGTTTAACAGATCTAAGCATTACCTTAAGAAGGACAAGAATTGTACTACATATTTGTACATTTATGAGCATATATATACTATCCTTGTAAATATATTTATAAATGAAAAGGAAATAGGTTGGAAAAGGGATTTTTCTAATCACACCTTTGACAAAATAATGGCATCATTATCCTTCCTACAATATGAAACTGTAGAATATTGCACTTTCAATTATATAACTTCATTGTTTGTTTCTGTAAAACATTTTCTTATACCTGACCGAATTGTATAAATGTTATATTAGAACTCTAAAAAATCTGCTAATTCGAGAAAGTAGTGCTCTAAAAATATGTCTCTTATCAGGGTTTTCCAGGAAGTAGATGTAGAAAGGGAGAACTAATTCTTAGATTATGCAGTGTACTGATAGGAAATCCATTTGATTAAAAATATAGAAAAACTGTTTTTTTCACCAAGCCATACATTTGATTTGTCTTCTTTCCCCAATTTTGAAACTAAGCTCCAACTTGTTGCTTCATTTTCATTGCCTCTTTTATGCCTCCAAGTCTAATGAAAAAAATCTATAGTCACCTAAAATATCCCGTTTGTCACTATGCAGCATACCATTGCTGCTTAGAACTTCAAAGCATCAGGACAGACCAAATTGGGATCCTTCTTTTTCAAAAGCACTGGCTCCATGAGATAAGAAAATCTTCATTAGCTGCTTGCTTTATGGAGACGATGAATCAATTAAGCAATTCTAAATCCACGCAATGAAGGGCAATAATATGAATGTATACACTAGATAACTAGCAGTTGTAAAACTTAAAAACTTTCCACGGTTTAGATACTGCTGATATCAGAATTGGTTGTATGATAACTTCTTGTTTACTGCAGTCTTTGCAGTCTGACTTTTATTGAATAGCAGTGGTATATGGCCATAATCCAGACTGCTTGTTTTGCCTTTCTAGATATTTTCAAAAAGAAGGATTTGGATGACTGTTTTTTATTTTCAATGAAATATTTCACAGATGAGAAAAATTCAGATGATGTATGGTAAACATTTGCATTCCATAGAAAGTATCTCATGTGATAACACTGTTGTTAGTTTTCCTAAGTGGAAGCATTCCAATTCACTTTCTGGTGTTTTGAATTGAGCTGCTGAAAAGATAGTACTCAAAGATTCTTACTGTGGGAAATAAATTTAAATCATTCATTTTCTGGAAGGCCTTGAAGAAGTAGTTTTCTTACACATTTATTCTTTAAAATGACTTAACTTAATACAGTCAATGCCACTGTTCTGTTGTTCCCCTTTTAAATTTCTTTTTAGCACCAATATACAAACAAAGCATCATGACTATAGAAACCACAGGCTGGTTTAATGTGGAATTAAGAAAATGCAATGTTAACAGGGGCAAATGGGAAGATATTGTTTTTAAGTCACACATGTAGAATAGGCAGAAAAAAACCAGGTTGCATTAGGTAAGTTTAAATTTAGATATGATACCGCAGTGCTCAGTAGTATTTTGCAATACATATTAGCTTTAATAAATACAACAGTATGGTGGAATTATTAGAAATCTCAAGGTAAACTAGTGACTCCATCCAAAGCTGACTACGTGTAATATGGCAGAAGTTATTTTACGTGATGAGAGTGATGACCCATCTAGAAAAAATTACACCTTTGCAAACTTTTTCTCAAAAGAACTATTACTCCTGATTAAAGATACTGATTTGAGTTAGAAAACCCAAGGTCAAAGTATTCTTGCATACCTCCTGAAACAATTATATCACCAATGCACAAAGGGGCCATCACTGGGAATTTTCCACGGGAAAGGCATTAACCCATTTGCTACAACCTATTACAGGGAAAACTCACCTAAGTGTGATATTAAAAAGTTATTCTGGAACAACAATAGAAGAGAGAAAGTCTCTTTTTTTTTTTCTAATATGGAAGAATAAGTGTTTTGTTCCTGAATTATGAACCTGAATTTAGCAACTAACAAAGTCATAATTATTCTCAAAATCAGAGTGAGCAAATATATGATTAATGTTTTGAGCTTTTTTGCTGCACACAAGAGGCAATTCTATTATGCATACAAGCTGACAGCAATATGTATATGTATGCAGTCTATATATGATTGTATGAATTAATATAATCCCTCGACGAAAACAGAAATAAAAATGGAAAATTGCAATACATTTCTTGTCAACTACAGCAAATACCAATTGTATCTTCTTTGACTAAAGCCAAATTTTGGTTCTCCTAACTGATATTGGCCCAGCTTCACTTGACCACTCAATACACAGCCAAAATTCGGAAGATTCAAACAATTGCATAAATAGATCTAAAGTGTGACACGCACATGAGCAGACCATTTTGTATTCTTTTTATAAGCATCGATTTTCCCAGGACAAGTCCTAGTATCTTCATTACACTTTCTTTCTTTCTTTGCTTTCTCTGCTTCAACCTTTAAACTTTTTCAGAAGAAGTTCTGAGGTATTTTTTAACAGTTGATAAGATTGCTGCAAATGTTGTGGGTTACAGGAGTACAGAACAATCACACTTTCTACATGGCATTAAACAGGCCTGCAGCTACATGCAAATATCTACGTGTTTCTCTATCAGCCTATATAAACATCCAAACATTCCCCAAATCTCTGGCCAGTACTTTCTTTCTAAAAATTAGTATTGCAAACATACAGCATGTAACATAGAACTTGGTTTCCGATAGCAAAAATGGAAGTTGTAGCTATATTTGAAAAATGGAGAACTAATTAATGAGGATTTAAATAGGACTTTAAAATGCAAATACTGCAAGTCGGAAATCCTGTGGAAGTTGGCCTGCAAAAGAAAAGTCCTGAGTATCTAAGGGAAGAGGCAAAAGACCACCCATATCCACATGCAGCCACTGTGATACAGTTATTAAAGGTGCTGAGAGGAATTCAATTTCAGGACTGGAAGCAGAAATATCAGGCATGAGAGGGGATTTCTGCAGAGACTCAAGTAACTGCTTTGGCTTACAGATATTGATCAGAGCATGCAGATGAAAGGCAAACACATAGCTGGTCTTACAGACAAAACAGAATGTTGTTACTGTAACAAAATCAAGCTATCTGCTTTTTCCCCCTTTTAATTAGATACTTCAAAAAGCATGGAGTGTACAGATTCTCATCATTTCACCAATAACTGGAAGTAAATTCTCTCTTCAGTTTAAATGCAGGATTAAGCCCATTGCTGAATCAGCTCACCCTGCCTCTGGAAAAGCTCAGACTGCTACAAATTTAGGAACTACTTCTTACAGATGCAGAGTTAGTCAGAATAAATCCTGTATCACAGTTCCCTCAGTTGCTAGGCCTTTTAGCTTTTGCTTTTAAGGTACACAAGCAATGAATTGCAATAAGTCAAGCTTCTTCCAAATGTTCTTCCAACATTTATTTTCTTTCTGTTACTGTTGTTTTCAAAGTAACTGTGCCACAACAATCTTGCCAGGAAGCCCCAAAAGCCTGTCTGTCCTCTGAACACGTTTGAAAAGCAGACGTTCCTGCTTGACTCCAAGAGTTGATTGGTCAGACTCGCCATATCCTGGAAGTATAGATAAATATACTATAATAGAAAAGGACAGGGCTGGGAAACTAGGGGCAGGGGGCATCGCTTCACCTATGTCCCCTCCTGCTCCATATAGAAAGAAATGAACATGTTTTGGCTTTTCTTGCATATGTATTTATGCCTTAGAAGTATAGAAGTATAAGGAACTTTCTGGTGCGCTGTTACTGCAGACAATTAATGCCCAAATATGCAATGTATCTGCCATAAACAGCCTCTCTCAGCAGATTCTGAAGCTGCTTAGGTACTGTGCCATTTCATTAATCAGTGTTTGCCTGAGGCACAGCACATGAACTCACCTAAATTGCTGCCAGGGTTCCTAAATCATCCTTTGGCTTCCTAGTACATTTCAGAATGAGAGTTACTCTTCAGTCGCTATCCTACTTAGCACGTCCATTCATACAACATCCAAATGTATGCAGTACACACACAGCAGACAGCAGGCAGTTGCTATTGTGTATGTAAATTAAGTCTCCTAAGACAAGGTGCAAGAGAGAACATGACTTGTTATAGACAATGAGTGGTGAAGAAGATATGGCGAAGGAGACTGAATAAACATTACTTTATCCAAGACTGACTGTAAACTATCGTTCCTTTAAGGCAGAATTTGATAAGAATTCTGAAAATGTTGTCAGATAATTAGAGGCAGATGCTACAATTCCTGACTTTAAAGGAAGTCAAGAACATTTAATACTTTGCACGATCAGGATATTAAGCAAATCTGATATGAGATGATTGTATCATATATGAGAAACAAGGGGCTGTGTTCTGCATCCTTACTGCAGCTCAATTAAAATCAAAACCTTGTCTGACCAAGGAAGGAATATTCAAAGGATTCAGACCTCACGGTTTCAAAATATCTGCTTATCAAAGGTATGTTTCTGTGCACTGCAATGAATGAACAAATAAGCTGCATAAACTTCAGGTATTTCAACTACGTTACAGACTCAAAGATGATACCCTTCTCATTTTTTATTTTAATTCAAAAAATAATTGATTTTTTTTTTCTTAAACATATACCCACACTCTATAGACCCAGAATACTTAGACATGAGAGTGTTGTTGCCAAGTCTTCCAGCACTGCCATTTATGCCTAGATCCTGGGGAATCTAAAGTACGATGATCTAATGTTCCCTGTTTTCTGTTAAAATCACCTCTTATTGTTTCATATTATAATCTTCAACAAGTTATATGGCCTTTTAATTAAAATTCCATTTCAGAAACTAAAACAGCATCTAGAGATCTACATTCTTTAAAATAAAAAGGTGATACTTAAATAAGCAATCCAGTAAGAGTGGAAGGCTGAGACATCTTGAGGAAGAGTACCAGAAGCCCTAATGGCCACTACACAATTTCCAATCCCAAGTAGTAAAAAAACCCACAATGAATTCAGTTAAAAAAAAAAAAAAAAAAAAAAAGCACCTAAAAGAGGAAAAAAAATCCAGATGTTTAAGGGAAAACAATTTTTTCTCTACATAGCAGGTGAATGTGAGATGGCTTTTGACATCAGCTCTGACTACTTAAAAAAAAAGCTCTTTTTGTACCGAACCGGCCAAAACAGCTCTTGCTGATGAGTTATGTCACTGGAATGTAGTATTTTCATAATGTGTGGTAAAAAGTCATCACCCTATTTGATAACATGGTAGCAAAAATAGCTGAAGCAACACTGAAAAGCAGCTCACTTTGAAAACTACTACAGTAAGGAAGTTTCATATGGAAAAAAATTTTGTGCTGTTATTTATTTTTACACATTATGTCCCAGAAGTGTTAGACTGTTCACCTTCTGACATAGACTAAAAGCTCTTACTAAGTTCACAGACATCAAAGACTTAGGGAATTCCAACAGATGGCTTATCTCTTGCACATAACAGTATTTTATAATAATGGAGAAACACTACTAGCAAGTGACCATCATTAACACATCTGAAACATACTACTGAGATGTTTTCAAAATTGCCAGTACTGTATAATATTCTTCCAGAATATAAATAACAATTAGAGCTTCTAGAGGTTAGCTTGAATTAAAAATTTTCAATATACTGCACTGATACTATCAAAATCACCAGCTACACACCGCTTCTGATACCCAGAAAAGAGAGTCGATGTTATCCTCACTTTTTGCCCCTCAGGATCATTTGTAATCCTGGAGACCATAACACAGAAGACAGCTTTGACTACAGCACTCGCCCACACAAGAGCAGGGATTTATTACAGGTTCTTTTTAAAAACAACTGCAGTCCTAATGCAATTCACTGCTCCAGCCTAAGACCAACAACCTGGCATTCTTAACATCTGTACTTTTTCTATTCAAAATCTATTTCACCGATGGATGTCAAACCGCGTTGCAAGACAGATTGGATGTTTATTTCATAAAAGTCAATATACAGAATAACTTTGGGCAGAAGGACAGGAAAAAAAGGGAGGAGGGAAAGAACATTAATAATTTAGCACTGTCTTTGTTAATTTAGTATTATGCTGAGGTATTCTATTAAAGTGTCATGTACTAAAAGCACCTCTTCGAAAGGGATGCCAAATTCTCCTCAGTGTGAAGGAATTTAAGCCTACAAAACAGATACCTTAGTCTAAAAGCATTTAGCTACTTTGTATTCCTGCCTGCTAATGTCTCATGTGAATTGTTTTTAGTGGTAAAATTTTGTCTATAATGTGCAAGCATTGCAGCACTTTGAAGTAATGAAACCCAATGGACCCTTCAACCTTATTCTGTTTATGTTATATAATTATAAACTCATTATTTTTATATAAAATGCTATTCTAATATAAAGAAAGATGCTACTAGATATAGCAAACGTATCTGTCAACCCTGCAAACCAAACATATATCTGTCCACTACACTCTGATGACAACTGGTCTGTTTGGAATGCAAAGGAAATTTGTTTTATGATCATGAATAGCAAAATTCAAAATTAAGCTGAAAATTAAGCTGAGCTCTTTTTCTGCCTCTTCTTCATCCTCACAAGCAATAAACATTCTGATACATAAACCCTGCTTACTTACACCTGTGCAATATCACTGTCCGCGAAGTATGCCGTAATGAACTCTAGCGCAACCACTGAGCCACGATTTTGCCACTCCTAGTAATTCTTCGCATCATAGTCCTGAGCACAGAACTCATATTTTAAAAGCACTGATTACTGTCTTCCCTTATATTGGTATTAATACCTAACTTTAAAGCCCCATTACTATGTATGTATTCAAATTATTTTTTCAAATATGCATTACTTTTCACTTACATTTTACTATATGCTGCTTATAGGCATTTCCTATGTTATTTTGGCTAAATTAGTGAACAAAACTCTAAGGACTGTGTTTAATCCCTTTTATCTCTCCTCATTATAGTCACTATTAGAAGAACAGCTTTCTATCACTGGGATTTCTTATCAATTGCATAATTTTGTCAGAAGAATGACTATGACAGTCAACACCACAGTCATTACTATGGTAGTTAAGCATCAGGAAGAGAATCTCAGTATGCTCTAGGTGTGTATTGCATAACAAAACAGATAAAGAACAGAATATGCATGCATAGCAGTATATTCACTGCTTCACAGATAACTGCACCAATGGTACAAGACATACCAGCACTAGGAAATCTATTTTCAAGGCAGCTGGAATCCTGCATGTGAAATCCTTACTCACTCATGCAAGGAGAAAACATTTTTGTTGTAAATTTTCAGGAAACTGAAAGCTACTTGTGAGGAGGCAAAGGTTTGCCTAGGAACAAACTGTATCTGCAAGATAACAACACAGAAGTGGTGTTTTTTTCTCTGACACTAAGTTTTGTGAGATGACTACATCTTGCTATAAGTATATTGTGCCTAGAATCTTGAACCAACATCATATGATCCAGCAATATAACTCTTCTATTTAAACCTGCTGTCAAAGCACGCTAATAGGCAAGCCTCAATGAAGAAATAAGGAAAAAAGCATAGTTGACCAATAAATTATTTCTCTGTATTACTATTATTTTTTATCTTAAAACTTTTCTCTTGCAAGAATTTTAAAGCAGTTTATTTTTATGATGTTTTATTTGTTCTGTAGAGTACTGCTTCCAAGTGGTGTCTATACTTCAGTTAATATAGAGTAATCCTGTTATACAATATAAGCCTGTATTCTCCAGAGTTTCAAAGTAACAGCTTTTTTGTTCAGACCCCAGAAGATAGTATGTTTCTTCTGCTGCTCTTCACACTTCCAGCTGCTTTGACAGTGATGGTATTTACAAGTGGGAAAAAATGGTTAAAAAAATTACAAGTATCTGCTAAACAGGGATTCAGACAGTAACGTACTGTCATCTTGGTCTCACTCTGACATGGAACAGTCATCCTTCTGAAACCAAAATCCTGAGGGAAGTCAAACTACACATTTCCAATTCCACCTGGCTTTCACGTTCACTCTTTATACTGCAGATACAATTCTTTTTTAAGACAGCACGTGAATCAAGTGCAGGAAAGGACATATATGATCAGAAAGAATTGCCTCGCCTCTCAAACCTTAATTAATCAATTTTCCATTTTTATATCATGTCCCCAGGTTCCTTTAATAATGACTGAGTGTTTGAAGGTAAAAGCTGCACTCACTCCAAATGCATGGCAATGTTGCAATGGTTAAGATCAGTTTTCTGCTGCTACTATTACACAGAATTGTGTTCTGAAGATTATGGTATGAAGCAATTTGCAATAAAGAATATATGTGTGGGACAAAGCAAAATTAGCTTTTAATATCTTTAATCCCAGACAAATATAATTCATGTTGTAGTAAGGATATGAGATGCGCACGCATACGTCACTGTGCCTGTTAAAGGTTCTATTTTTAAATAGACAGCTCTAGCAGAGGGTCCGAGATCTGGAGGAAATATTAAGATATGAAGACCCGAGATAAAGCATTGCCTGCCTCATAGGCAAAACCAGCAGGTAGGAGAGATCTCAGACATAGGAAAATAAATTCTCAGTCTTTCCCAAATAGCTTCAGACAACTATATACAACTAAATCTGGACAGTCCTGTTGAACCTGGTACTCAGAAATTTCAGTTGCTTCCATCTAGACTTTTGGCCTTGAGAAGAAAATGAAAAATAGGTGAAAGAACAGAGGGAAATCTTTGGATGGAATTTTAATTTTCAGTCACTGGATGAGAGGACTGAACCATGTTGGTACACATAACTGAAACATATGTTTGTGTATATGTGATATTGATGTTGGTTGGTGGATAAGGAAAGAGCAACTGACATCATCTACCTGGAC